>NW_011494715.1:129683-149627 GCF_000754665.1 Bison bison bison
TGTTGGAATTTTTAATAGTTTTTCTCCTGTAATTGAGATCTAATCTTACTGCATTGTGGTCAGAAAAGATGCTTGGAATGATTTCATTTTTTTTTAATTTACCAAGGCTAGATTTATGGCCCAGGATGTGATCTATCCTGGAGAAGGTTACGTGTGCGCTTGAGAAAAAGGTAAAATTCATTGTTTTGGGGTGAAATGTCCTATAGATATCAATTAGGTCTAAATGGTCTATTGTATCATTTAAAGTTTGTGTTTCTTTGTTAATTTTCTGTTTAGTTGATCTATCCATAGATGTGAGTGAGGTATTAAAGTCTCCCACTATTATTGTGTTATTGTTAATTTCCCCTTTCATACTTGTTAGCACTTGTCTTACATATTGTGGTGCTCCTGTGTTGGGTGCATATATATTTATAATTGTTATATCTTCTTCCTGGATTGATCCTTTGATCCTTATGTAGTGTCCTTCTTTGTTTCTTTTCACAGACTTTGTTTTAAAGTCTATTTTATCTGATATGATTATTGCTACTCCTGCTTTCCTTTGGTCTCTATTTGCATAGAATATCTTTTTTCCAGCCCTTCACTTTCAGTCTGTATATATCCCTTGTTTTGAGGTAGGTCTCTTGTAGACAACATATATAGGGGTCTTGTTTTTGTATCCATTCAGCCAGTCTTTGTCTTCTGGTTCAGGCATTCAACCCATTTACATTTAAGGTAATTACTGATAAGTATGATCCCATTGCCATTTACTTTATTGTTTTAGGTTTGAGTTTATACACCCTTTCTGTGTTTCCTGTCTAGAGAAGATCCTTTAGCATTTGTTGGAGAGCTGGTTTGGTGTTGCTGAATTCTCTCAGCTTTTGCTTGCCTGTAAAGCTTTTGATTTCTCCTTCATATTTGAATGAGATCCTTGCTGGGTACAGTAATCTGGGCTCTAGGTTATTTTCTTTCATCACTTTAAGTATGTCCTGCCAGTCCCTCCTGGCTTGAAGAGTTTCTATTGAAAGATAAGCTGTTATCCTTATGGGAATCCCCTTGTGTGTTATTTGTTGTTTTTCCCTTGCTGCTTTTAATATTTGTTCTTCTTGTTTGATCTTTGTTAATTTGATTAATATATGTCTTGGGGTGTTTTGCCTTGGGTTTATCCTGTTTGGGACTCTCTGAGTTTCTTGGACTTGGGTGATTATTTCCTTCCCCATTTTAGGGAAGTTTTCAACTATTATCTCCTCAAGTATTTTCTCATGGTCTTTCTTCTTGTCTTCTTCTTCTGGGACCCCTATGATTAGAATGTTGGCACATTTAATATTGTCCTGGAGGTCTCTGAGATTGTCCTCATTTCTTTTAATTTGTTTTTTCTTTTTTCCTCTCTGATTCATTTATTTCTACCATTCTATCTTCTATTTCACTAATCCTATCATCTGCCTCTGTTATTCTACTACTTGTTGCCTCCAGAGTGTTTTTGATCTCATTTATTGCATTATTCATTATATATTGACTCTTTTTTATTTCTTCTAGGGCCTTGTTAAACCTTTCTTGCATTTTCTCAATCCTGTCTCCAGGCTATTTATCTGTGATTCTATTTTTTTCAAGATTTTGGATCAATTTCACTATCATTATTCAGAATTCTTTATCAGGTAGATTCCCTATCTCTTCCTCTTTTGTTTGGTTTCTTGTGCATTTATCCTGTTCCTTTACCTGCTGAGTATTCCTCTGTCTCTTCATCTTGGTTATTTTGCTGAGTTTGGGGTGGCCTTTCTGTTTTCTGGCAGTTTGTGGAGTTCTCTTTATTATGGAGTTTCCTCACTGTGGGTGGGGTTGTATCAGTGGCTTGACAAGGTTCTTTACATTGCTTATTTCCACTTAAAGACGCATATCCTGAAGATCACTTCTTACCAATTCATAAGTTGCCTCCTCTTTTCTTTTTACAAATACATATACTTCATTATGTAAATGTATGACCATTTATTTAACCCAGTTTATCAGGATAGGCATTTAGTTCATTTCCAAGTATTTTGCTGTAATAAATAATTGCCTCAGTGAAAAAAATTAATGAATTAAAAACACATTTAAAATGCATTAACAGGAAATAGCCTAAGAATTTTCCATTTGTTTTTCACAATCGAGATCATTTTGTTTTTTAATAAGAATCAATTATTGATTATAGATGAATAAAGTAATTAATTTGGTAGTCGAGAATATCTTGCAAAAGGTTATCAATGGAGATACTGAAATAAAAGCTCTAATTACAATAGTTGTGTTTATTTTCTTTATTTCAACTGTCATATTTTTTGTACTATGATAATACTCCTGTGACTTAGGCAAGAAGCTCTCTCAGCTTTATTTTCAGAAATGCTATTTGTGCAGAATAGCGACTTCAAAGGCCTATAGGTTCTTTCATCTAAACTGTTGGAAATGCATTGAAATCAATCATTCTACCTGAATGATGAAAGTGTCAAGGATATAGCTGTTTTAAGGCGTGAGCTTGACTTGTACCCTGACTTTTATCTTATTAAATCTTTGCTATGTTCTGTAGTCCTGATTCCTTTGAATATTTTAGACCCAGAACTGAGGCCTCAAGTCAAAGTTGTGAGAAAGTTAATCTTTCCAGCACTTGTGCATATGTATTTTGGAGGTTTTTTGTTTCCAAACTTTTAACTTGAACATTTCTTTAGGGGAAACAGTTTTGTGGATTTCTTTTCATCATAGGAAATAATAATTGTTTAGGATTAGCAATTCAGTTACTTATTAAAAAAATTGGCCTGTGTCATGTTAGATATCTTAGTTTTGTATGTGTGTGTGTGTGCATATGTGCTCATTCACTCAGTAGTGCCCAATTCTTTGTGACCTTATGGACTACAGCCCACCAGGCTCTTCTGTCCATGGGATTCTCCAGGCAAGAATACTGGAGTGGGTTGTCATTTCCTTCTCCAGGGCAACTTCCCATCCCAGGGTGGAAACCAGGTCTCTTGCCTTGCAGGCAGTCTCCTCCATTGGCAGGCGGGTTTTAATGTGGGAGGTGACAGCAGTTAGAACAATGAAATTTCTACCCAGAAAATTTCAAAGTGCCTTTGGGGTCTTTGCATTTTTGTCATTTGCATTTCTCGGCCAAATACCAAGAACTGAATCTATCATGGTCCCCTCCTCAGAAACAAATTTCTGAGAGAGATTATGGGGATGACATAGCTGCAGTTTCTATAGATACTGTAACAATGATGAGCATATATGCTTCTCTCTTGTTCTAGACACCCCTGTATATCTCTCCCACCCACCAGCTTGTGTAGTCCTAGAAGCTAACTGAAAACAGTTAAAGAAGGAGAACTATGCTGGTGACTCCCTACTGATTTAAACAGTCTGCTAATCTAAGCTCTTTAATGGAATTTCTAGGTATAATTAAAATTTTGTAAGGAGGCCTTTTAAGAGAATATTGACATCAATGAAACTGTGAATTAGATGAGTTCCACATTTTCTGAGGGCCATTCATCAGCCTGGAGAGTGCTAATATTTAATGTGGGTCTAGTAATACAAATAAACAAATGTTATGATTAGAGATTAAGTCAGCTACTACTTATTTCTTTTATATTCTAAAATATTTATAATCATCTCTTTTTGTCACCTATACTAATTATTTTTCTGCCTGAAACAGACTCATATTTTTTTCATTTTAAAATTAACAAAGAGTCTGGGAATCCTGAACCCTTCTCTTTCATGCTTTTAGGTTAATAAAATATCATATACTTAATTGTATTCCAGGGAAAAGCTGAAGCACCTTGCAGCCTGGACAATTTGAGGCGGTGATATCATCAGCTGATGGCCAGTTATTCCTAAAATGATTCTGCATTGCCAATTATTTCTCAAATGTTTTTCTTAAGTTGACACATTCTCTCAATTTCATGGGAGCTTTAAAATGCCACTTGACAGTTGTTTTCTGCAATATTTTAACTGCTTTTACTAATTTACCTATTGAAAAAATTTACTAATAACAAAAACAAAAACTCTATTGGCCTGTTCAGAGTCGTATCTGACTCTTTGCGACCCCATGGACTGCAGCACAACAGGCCTCCCTGTCCATCAGCAACTCCCGGAATCTACACAAACACATGTCCTTTGAATCAGTGATGCCATCCAACCATCTTATCCTCTGTTGTCCCCTTCTCCTCCCACCTTCAATCTTTCCCAGTATCAGGGTTTTTTCAAATGAGTCAGCTCTTCATGTCAGGTGGCCACAGTATTGGGGTTTCAGCTTCAACGTCAGTTCTTCCAATGAACATTCAGAACGGATTTCCTTTAGGATGGACTGGTTCGATCTCCTTGCAGTCCAAGGGACTCTCAAGAGTCTCCTCCAACACCACAGTTCAAAAGCATCAATTCTTTGGCACTCAGCACTTTTATAGTCCAACTCTCACATCCACACATGACTACTGGAAAAACCATAGCCTTGACTAGACAGACCATTGTTGGTAAAGTATTGTCTCTGCTTTTTAATATACTGTCTAGGTTGGTCATAACTTTTCTTCCAAAGAGTAAGCATCTTTTCATGGCTGCAGTCACCTTCTGCAGTGATTTTGGAGCCCCCCCCAAAAAATAAAGTCTGCCACTGTTTCCAAGGTTTCTTCATCTATTTGTCATGAAGTAATGATAACAGATGCCATGATCTTAGTTTTCTGAATGTTGAGCTTTAAGCCAACTTTTTCACTCTCCTCTTTCACTTTCATCAAGAGGCTCTTTAGTTTTTCTGCACTTTCTGCCATAAAGGTGGTGTCATCTGCATATCTGAGGTTATTGATATTTCTCCCTGCAATCTTGATTCCAGCTTGTGCTTCATCCAGCCCAGCATTTCTCATGATGTACTCTGCATATAAGTTAAATAAGCTTGGTGACAATATACAGCCTGATGTACCTGGAACCAGTCTATTGTTCCATGTCCAGTTCTAACTGTTGCTTCCTGACCTGCATACAGATTTCTCAAGAGGCAGGTGAGGTGGTCTGGTATTCCCCTCTTTCAGAATTTTCCACAGTTTACTGGCCCATTACTCCTGCCTTAAAATATAAATCTCTTTGAAGTTTTTAAACTTGGTATTTATTTTAAAGACACAAGGGAAACATCAAAAGGAAAAATTACTGCTATGTCTGTTTTCCTTCATTAGAAAAACTAGATTAAAATTCTACACAATTGTGTAGTTTTCCAAAGTTTTTATTTTTATTTTAATACTATAACATTTGCTACCCATGTCAATTTGGCAGTGACATGAATTATAGTTTTACAGCATATTATGCATGTTTGTATGTATATAATGAGTGTGTGTTATGTGAAAATTAATTAGATGCACCATATTTATCCACACACGTTTTCCTTTGCCATGTGTTGTTAGGCCAGGTCCTGACTCATTATGATTAGTTAAAGAAATCACTATTCTTAAACAATTAAATTAATATGCTATCCTTCCCTTACTGCTACTACCTAATAATAACAGTGGACACATTACATTCAGTTAGAGCTGACTTTTTGAAAAGTTATTGTCCTACAATATTTTGTCATAGACATCCTGTTTGGCTATTAACTTTTACTAATTCTCTTGCAAGTTTGTAAAAGTAACCCATACTGTATAATAAACTCAAGCTACTAAAACTTGAAAGCAATGCATTTCACCTTTTAAAAATTCAGGTTAGTGCGAAGGTGGGATGGTTTGAGAGAATGACATTGAAACATGTAAATTATCATATGTAAAATGAATCACCAGTCCAGGTTTGATGCATGATATAGGATGCTTGGAGCTGGTGCACTGGGATGACCCAGAGGAATGGGATGGGGAGGTAGGTGGGAGAGGGGGTTCCGGATGGGGAACACATGTACACTCATGGCAGATTCAAGTCAATGTATGGCAAGAAACAATACAATATTGTAGAGTAAAATGAATAAATTAATTACAAAAAAAAATTCAGGGTGGTAGTAGTAGTAGTAGTGTGAGTCACTTCCGTCTTATCCAACTCTTTGCATCCCTTAAACTGTAGCCCAGCAGGCTCCTCTGTCCATGGGGATTCTCCTGGCAAGAATACTGGAGTGGATTGCCATTCTGTTCTTCAGGAGATCTTCCTGACCCAGGGCTGGAACCCAGGTTATAGAAACTAAATCTAATAAGATTGTTAATCACTAAATATGTTGAATGAGGGATTCATGAAAAAGAGACACTTACTGTCTTTTTCTGCATTGCTTCTTTTAGACTGATGCATTAGTGAGTGATATGCTTAATTATTAATTGTGATTTTCCTTCTGAATTCTCAGATCACTCCAGAATTTTTTAAGAGACCAAGTCTACCTCCTCCTGCTATGTTCAGGACCAGACAACAAGGGACACAGAATTAAATAGAATTCACTTGTTTGAGCATTGACTGTGTGACTTAAACTGTTTATTTTCCTCACTTGACATTTATTTTTATTACCTGATGGTAATATTGCATATTACTATTTAATATAGACCTCTTTTTAAATGTTAATTATTAAGCATACTGGTATTATGTTGAATAAAATAAATGACTTATGAAGATCATTTTTAAAAATTATTGTTTGTCTTCTCAAAGCACATAATAATGTTTATTTACTCTAGAATCTCAAATTACTTATTTCATGACTCAGGTGTTAATTTTGTTTAAAAATCTTTAAGACCAAGTAGCATGAAAAGCATAGAGAAGTATACATGCATATAAACAATATTTATAGAGAAAAAACGGAAAATAGATAGGATGCTGCTAAGCTGCTAAGTCACTTCAGTCGTGTCCAACTCTGCGCAACCCCATAGATGGCAGCCCACCAGGCTCCCCATCCCTGGGATTCTCCAGGCAAGAACACTGGAGTGGGTTGCCATTTCCTTCTCCAATGGAGGAAAGTGAAAAGTGAAAGTGAAGTCGCTCAGTCGTGTCCGACCCTCAGCGACCCCATGGACTGCAGCCTTCCAGGCTCCTCCATCCATGGAATTCTCCAGGCAAGAGTACTGGAGTGGGGTGCCATTGCCTTCTCCCAAATAGATAGGATATAGGCCAATTAACATATGGTTGCTGTTGTTCAGTCACTAAGTTGTGTCCAACTGTTTGCAACCCCATGAACTGCAGCACGCCAGGCTTCCCTGAACTTCACTATCTTCCTGAGTTTGCCGAAACTCATGTCCATTGAGTCAGTGATGCCATCCAACCGTCTCATCCTCTACCACCTCTTTCTCCTCTTGCCTTCAATCTTTCCCAGCATCAGGGTCATTTCCAGTGAGTTGGCTCTTTGTATCAGGTGTTCTGAGTATTGGAGCTTCAGCTTCAGAATCAGTATGTGTAGATATGGAGTAACAAAAGGTTCAAAATGTTGGTGATAAAACAGTCTTTGAAGCAGGAGTGTGTGTGTATATGTGTGTAGTTGTGTGTGTGTGTGTTGGTGTGTGTGTAGTTGTATGTATCTGTGTAGGGGTGTGTGTAGTTGTGTGTCTGTCTCTAGGTGTGTTCATGTGTGTAGTTCTGTGTGGTGTGTGTGTGTAGTTGTGTGTATGTGTGTCTGTAGGGGTGTGTGTATGTAGTTGTGTGTGTTGTGTGAGTACCTGTGTGTGTGTAGTTGTGTGAATTGGGTGTGTGTATGTCTGTACAGGTGTGTGTGTATGTAGCTGTGTATGTGTGTGTGTTGGGATATGTGTGTGTAGTGTGTATCTCACATCTATGGATAGTGAGTGCTTCACAGTAGTCATTTTTCCTGGCTACTGGCTGAAGTGAAAGTCCCCTTACAGCTCTGAAGGATGGCAGCAAGGTAGTGCAGCACTCCTGCTCGGGCGTTGCAGACCATTAGAAACGCTGTTTCACTTTAATATCATAACGGCTGAGCTGTGCATCTGTGGACCCTGACATTTTTAAAAGACCAGCTAGAAGTTATAAATCGCCAGTTGTTTGTCACTTTACTGCCTTCAGCTACCAGGACAAAACTGTATTTTTATCACTTTCTTATTTTTGCTAATATTAAAGTTTCCCAAATAAAGATAATTTAAGATCTATCTTATTCAAATTCATTTTAGGTAGGCATTATCTAATGTATCCAGTCTCAGCAATGGGATATTACTATAAGATGATATAAATCTGTTCAATGCTTGAAGGAGTTCATTGAACTAGGATTTTAAAAATAAACACAACAGAAGTAGTAGTTGAAAATAACTCTTATTTACTGAATATCTGTGTGCCAGAGATGATTGTAGATGCTAGGGAGGTAGCTGTTTATGAAACAGGCATTCCTTTCCTTGACCCTGGGGAACATACATAGTTGTTATATGGTGTTGAATTTTATGGGAAAAAAATAATAATGAAGAAGCAGGCAGGGAAGATAAAAATTTCCAACGGGCCAGTGAGGGACAGTGCACTTTCACCTAAGGTGATCCAGGAAAGATTGGTTGTTTATGCTCAGTTACTCATGTCCCACTTTTCGTGATCCTGTGGACTGTAGCCTGCTAGGCTTCTCTGTCCATGAGATTCTCCAGGCAAGAATACTGGAGTGGGCAGCCATTTCCTTCTCGAGGGAAACATCCCTGACCTAGGGATCAAACCTTCATCTCTTGTACCTCCTGCATTGGCAGGTGAATTCTTTACCACTGAGCTGCTTGGGAAGCCCCAAGATTGGCTGATGAAGTTATATCTTTGCAGAAATATTGGGGGACAAGGAAACCAGCTGCATGATAACTGTAAACTGTTGAGGTGGGTGTACTTGGTACATGCAGGAAGAACAGCAAAATCAGGATGTGTAGGGCGTGGTGATGGGTAATCATGTGCAGATGTTTGCTCACAAGTCACATCACACTGTAATAATTCATGTATCTGCTATCTTTCTTTCAACTCCGAGTCCTGGGAAAGTACAATACAATGTGTGCTGTGGGGAGGGTATTCTGTTGGCTTTAAGAGACTTGAATCTAGATAAATGCCAACCTCAGTGCTTACTGTAACAGTTTGAGGCAGAGTGGGGCCTGACCCCAAGGACTCCACTGTTTTGGGTCAGCACAATCTATCAGTGTCTTGTGTCTGCTGTAACAAATCACCACACATTAGGTGTCTTAAAGCAGCCCAACTATTTTCTCACAGTACTGGAGGCCAGAAGTCTGAAATCAGGGTGGTTAGCAGGTGTCTGTCAATCTGAAGACTCTGGTGATGAACTCACTCCTTGCTTCTTCCAGCTTCTGGTGACTCCAGGGGTTCCTTGTGTGTGGCCACATCTCTCCAGCCTCTGCCTCCAAGGTCACCTTGACACCTCTTCTTTCCTATCTGTCTCTCTTCCATATGGCTCTGTGTTCTAAACCCTGTATGCTCATCTCTTTTAAAAAATTTAAATGTATTTATTTTTAATTGGGCGATAATTCCTTGACAATATTGTGCTGATTTCTGCACTATATCAACATGAATCGCCCATAGGTATACTTATGTCTCCTCCCTCTTGAGCCTCCTTCCACAGGCGATTGCATTTAGGGACTTCCCAGGTCTTTCAGCAGTAAAAGAATGTACCTGCCCATGCAGAAGATGCAGAAGACACAGGTTCGGTCTCTGGGTCAGAAAGATCCCCTGGAGGAGGAAATGGCAAACCACTCCAGTATTCTTGCCTGGGAAATCCCATGAGTTCATGGGATCGCAAAGAGTGGGACATGATTGTGTGACTAAGCACAGATGTACGGAGGAAATAGAGGTGGGAACAGACTAGGATAAGCTTTAGGAAACAGGGACCCAGAATCAGAATGTGGGACCCACTGCATGTAGACCCAGGGCAAACCAGCTGAGAAAGGCTTCTCTCCTTCTTCCTAACTTGGGAGTGGGGAGAACTGAAGAGACCTCCTGAGGCTGTTGTTGTTCAGTTGCCAAGTTGTGTATGACTCTGCAATCCCATGGACTGCAACATGCCAGACCTCCCTGTCCCTCAACATCTCCCGGAGTTTGCCCAAGTTCACAGCCATTGAGTCAGTGATGCTGTGTGGCCATTTCATCTTCTGTCATCCCCTTCTCATCCTGCACTCAATCTTTCCTAGCATCAGGGTCTTTTCCAATGAGTTGGCTCTTCATATCGGATGGCTGAAGTATTGGAGCTTCAGGTTCAGCATCAGTCCTTCTAGTGAACATTCAGGGTGGATTTCCTTTAATACTGACTGGTTTGAGGTAGGAATACTTAACTGTCATTCTATTTTGTTTTCTTTCAGATGATGTATGCTTGTATGCACTGTGGCTTTGTTTTAGTGTTGCCTGCTCTGATGTGTTGTTGTTGTTTGGTCACTCAGCCATGTCCAACTCTTCGGAACTCCATGGACTGTAGCCTGCCAGGCTCCTCTGTCCATGGGATTTCCCAGACAAGAATAGTGGAGTAGGTTGCTATTTCCTTCTCCAGGGGATCTTCCCAGTCCAGGGATCAAACCTGCATTTCCGGCATTGACAAGCGTGTTTTTTACCACTGAGCCACGAGGGAAGTCACCTTCTGGTTAGGGTTGGGGAAAATTTCTTCTGTGGCTGCTTGCTTAATTTGGAACTTCAGTTGTTAACATGGAAAACATATGTTTAAAAAATTAGTGTGGAAGAAGCATCTTGCAGTTTCTCTGCATTGATATAGATGACTAACTGGAAAAATTCTTGGCTACTTTCACTTAGAAAGAAATATTTCCTCTAGAGAAGTGACTGTAATGACTAGTCAGATGCACAGCAGTATTAAAGTACTTTGGTTGTAGTTCTTATATGTAGACTTCCTATGTTTATGTTCTCAGATACTTTCTTTAACATACACTTTAAAATGTGTAATTATGAAACATCTAAAATTTTGCAAAGATAACATCACTGACACATGTGTCCATAACTGAGATTAAACAGATGTTAACATTATGTTTTATTTACTTCACATTATTCCTTTATTGAAAGGAATAAAACATACTCATCTCAACACTGTCATCTCTCTTCCATTGCTTGATCCCTAGAGTTAACTTTTAGGTTTAAATTGCTGTATGTCATATCTAATTACTTTTATATTTTTATAAGCCATGCACTTATTTGATCACTGTAATGACTAAATTTTCTGTTTTAAAATGATAAACAGTATGATGATGTACTAGTTATTTTACAATGTAATTTTTGTAACGCAGCTTTACTTAATTTTATATCCATACATGCATATATGGGTTTCCCTGGTAGCTCAGCTGGCAAAGAATTTGCCTGCAGTGCAAGAGACCCCAGTTCGATTCCTGGGTCAGGAAGATTCCCCTGGAGAAGGGATAAGCTACCCACTCCAGTATTCTGGCCTGGAGAATTCCATGGACTATATAGTCTATGGGATTGCAAAGAGTCAGATACAACTGAGTGACTTTCACTTTCACATGGATATATATGTGTGTGTGTGTGTGTGTGTATATATATATGTGTGTGTGTGTGTATACACACACATATATATATATATATATATAACAAAATATATATAACAAAATTTGCATCTTGTTTTACAATGCCATTGTGTGTATATTATGCATTTATTTATTCTTTAGAAAACACATTTTCTATAGAAAACAAGCTTTTTTTCCTACTGCTGCTGCTGCTAAGTCGCTTCAGTCGTGTCCAACTCTGTGCGACCCCATAGACGGCAGCCCACCAGGCTCCCCAGTCCTTGGGATTCTCAAGGCAAGAACACTGGAGTGGGTTGCCATTTCCTTCTCCAGTGCAAGAAAGTCAAAAGTGAAAGTGAAGTCACTCAGTTGTGTCCAACTCTTAGCGACCCCATGAACTGCAGCCTACCAGGCTCCCCCATCCATGGGATTTTCCAGGCAAGAGTACGGGAGTGGGGTGCCATTGCCTTCTCCAACTAGTTTTCTAATATGTCTTTGTACATGTCTCTTTGTGTCCATATGTTACAGATTTTGGAGTTACACTCCTAGTTGTGGAATTTCTAGTTCATGGGATATGCATGTTTTCAAGTTTTCCAGAAATTTGTAACACTTTACCTAAACTCCATGAATATAAATGAGTTCCTTCTTCACTTGTTATTGTAACACGCTTTTTATTATCAAACTTACAAAAATTTGACTGTGTTAGGGATATCAAGTAGCATCTCATTATAATTTATTCTTACAAGATGACTTGTAATAACAAACCTCTTTTGGCTTCTTGACGCTTTGATTTTTTTATTCTGCGAATCTCTTATTTCCTTATATATCTGTTGAGATGTGATTTCTTTCTGCTTTCTGAGAGTTGTTTTTATTTTCTGGACATAAACCTTTGTTGGCCATAGGTTTTATACAGTAGTTACTCCTTTTTGAGCCTTTTCATTTAATATTCTTATAAAGTCTTCCCCCCCCCCCCTTAAGGGTTTCCTTTATTGATGTTAAAATGCTTTACCAATATTTTTTTTGCAGATTTAGTTTTGGTTTAACTAATATGTAACTGTTTATTCTGTTGAATGGTAAGGAATCATCTTTTTTATCATAAGGAATAGTCAACAATTTCAGAACAACTCATCTACTAATGCAGACTTCTCCATGAAATAGAAAATTACCTGGTATGTCCATTCTGTTCAGTCGAGTAAATGCCATGCTCTCTTAAGTTTATAACAAGGAATTCTCTCATATGAGGCCTCTTTAAATGTTATTCTACTGTTAGAGATTTTCTTGGCTATTGTTGGGTATTTAAGTCTTCAACTAATGTCTATTCATTTAAACTGTATCTTTTCCATTTGCTTCCTTGGACAGGGGAATATTATACGCTGTTGGTTTGGCTTTAATTCCTACTGTTCCCCACAAGCATACATTTGAGGTTCTTAAATCCAGAACTGTGGTGGAGACAGTTTATCTCACATGAAACATCTATATTATTTGCACATTTGTTCTCTTCCTCCTGCTACTCACACTAAATTGTAGGCAAATATCTCCCCTCTCATCACTATATGCAGAGTCAGTATGATATGGTGGAAGCAGATGATCTGAGAGTAAGTTATGGTCATGTGTTTTTAGCCTCATTTTTCTTACCTATAAATTATGCATGCATACACTGTATCCATATGAGCTGATATGCACCACCAATGATGTAAATACATACAAGCACTTTATGAAATATGAAAAACTTGAAACATTAACAGATTTGAAATGTTAATCAGTCTGCCTTCTTTAGAAAAGTCTGTAGCACAAACTTTCCTGGATCTGATTCTTTCCATTTATAAATAATTTTATGCATAACTTTGACATATCTTGTGTATGAATAAGATCCTTTTCACACCAGAAATAGAATCCCACAGTCAATGCATGGTTAAATGCAAAACTTTGTCTGATGCCAGCTTTTGGTTTGGTCAGTGAAAGATGTTGCCTCAATGCTTGTCAGTATTTTTCTAGGAATGCTTTTGCTTGTGTCTTTAGTGGAAAAGTCTTTTGAGAAGCACATATCACAGAGTGCCTGCTGACTGCTTTCTTCCCAGGACTCCTCAGCAATGTCATTTTGTCTGAATTGCCAGGAGATTGTGTTCACAAGAAAAGTTCTTCAGACATGTCTGCAGGTGGTTATTCACCTCCATCTTGCAGTGTCCCCGTGACTGGTCATCCTGCCATCTTTTATTCTTAATATAGGCTTAGCACAGCAGAGTTGTGGTGGCTATTCTTGATTGCTTTCATGTAGGGAGGTAAATTGGCTTAAAGCTCAACATTCAGAAAACTAAGATCGTGGCATCTGGTCCCATCACTTCATGGAAAATAGATTGGAAAACAGTGAGAAACTTTATTTTGGGGGTGCTCCAAATCACTGCAGATGGTGACTGCAGCCATGAAATTAAAAGATGCTTGTACCTCGGAAGAAAAGTTATGACCAACCTAGACAGCATATTAAAAACCAGAGATGTTACTTTGCCAACAAAGGTCTATCTAGTCAAGGCTATGGTTTTTCCAGGAGTCAGGTATGGATGTGGGAGTTGGACTATAAAGAAAGCTGAGCGCTGAAGAACTGTTGCTTTTGAACTGTGGTGTTGCAGAAGACTCTTGAGAGTCCCTTGGACTACAAGGAGATCCAACCAGTCCATCCTAAAGGAGATCAGTCCTGGGTGTTCATTGGAAGGACTGATGTTGAAGCTGAAACTCCAATACTTTGGCCACCTGACATGAAGAACTGACTCAGTTGAAAAGACCCTGATACTGGAAAAGATTGAAAGTGGGAGGAGAAGGGGACAACAGAGGATGAGACTGTTGCATGGCATCACCAACCCAATGGACATGTGTTTGAGTAGACTCTGGGAGTAGGTGATGGACAGAGAGGCCTGGTGTGCTGCAGTCCATGGGGTCACAAAGAGTCAGGCACAACTGAGCTACTGAACTAAACTGAGGAAAGTACCCTAGCTCATCCTTGCTGAAAACCTAATCTGGGTTTACTGATAATTTGGATTTCCAGATAAAGTTAAAGCTATCTCAAGTGGTAATCACTCTCCTCTTTACTTTTCATCTAATGATGATTTTAAAAAATATTTGGAAATACCAACCATGTGGCACTTATTGTAAAGAACCTGCCTGCCAATGTAGGAAATATAAGAGACATGGGTTCAACCCACTGATTGGGAAGATCCCCTGGAGGAGGGCATGGCAATCCACTTCAGTATTCTTGCCTGGAGTATCCCTTGTACAGAGAAGCCTGGTGGGCTCCAGTCCATGGAGTCACAAAGAGTCAGACATGACCAAAGTGACTTAACACAGGTACAACTGTTAATGACTGAAATTTCAAATGTGTACATTTGTATTAGGATTAAGGCTTACACTCATCATTGTCTTATATGAGAAATAATAGTCAAGGGATTTTGGTATTTTGTTTGAGGTTCCTCAAATGTGAATCTTAACTGGTCATAATAGAATGGCATATGGGGGAGAATGAAGAGAATTTGTTTTATCCATTCTTTTACCTTTTTTGCCCTGCATGATATATTGTCACTCCTATATGTTCAGTGGGGATAGTTAGAGAGTTTGTTAT
The DNA here is from genome assembly GCF_000754665.1 of Bison bison bison. NCBI lineage: Eukaryota > Metazoa > Chordata > Mammalia > Artiodactyla > Bovidae > Bison > Bison bison. Next base: position 144,639 of record NW_011494715.1, read on the forward strand.
GGATGTGTATGTGCTGCTGTATTTAAAATGGATAACAAACAAGGACCTACTATAGAGCACAGGGAACTCTACTCAGTGTTATATGGCAGCCTAGATGGGTGGGAAGTTTGGGGGAGAATGGATACATGTATATGTATGACTGAGTCCCTTTCCTGTCCACCTGAAACTATCCCAACATTGTTAATTGACTCTGTGCCTAGTCGCTCAGTTGTGTCCAAATCTTTGTGACCCCAGAGTAGCATACCAGGCTCCTCTGCCTATGGAGATTCTCCAGGCAAGAATGCTTGGAGTGTGTTGTCATGTCCTCCTGCAGGAGATCTTCCCAACCCAGGGACTGAACCCAAGTCTCCCCATACTGCTGCTGCTGCTGCTGCTGCTAAGTCGCTTCAGTTGTGTCCGACTCTGTGTGACCCCATAGATGGCAGCCCACCAGGCTCCCCCGACTGTGGGATTCCCCAGGCAAGAACATTGGAGTGGGTTGCCATTTCCTTCTCCAGTGCATGAAAGTGAAAAGTGAAAGTGAAGTTGCTCAGTCATGTCTGACTCCTCATGACCCCATGGACTTCAGCCCACCAGGCTCCTCCGTCCATGGGATTTTCCAGGCAAAAGTACTGGAGTAGGGTGCCATTGCCTTCTCCGGGTCTCCCCATACCTGACTATAAAATGAAAGGTTTTTAAAAATGTATATCCTCTTACCGAATGAAGCTGAAAAAAGAACACAGTGAGTGAAACCAAAATATTTAATTCACATTTGTATGTTTTTTAGTTAATGAAACTTTTGTACAAAAACTCCATTTTAGGCAAGCCTATTCGTGTTGTTATTCTAAAACTCACCAACTCTACTATTGTTAAATGCAACATTATCACTGGCAAAACTTTTGATCATGGAATGCATTTTATTGCAAGGCATCTTGTTGCATCTGAAGAGAATTATTTTGTTGATCGTTTGCTCAAAATAATACATCACAGAGCTTTGTTTTTCACTTAGCAAACTTGTTGCAGGAAAACACAACCTAGAACTAGGTCACAGAGGGTACTTCAGTACAAAAAGATACTTTTGTCTGGATGACTTTAAATAATATTTAGGGAAGGTATGACTGTGTGTGTGAAAGTTCCTGCTGCTTCCTTATATAGATTGTGTGGGTGGTGTTGTTTAGTCACTCAGTCTGACTCTTTGCAACCTCATAGACTTGGCCCACCAGGCTCCTCTGTCCCTGGGATTCTCCAGGCAAGAATACTGCAGTGAGTTGCCATTTCTTCCTTTAGGGGATCTTCCCAACCCAAGAATCAAACCCACCTCTCCTACATTGGCATGTGGGTTATTTAACCACTGAGCCACCCAGGAATCATGTTGGTAAATCCTAATATAGTGTCTTTACTGGCCTTTATGTTCTGTTCTTTCAAGTCACCACTGTTTTCTCAAGGTGACTAAAACAATTTTGGAGCTTTGCAAATGAAGTCATCATATGTAACATGGCATGTGCCCTTTTTTCATAGTTAACAGCTGAAAGGCGAACTGTGGTGGTTGGAAACCCGGTGTTGTGAAAAGGAGAGAGAGGTAATGATTATCAACCCTGTTCTTTATCAACCGTGAACAGCTGCACAAGGATGCTGGGGTCTGGCGGGCCTGCTGCATGCCTCTCTAAGACCGGAGTCATTTGAAGCCAGGTTGCAAGCAGATGGTTGCTGAGGTGGCTTGTCTAGACAGCAGGCATCTCTGCAAAACTCTTAAAGGAGTGAGCACAGAACTTTTGCTTCTCTGGAAGGAGTAAAGCCCTTCCAGAGTTCTTGGCACAGTTTCACAGGCATGTTTCTTTGGTGCATGTTACTTTATAAATGAGTCAGGAAAATAAGACAAAAGCAAATGATATGGTATTTGGGGAATGGAGTAGAAAGAGATACACAGCAACATGAAAACTGAAAAAACCCTTGGTAACACCCCTAACCCCCTGTAATATAGCAGAGCACACAGATGTCCAGACTAATGAATACACAGTATTAGACTGTTACTGACCAAAGTTCTTGGCCTCCTTAGTCAATAGAAATTGACCAGAGGCCAAACAAGAAATTCAGGCAAGGCTTTATGGGGGCCCCTGCTTCCCTAGTGGCTCAGATGGTAAATAATCTGCCTGCCAATGCAGAAGGCTCGGGTTCAATCCTTGGGTTGGAAAAATCCCCTAGAGAAAGGCATGGCAACCCACTCCAGTATTCTTGCCTGGAGAAGCCCATGAACAGAGCAACCTGGTATGCTACAGTTCATGAGGTCCCAAAGAGTCAGACATGTTTGAGCGACTAACGCTTTCACGGCTGCAGCAGAGGGGAGTGAAAGCAAGGATCACATTTTGTTGCTAGCTGCTTGATCCTGGGAGAACTGGTTCGTTACATGGGGTGAGAGTCAGGGTTGGTCCAGGGGTGAGAAAGGGTCTTAGGTGGTTTGCCCCCCATCCCTCCTTTGATTGTGTTGAGTGCAGGGGGCATGAGCAGCTCATCAGAAGTGGCAGTTGGGCTTTTTGGTCATTTCTGTATCTTGTCCATAATTGCCTCCAGCCTCACATACATGCAATTTTTTTAAGCCCCTAATAGTTTCTTTGTATTTTGTTGCTCGAGGAGACATTTGCCCAGGTGCAACCACTGCAGCAAAGGATCCCAGGTCCTGGGGGGCAGCCTGTCTCAAGACGACTTGAGATATTCAGTTGCATCCACATTTTCAGTGTCCATATTCAATACCTTTTCCAGGCTTATTAAAGCCTTGCTACTCAAAATGTAGTTGGCCGATCGGCAGCATCAGCCTCATCTGTTAGTTTGCTAGAAACTCAGAATCTCAAATTCTTTCATAGGCCTAGGAATTAGAACCTGCATTTTAGCAAGATTCCCCTTGAGATGTATATGCCAATTAAATCATTAAGAAGAATATGTTTATAAGTGTAAATATGAGTGACAGAGGTGGGAAAATTGCATTAAGTACAGAGGGAAAAATCCTTAGCGATTTTGAACTGGGGCTTCCCTGCTAGCTCAGATGATAAAAAATTTGCCTGCAATGCTGGAGACCTAGGTTCGATCCCTGGGCCAGGAAAACCCCCTGCAAAGAGAATGGCAATCCACTCCAGTATTCTTGCTGGAGAATCCAATGGGCAGAGGAGCCTGGTGGGCCACAGTCCATGGGGTCACAAAAGAGTCAGACATGACTGAGTGACTAATGCTTCATTTGTATTTTTGGATACATATGAATACTTCTATTTTTCTATAAGTATATTATTTTAGCTTTTTAGGAAGACCCTGGATGCTGTCACAACATTTAGTTTCTGATTCCTAAAATAAACAGATTATCATTATTAGCTTTCATAAGGGAAATACAAACAAATATTTATTGTTTTAGGTTCTATCATTGCTTCTACTGCTGTAAGAAGTAAAGATTAAAATTAGTCATTTCTGCAAATAGGAAGTATTATAAAGAAAATGCTTGAGAGTCCCTCAGACGGCAAGGAGACCAAACCAGTCTATCCTAAAGGAAATGAACCCTGAATATTCATTGGAAGGACTGATGTTGAAGCTGAAGCTCCAATACTTTGACCACCTGATGCGATGAGCTGACTCACTGCAAAAGACTCTATGCTGTAAAAGATTAAGGGCAGGAGGAGAAGGGGTGACAGAGGATGAGATGGTTGGATGGAACCACTGACTCAATGGACATGAGTTTGAGCAAACTCTGGGAGATCGTGAAGGACAGGGAAGCCTGGCGTGCTGCAGTCCATGGGATCAGAAAGAGTCAGACATGACTTAGTGACTAAACAACAGCAAGAATAATTAAATTTATAGTTATTAACCCATTTAAAATATTGATAGAATGGAAACAATATGATAGGAACTTTGCTAGATACTGAGTTTATTAGGGGTTAATTTAGACTGTTATTTTATACTAGTTTCTAGAAATAATACAACTTACATTGTATCACTGTTTCAGCTTACACACCTGGGAGAGTTGACAAATGATTATAACTGGAGATAAAATGCAAACATTACATTGGTTATTTAACAGATAATGTCTTCTCCACTCACAGATACTGCCTCTGCGTCAGCCAGTGTCAGCTACATGATTCATAAATAACAAACAGATTTACTCTTTGCTCTCTTCTTCCTGTTTCTTGGCAGTATTCATGGTTTTAGAAACAGTTTTCACTAACTCCAGATTAAATAGCCAATGATATTTGAAAGATTTAGTTGCATTCTGTCGTGTGATTTTTAACACCTTACATATATATATATATATTTTTTTTTTTTGCAGACTGTCGTATTTTCTCTCTTTAAAGTAGAGTTTCTCTATCCATCTCTCCTCCCCCAAAAGCACACACCTATCCTGCATATCCAGATTTTTATTATATGGCTTGGGGATATTTCCTTTGTTATTTTTTCTACCACTAAAGTCTGGGGCGTAGTGGAAGACTTGCCTTTGTTAAGAATAAAATAGAAAAGCATAAACCAAAAGAACAAAGAGAAGAAAAATAAAGCATTTGATGTGTGCAAATGTATTTGATATATGCAAGTCTTTAAAATGTTAAATCCCCAAGTGAGGGTAGCAATAAATAGTGCACTTTATTTCACTCTAGAATTCAAACAATAATTGAAAGGGAAAAAAAAAAAAACAACTGGCAGCCAGTAGTCAAGAAATAGTAAATAGGGGATTTTTGTGATGTTAGTGAATGAAATGTACACTATGTTTTTAAATATAATTAAAATAATTTTAAAGAAAAAATAGTAAAGTAGGGCTTTTCAAATTTCATAATTACCAGGGAACTTATTAAAATTCATATTTCTAGGCTACAGCCCAGATTAGAACCTGCTAAGTCTCCATTGGGTCACAGGGATCTCTTCTTTAGCAATCCCACTGCTGGGCATACACACCAAGGAAACCAGAATTGAAAGAGACACATGTACCCCAATGCTCATCACAGCACTGTTTATAATAGCCAGGACATGGAAGCAACCTAGATG
>NW_011494715.1:149727-149969 GCF_000754665.1 Bison bison bison
GAAATGGCAACCCACTCCAGTGTTCTTGCCTGGAGAATCCCAGGGACGGGGGAGCCTGATGGGCTGCCGTATATGGGGTCGCACAGAGTCGGACACGACTGAAGTGACTTAGCAGCAGGAGCAGTCAAAGTGCATGCATACTTGGTCGTGTCTGACTCTTTGCAACCACATGAACTGTAGCCTGCCAAGCTCCTCTGAGATTATCCTGGCTAGAATACTGGAGTGGGTTGCTGTTTCCTTCT
>NW_011494715.1:150069-151967 GCF_000754665.1 Bison bison bison
TCCATCAGCAGATGAATGGATAAGAAAGCTGTGGCACATATACACAATGGAGTATTACTCAGCCATTAAAAAGAATACATTTGAATCAGTTCTAATTAGGTGGATGAAACTGGAGCCTATTATACAGAGTGAAGTAAGCCAGAAAGAAAAACATAAATACAGTATACTAACGCATATATATGGAATTTAGAAAGATGATAACAATAACCCTGTAAACGAGACAGCAAAAGAGACACTGATGTATAGAAGAGTCTTTTGGACTCTGTGGGAGAGGGAGAGGGTGGGGAAATTTGGGAGAATGGCATTGAAACATGTATAACATCATATATGAAACGAAGTCACCAGTCCGGGTTCGATGCACGATACTGGATGCTTGGGGCTGGTGCACTGTGACAACCCAGAGGGATGGTATGGGGAGGGAGGAGGGAGGAGGGTTCAGGATGGGGAGCACATGTATACCTGTGGCAGATTCATGTTGATATATGGCAAAACCAATACAATATTATAAAGTTAAAAAATAAAAAAATAAAAACTTAAAAAAAAAAAAACAGTTTGGTGGATTTTTCAATACTCTGAAGGTGGTGGACACCTCCTGGGATATTCAGACTTGAATATCTATCAAGAGATGGTGCAACTTCAGTTTCTTGAACCTATAAGTAAAACAAGATGCGTGCTCTGATCTGTGGTTTGTCATTGAAATGCCTAAATTCTTATGTACATATTTAAAGAACATTTAGAAAATAATTCTAAAATAAACCAGAACAGTGAATGCACATTCACAGAGGAGTCAAAACTAATTTACGCTGTCCTTTTTGGTGAAACCAAGGGCTTCCCAAGGGTGCAGTGGTAAAGAATCATTCTGCAATGCAGGAGACACAGATTTGATCCCTGGGTTGGGAAGATCCCATGGAGGAGGAAATAGCAACCCAGTCCAGTATTCTTGCCTGGAAAATCCCATGGAGAGAGGAGCTGGTGGGTTGGAGTCCCTGTGGTTGTGGAGAGTCAGACAGACACCACTTAATGACTAACACTTTTCACTTTCAATGGAATCCTCAGTGAGATATCAAATGAAATTATAAAACTAATCTTACAAGGGTGAATGATAAAACACCTTTACTTTTGATGATACCATCTCAGGCATCAATATTTTGAAGATAAATGTTCGTAGAATCCTGAATAAGCATATCTTCATAAGACATACGTCCTGCTGCTGCTGCTAAGTCGCTTCAGTCATGTCCAACTCTGTGCGACCCCATAGACAGCAGCCCACCAGGCTCCTCCATCCCTGGGATTCTCCAGGCAAGAACACTGGAGTGGGTTGCCATTTCCTTCTCCAATGCATATATGCATGCTAAGTCACATCAGTCTTGTCCAACTCTGTGCGACCCTATGGACAGCAGCCCACTAGGCTCCTCCATCCATGGGATTCTCCAGGCAAGAATACTTCTGCTGCTAAGTCTCGTCAGTTGTGTCCGACTCTGTGTGACCCCATAGACGGCAGCCCAACAGGCTCCTCTGTCCCTGGGATTCTCCAGGCAAGAAGTAGCTTAAAAATTCCTCGGCAGGAAGGTAGATAAATTTTGTGATTGATATTTTGCCGCTTTATTGTTTTGGTAAGTGAAAAGTGAGTTTTTTTTTTTTTTTTTAACCAACATCTAGTCAAAGTGCATCAGAGAAGGCGATGGCACCCCACTCCAGTACTCTTGCCTGGAAAATCCCATGGATGGAGGAGCCTGGTAGGCTGCAGTCCATGGGGTCGCTAAGGGTCAGACACGACTGAGCGACTTCACTTTCACTTTTCACTTTCATGCATTGGGGAAGGAAATGGCAACCCACTCCAGTGTTCTTGCCTGGAGAATCCCAGGGACGGGGGAGCCTGATGGGCTGCCGTATATGGG
>NW_011494715.1:152067-158642 GCF_000754665.1 Bison bison bison
TACTTGGTCGTGTCTGACTCTTTGCAACCACATGAACTGTAGCCTGCCAAGCTCCTCTGAGATTATCCTGGCTAGAATACTGGAGTGGGTTGCTGTTTCCTTCTTCAGGGGATCTTCCTGACCCAGGGATTGAACATATGTCTCCTGTTGGTCCTGAATTGGCAGGTGAATTCTTTACCACTGAGCCCCCTGGGAAGCCTACTCAAAAGTAAAACAATGATAATATTCATGACAAAGGTGGGCTTCATTTCACAGAGTAAATGAAGGATAATAATAATTCTTAGGGATGATTCTATCTGTGCTTAATTTAGCATTATTACTTAGAAAAGTCAGATAAAACTTATTTATGATCTCCAGGTTCAAATACTGGTCCCCTAGATTAGGAAGGAACTTGATTTTTGATGAACATGGGGATGTGTGAACTTATGTGGCCCATGGTCTTGGCAAAATCAAATGCCCTTTTTCATTTAAAGGCTGTCATTTAATAGAATTTGAAGACAAGCCAAGTACAATAAAAATAGACCAAGTAGGTATGAAAACCTGTTCAGTACTTGGAAAAGGGGAGGAACATCTGTTCAAAATGGAAAGCATTGGTTCACTGACTTAATTGGAGGTGTCCTAGATGCTGAATTTTGGGGATTTTTTGCTTCGACAGTTGATTTATTTTTCCTTTCAGGTTATTGTAATTTAAAAAAATGCAAAATTTGTAGGAGCCAGACTTTTGTGAGGCAAAACATATTTTCAGATGTGGATCATTTCCTTTTATGCTAGAAGAAAAAAAAAAATTCTATAGGGCTTTTAATACAATTAGTCTCCAGAAAATATTCTCAGGGTGTAGTAATAAATCACTACGTGAAACATTCATTTATGCCCGCAAGTTAACAATTCCATTCTTTCCATAAAAGAGCTGTTAGGAACCGAAATTCTTGGAAGCCGAGAACAATTATATAAAAGTGACAGAAATATTTAAAAATTTGTCATAATGATGAAAAACCAAAAGATATCCAAGTGGGGCATATATGTAATAAATTCATCTGCAGAAACAGCTTTCATTGATCTAGCATTGTTTCACTTTTGTGCTGGAGAAGAAAGCATATTCCCGTGATGAACAGAAAGTCAGTTGTAGTGATGTGGATGAACCTGGAACCTGTCATACAGAGTGAAGTAGATCAGAAAGACAAAAACAAGTATCATATATATGTGGAATCTAGAAAAATGGTACGGATGAGCCTATTTGTAGGGCAGGAATGGAGATGCAGACATAGAGATGAGACTTATTGACATAGCTGGGGAAGGGATTGGGGGGATGAGTTGAGCCAATAGCCTTGACATATATGCACTACCTCATGTGAAATAGGCAGCCAGTGGGAGCGGCTGCACAGCACAGGGACCTCAGCTCAGTGCTGTGTGATGTGTGATGACCTAGAGGGGTGGTGAGGAGGAGGTAGGGGGAGGCCCAGGGGGGAGGGGCTTTGTGTATACAGATAGCTGATTCACTTCCTCGTACAACAGAAACTAACACATCATTGTAAAGCAATTTTGTTTCAATATTAAAAAAAAGAAGAAGAAGAAGAAGAAGGAAAGTAAATATTGAGCTTCTAATTTGCTAACAAGACTGAGGAAAATAGTAGCAGCCCCTGTGATAGCATCATGGAGTAGACGTCACCCCAGGACTGAGACCACATCTCTGGCAATGCCCAGGGACACCTTCCAGTTGACCCGCAGAACCATACTTCACCATAGAACCACATGATGAGACTATCAAACAACCAACAGCAGCTTCTAGACTCACTTTCTTAGCTATGGAGTGAAAATTCAACTTCACATCCTGCTAGGAGGGAGAATTTCCCCTTCTCCAATATATTCCAGAGTCACACCTAAGAAGAGCATTGGGAAACCTTACCTCAAAGAGCATTTGTTGAATTATTAAAATTTCACTAAATTTCTAGGGTAAAAATTCAGCTTTAGGGAAAGCAATTCAGTGCTAAAAATGAATATCATAAAATGCCATTGAATTTCTATAAGCTTCACAATTGCTATTTTTCAGAACATTTTAGACTTGAATCTCAGAAATTTCCTGCTCACTCATTAATCCAAATTTAGTAATTCTCTGTAACAGAGCTTCTTAATTATTAAAAATGTTTACTTAATAACTCAAAAGCTCTCAGCAAGGACCTACTCCATAAAGCAATTGATTTCTGCAAAATTATCTAGCTTTCACCAAGAAGGGTATGCAATTAATTACAGAAGTCTAGTTTTTGTGTGTGTATACAATAATTATTCCTTCCCTTACATACCTAGGCCCTTACTGTGAAATTTGGAGTTTCCTAGGGAAAAAAAGAAAAAAAAAAACAAAACAACTTGGTTCTCTTATTCAGTTGCATCCGTTACTTTACCAAGTCAAATAAACTTGCAGTCAGCTCTCAGGTGAGGTAGTGTCATAGCTTCTGATCAAAAACTTTTTCAGGAAAATTTGGTCCAGTGAAGAATAATTGTAGCAGTTCATCCCACCTCCCTTTCCCCCTTGGTATCCATATATATACTACTGATACTATGCATAAAATAGATAACTAACGAGAACCTACTGTATAGCACAGGGAACTCTATTCAATGCTCTGCGGTGACCTAACTGGGAATGAAATCTGAAAAAGAGGGGATATACATATAGCTGGTTGATTTTGCTGTACAGCAGAAAATAACACATCATTGTAAAACAACTATACTGTAATGAAAATTTTAAAAAAATCCTCCAGGAAAAAAAAAAGAATAAATATGCATGCAGATAAAATGTAGGAAAGTAAATGGAATTCTCTTCTGTCCAAAAGCTATTAGAAAGGGTCCCAAATTGGGGGTTTTCCTTTATTCTCTGATTAAACAGGAGATTACTGCATCTACTTCTTTAATGGTGAAAGACAGTGATAATTAAACAACAGTACGTCTCAGTCATTGAAAGAGATACGTTTTCATGGACAGTCCTGGCAGGTTTCATTTCAGATACCTGCCTTTTTCTCTCCTGCTCTGCCATGTGTCTGCAGACCTAGTTATTATTTCCAGAAGAGAGCTCACTGTTTACATGGAGGCTTCAAAAGAAATCACAGATGAGTAATGGTTTTTTGTTGTTGTGGCCATTGTTGTTTCTGCTTCTGTGTTTTTGAAGTTTGCACAGTTACTTTCAATAAATACTAGCAGCCCGTGCTTTAGAAAGTCACCATTGTCTAGGTCTCTTCTGATGCTCGCTTTGTCAGAATTCAGTTTCCAGTCCAAGGCAATGTCCAATGTAAAGCATCTCAGATTCCTCGCCTGCCATATCTCTGAATTCAGAGTTCCTGTGTGCTCTGCCTTTTGCCTTTGGAGGCAAAGCTGACACTTGATTCAGCTTTTCTCCTATATTTCAAATGCTACTTATCCCACCTGGTTGACTGGAATGTGCAGTGCCCACCACCCCAGAAATTACAGTATAGTACTGCTTGCTTGAAATGTCAAGAAAGCACCAGTTCAGATTTTTATCGTTTAAGATACTTTAAGGATATTGTTGGAATTTGCAGAAAGAGTCGTCAGTGGAGGTGTGAATTAAAGGTAATGTTGAATAAATACAACCTGTGTGTTGCATTATAACTTGATTTCAAAAGTGAGAACAGGATTTATGACTAGCGGAAGATAAGACACCTCTTTCTCTTAAGACCATTGCTTAGTTTTGGGAACTAAAAAATGGAAAGAAGTGAATAACGCAAATATTATCACGCCCATCACAGGGAAGGGAGTGGTAGACTTTCCTATTTGGGGAAGCTGGGCTATCATCCTTTCTAATGAAAGTGGAGGAAGAAATGAAAGATATAATGCCTTGAAACATGTATGTCTCCTGGATATGTAGACTGCAGATTAGCAAATGAAGTGTGAATTGGTGACATTTTAATCAAAATTTCACAGCTTTATATTCATTAAGAAAGTTGACTGATTTACAAAGGTAAATAAATTATCTCACAGAAGGCTTGTATTTCACTTTAGGGAGGGGTTCCTTCATATTCATCTCAATTTCCTAGTCATATTCCCATATCAGTTCAGTTCAGTTCAGTTCAGTCGTTCAGTCGTGTCCGACTCTTTGCCACCCCATGAACTGCAGCACGCCAGGCCTCCCTGTCCATCACCAACTCCCAGAGTCCACCTAAACCCATGTCCATTGAGTCGATGATGCCATCCAACCATCTCATCCTCTGTCATCCCCTTTTCCTCCTGCCCGCAATCTTTCCCAGCATCAGGGTCTTTTCAAATGAGTCAGCTCTTCGCATCAGGTGACCAAAGTATTGGAGTTTCACCTTCAAGATCAGTCCCTCCAATGAACACCCAGAACTGATCTCCTTATAATTACTGATAAATGCATACACAAGTCAATTCCAGCCTAATTTAGTAATCTGTTTTGTGTGTGTGCGTGCATGCTCAGTTGCGTCCCATTCATTGTAACCCCATGAACTGTAGACATCCAGGCTTCTCTGTCCCTGGGATTCTCCAGGCAAGACTACTGGACCAGGTTGACATTTCCTTTTCCAGGAGATCTTCCCAGTGCAGGGATCGAACTCAGGTCTCTTGCATCTGCTACACTGGCAGGCAGATTCTTTACCACTGTACCACCTGTTAATTCTACCATAAACGATTAGCTTTTTTCCTTTGCCTTCACTCAGGGAATCAGATGTTGAGACATAAAAAGATTAATAATAATTCAATGCAATCTCATAGTTCCAGGTGAACCGAAGAAGTTCTAGGGTGGCTAGTGGACTTGTTTAATGCTTAAAATTCACTAATAACCAAGTGCAGGTGCCAATAATAAGTTGGTGTTATTATTGGCATTATCTATTGATTATTGCATTGATGATTTTGCCAAAAGGCTAATTGATGTATTGATTTTTTTAGATGTAACCATCAGTGATTTTCTTTCCAAAATAAGAAAAACGTATCTGCTATTCTTGTGTACCAGAGGAGTACCATATCCAGTTTTGTTGTTTTTTGTCATGTATACCAGGAAAATACATGCATTCATAGTGAGCATCACCAACTCAATGGACATGAGTATGAGCAAACTCCAGGAGATAGTGAAGGACAGGGAAGTCTGCCATGCTGCAGTCCATGGGATTGCAACGAGTCAGACACAATCCCAACATGGTGATTTTGATTGTTTATCTAAATATCATTATATTTAGAAAATTGTTAGATTGCTCCTGAATGAATCCTGTGAAACATATGCACAGTCAGTTTTCAATCTCATAAATGGATTATAATACAGCTTTTCCTTTTGTAAAAGGTAAAGTTAAGTCACTTCAGTCGTGTCCGACTCTGTGCGACCCCATAGACGGCAGCCCACCAGGCTCCCCCGTCCCTGGGATTCTCCAGGCAAGAACACTGGAGTGGGTTGCCATCCTTTTGTAAGGCCCAAGATAAAAAACTGCACTTAATTACTTCAGCATGAAATATGAAGATGAAAGAGGAAAATGGATAGATGATATACTGTATAGATTTAGAATGATTGCTTTTTTCTTTTTAAAAGAAAGTTCTGCTTCATGGACTGCATAGTCCATGGGGTCACAAAGAGTCAGACCCAACTGAGCGACTTTCACTTCACTTCAGATCACTGCGTCATTAACAAAATATGCATATTTAATGAAACTTCACATTGTTTATCAAGATCAAACCAAGATTGTGTATACAGTATAGATAAGGAGTTCTTAGACCAGTCTCAGTGAGGAGTGTAGAATCTAAATGGAATACAAATTTACATGCATTAAACATTGAATAGATGTGAATGATGTATTTACTAGTAATAGGACAAATATGGTGACACATATAAAGTCTAAGGAGACTTCTAACATGGAAACCATGACCTTCACAGTTATACAACCATACATATGTGTTCTGGATATTCTCTTATCTGTTCTGTGTGTTCTCAGACAAGTCATTAGATCAGATCAGATCAGATCAGTCGCTCAGTCATGTCTGACTCTTTGCAACCCCATGAATTGCAGCACACCAGGCCTCCCTGTCCATCACCAACTCTCGGAGTTCACTCAGACTCACGTCCATCGAGTCAGTGATGCCATCCAGCCGTCTCATCCTCTGTCATCCCCTTCTCCTCTTGCCCCCAATCCCTCCCAGCATCAGAGTCTTTTCCAGTGGGTCAACTCTTCACATGAGGTGGCCAAAGTACTGGAGTTTCAGCTTTAGCATCATTTCTTCCAAAGAAATCCCAGGGCTGATCTCCTTCAGAATGAACTGGTTGGATCTCCTTGCAGTCCAAGGGACTCTCAAGAGTCTTCTCCAACACCACAGTTCAAAAGCATCAATTCTTCAGTGCTCAGCCTTCTTCTCACATCACAGCCCAACTCTCACATCTATACATGACCACAGGAAAAACCATAGCCTTGACTAGATGAACCTTTGTTGGAAAAGTAATGTCTCTACTTATTTTTTTTATTTTATTTTTAAACTTTACAATATTCTATTGGTTTTGCCAAATATTGAAATGAATCCACCACAGGTATACATGTGTTCCCCATTCTGAACCCTCCTCCCTCCTCCCTCGTCCCTCC
>NW_011494715.1:158742-159614 GCF_000754665.1 Bison bison bison
CCTCCCTCCCCATACCATCCCTCTGGGTCGTCCCAGTGCACCAGCCCCAAGCATCCAGGTATCGTGCATCGAACCTGGACTGGCGACTCGTTTCATATATGATATTATACATGTTTTAAGGCGATTCTCCCAAATCATCCCACCCTCTCCCTCTCCCACAGAGTCCAAATCAGTGTCGCTTTTGCTGTCTCGTATACAGGGTTATTGTTACCATCTTTCTAAATTCCATACATATGCATTAGTATACTGTATTGGTGTGTTTCTTTCTGGCTTACTTCACTCTGTATAATAGGCTCCAGTTTCATCCACCTCATTAGAACTGATTCAAATGTATTCTTTTTAATGGCTGAGTAATACTCCATTGTGTATATGTACCACAGCTTTATTATACATTCATCTGCTGATGGTCATCTAGGTAGCTTCCATGTCCTGGCTATTATAAACAGTGCTGCGATGAACATTGGGGTACACGTGTCTCTTTCAATTCTGGTTTCCTCAGTGTGTATGCCCAGCAGTGGGATTAATGGATCATAAGGCAGTTCTATTTCCGGTTTCTTAAGGAATCTCCACACTGTTCTCCATAGTGGCTGTACTAGTTTGCATTCCCACCAACAGTGTAAGAGGGTTCCCTTTTCTCCACACCCTCTCCAGCATTTATTGCTTGTAGACTTTTGGATCGCAGCCATTCTGACTGGCGTGAAATGGTACCTCATAGTGGTCTTGATTTGCATTTCTCTGATAATGAGTGATGTTGAGCATCATTTCATGTGTTTGTTAGCCCTCTGTATGTCTTCTTTGGAGAAATGTCTATTTAGTTCTTTGGCCCATTTTTTGATTGGGTCGTTTATTTTTCTGGAGTTGAGCTGTAGGAG
>NW_011494715.1:159714-160394 GCF_000754665.1 Bison bison bison
TGGGTGAGTGCCAGCCATACCATCACCTGGATTAGAGTCTCCATGACATTTTTGTGCAAGTTCTTTACTCCATTGATCCTTCAGATTGCTAGGCTACTTCTACTGTAGCTTGGCAGCTCATCCTATCTTTGAGGAAAAAACCCAGTTCAACAGCCTTTCTATCTTCTTTTATGGCTATTCACTCTCTAGAAAGTATTTATTGGCATTCTTGCTTCAAGCTGACAGATTTCTTTTTCTCCCAACTGGCAACCATTCTAAGCCAAAATCCATAAAGAACTGTGTATAATTTTAGAGTTTTTGAGAAAGTCATTTAAAAATTCTGCAACTTTTATAAATACAGTATTTTGTAAACATTTTAGAAGGAAGGAGAATCAATCAGGGAAGAAAAAGAAGATGGAAAGAGAGACATTTATTGAATCCAGATATGAAAATAAAATTGTTATAGATTTAAACATAGAGTTACCCAAGGACTATATTTATGTGGTTAACTGTCATGCTCAAAGCTATTAAGGGAATATGTGAACTCTTTGGTGTCATTTTATTTATCAATTTATGCTTTAGCATTTTTAAAATTTTATTGAAGTATAGTTGATTTATTTTTTTAAATTTGAATTTATTTATTTTAATTGGAGGCTAATTACTTTACAATATTGTATTGGTTTTGCCATACATCAACATGA
>NW_011494715.1:160494-161682 GCF_000754665.1 Bison bison bison
TTTCATGTGTTTGTTAGCCATCTGTATGTCTTCTTTGGAGAAATGTCTATTTAGTTCTTTGGCCCATTTTTTGATTGGGTCATTTATTTTTCTGGAGTTGAGCTGTAGGAGTTGCTTGTATATTTTTGAGTTTGTCAGTTGCTTCATTTGCTATTATTTTCTCCCATTCTGAAGGCTGTCTTTTCACCTTGCTTATAGTTTCCTTTGTTGTGCAGAGCTTTTAAGTTTAATTATGTCCCATTTGTTTATTTTTGCTTTTATTTCCAGTATTCTGGGAGGTGGGTCATAGAGGATCCTGCTGTGATGTATGTCGGAGAGTGTTTTGCCTATGTTCTCCTCTAGGAGATTTATAGTTTCTGGTCTTATGTTTAGATCTTTAATCCATTTTGAGTTTATTTTTGTGTATGGTGTTAGAAAGTGCTCTAGTTTCATTCTTTTACACGTGGTTGACCAGTTATCCCAGCACCACTTGTAAAAGAGATTGTCTTTAATCCATTGTATATTCTTGCTTCCTTTGTCAAAGATAAGGTGTCCATAGGTGCATGGATTTATCTCTGGGCTTTCTATTTTGTTCCATTGATCTATATTTCTGTCTTTGTGCCAGAATCATACTGTCTTGATGACTGTGGCTTTGTACTAGAGCCTGAAGTCAGGCAGGTTGATCCTCCAGTTCCATTCTTCTTTCTCAAGATTGCTTTGGATATTCAAGGTTTCTTGTATTTCCATTAAAATTGTGAAATTATTTCTTCTAGCTCTGTGAAAATTTATATGGAAATATAGTTGATTTAAATGTGTTAATTTTTGCTGTACAGCAAAGTGATTCAGTTATATAGCTTGCTCTCTCTTTCTCTCTCTCTCTCACTCTCTCTCTCTATATATATTATTTTTCATATTCTTTTCCATTATGGTTTATCACAGGATACTGAATGCAGTTCCCTGTGCTACACAGTAGGACATTTTTGTTTATCTATCCTATATATAAAATAGTTTGCATCTGCTAATCCCAACCGAAACAGCCACAAATCTGTTCTCTATGTCTGTGAATATGTTTCTATTTCATAGATATGTTCATTTGTGTCATATCTTAGATTAGATCAGATCAGTTGCTCAGTCACGTCCGACTCTTTGCTACCCCATGAATCGCAGCACGCCAGGCCTCCCTGTCCATCACCAACTCCCAGAGTTCAC
>NW_011494715.1:161782-162177 GCF_000754665.1 Bison bison bison
TGAGCTTTAAGCCAACTTTTTCACTCTCCACTTTCACTTTCATCAAGAGGCTTTTGAGTTCCTCTTCACTTTCTGCCATAAGGGTGGTGTCATCTGCATATCTGAGGTTATTGATATTTCTCCCGGCAATCTTGACTCCAGCCTGTGTCTCTTCAAATTGTTGTTGCTTTCTGTTTTTAAAAAAGGGCTGATATATTTGTTATGAGCATAGATGAAAAATTGTCATGGAAAGCACATGACTAGTCACATGCAGTGTGTTTGAGTAACATGCCTCATTGTTAATTATGAATAAAACTAAGAAATAGTTCAAAGTATGCCCTCTAGGAAAGTGAAAGTAAAAGAAGTTCATTTAAGGTAATTCTTAAAACTGTGATGATGGTGGGTTAAGTCGTGTC
>NW_011494715.1:162277-170406 GCF_000754665.1 Bison bison bison
CCATCCAGCCATCTCATCCTCTGTCGTCCCATTCTCCTGTCCCCAATCCCTCCCAGCATCAGGGTCTTTTCCAATGAGTCAACTCTTCGCATGAGGTGGCCAAAGTACTGGAGTTTCAGCTTTAGCATCATTCCTTCCAAAGAAATCCCAGGGCTGATCTCCTTTAGAATGGTTCCACATTAAAGTGATATCACATGGAATTTGTCTATTTCTGACTTACTTCACTCAGTATGATAATCTCTAGGTCAATCCATGTTGCTGCAAATGGCATTATTTCATAATTTTTAATGGCTAAATAATATTCCATTGTGTGTTTCACATATATATTTATACCACAACTTCTTTATCCATGCATCTGTTAATGGACACTTAATTTGCTTCCATGTCTTCGCTATTGTTAATAATGCTGCAGTGACCATAGGGTCACATGTATCCCTTCAAATTATAGTTTTTGCTGGCTATATAACCAGGAGGGAGATTGCTGTATCATGCAGCAACTCTATTTTCAGTTTTTTTGAGGAAATATGCTATAGCAATGCTAACACACATATAGCAATGTAGTTGAAAATTTTAAATAACTTGTAACGCTGTTAAGAGAAAAAATGAGATGGGGAGGTATAATATATATGCATAATAGCAAGCCTTGCTGTCAGAAATGTGAATGGTATGCTGTATGCCATAGGTCATGATATTTTGCATTTTTCCATTTTTCTCATTAACCTAATAATCTGTATTTTCTCTTGGTCTTAAAAATACATTTTGCATGATAGGCTTTGTTTGAATTGCTATTATTCTGCTTCATTCTGATATGAAAATGATGACAAATAGAATTTGTAGGCCAGCATGCCTTCCTTGAAAAACATAAGGTATCCTCTCAAAAATTTTGTTCCTAGATGTGCTTATCCACTTTATTGTGCATGCATGCCCAGTTGCTCCACTGTGTCTGACTGTTTGTGACCCCATGAACCCTTGTCCATGAGTTTCCCAGGCAAGAATACCAGAGTGAGTTGCCATTTCCTTCTCCAGGATATCTTCCTAACCCAGTGATTAAACCCATGTCTCTTGCATTGGCAGGCTGATTGTTTTCCACTGATACACCTGGGAAGCCTCTGTTTACTATTAGTGGAATGAGGATAAAATTTCAGTGTTTGTTTTCACTTAATTTTTTTTCCCCAAGAACTATCTAGGCTGCATCTGAAAACCTGTGTTCCAGCTATCTGAGACACTTGAGTAGGTTTTCTGCATGCAGTCATCTCAAGACCTATCCCCCAGACTGGATATAGAATCTTACACTTGTTGATAAAACAATCAGTGGCCACAAGGGTCTATCATGGTGGGTGCTTAGAGGAAGTCTCCAGACCTTTGCCCTTGACTTAGCTCAGGATTCTAAGGACAGAGTAAGCTGTAGATCTGCTACTCAGTGCAGAATATGGTCCAGCAGTCAAAACCAATAGCCACTGTGACTGAAGAAACACTAAACACTTAGGTTATGAGAGCAGAGACTTGTATAAGGGTGTGCAGTATCTAGAAAAATAATTAGAACTGTCAGTCATACATCCTGTTATTTGTTCCATACTTGCTGCCAAGGAGGGAAGACAGTTTCATCATCTGGTGCTCTTTTTCAAAAATATGGAAGAGGCAAACAAACAAACACACACACACAGAAAAAGCAGTGACATTAACTTCATTAAACAGTTGCTTAGTTTCTACAATATTCCCTAATATACCTTCTGAATGCTTGAAAAATATAGTTGAATTATTCTCAAGAACAACAACAAAGCAGGGCATACCACCCATGGGGCAGCCACTCAAGTCTTCAAGGCTTGGGTTGTGGGCTTCCCTTCTCTGATAGGTGAGACTGGGGCAGCCCTCACTGGTATCTTCCCAGTGCCTTGGGTTGTGGGCTTCCCTTCTCTGATAGGTGAGACTGGGGCAGCCCTCACTGGTATCTTCCCAGTAGGACTGCTGGACCAAAATGGAACCTGACTCAACATGACTTTATCAACTTCTAAGATTCCTAAGTCAGAAATGGAGTTTTACTTATCTGATGAAATTGTCTATAATATTAATACAACAGCACCAACACTAGAAATTAAAATTAAATTTAACAACGACGCTAGAAATTAAGCTGAAATTGAACAACACTAGAAATTATAATTGTCTTACTGCACTCAGAATTTTTTGATAAATGGCTGTGTCTCTCTGTTCTTTTCAGAGCTTCCCAGGTGATGCTAGTGGTAAAGAATCTGCCTGCCAATGCAGGAGATGCAAGAGTTATGGGTTTGAGCCCTGGGTCAGGAAGATTCCTGGAGGAGGAAATGACAACCCATTCCAATATTCTTGCAGGTAGAATCCCATGGACAGAGGAGTGTGGTGGGCTACAGTCCATGGGGTTGCAAAGAGTCAGACACCACTGAGTACATAATCCTTTCCCAATCTGTTCTTTTCACTTAAAGTGTGCAAACCATGCATGCATATATTAGAGCAACTAGGTCTCAACTTTCTCTCCCCAAGGTGATTATACTTATAAATGGAACTTTTGGAAATCCTCTGGAATGACTCTTGATTTTATCTGAATTCCCTGTTCTTCTTGCTCTCAATCTATTACACTCCTTCTGCTTTCTCAGAAAAAGAAACCAAGTGTTGAGAGACAAGAGACTAACTTCTGAGTCAGTATTTTACTTCAAGTTCAAATCCATGGATACAACCTTATTTTCTCCTAAGGATTTCTTGGCAGTCTTTTTCTACAAGTAGACATTTTTAAAAGAGACTATTTTTTTGACAACCTTATAGTTAAGAGGCTAGCAACTGTTCATAAAAAGTGTTTCTCTAACACAATGTTGTTTTTATAATCACTAAATAAAGAAAGCTGAGCACTGAAGAATTGATGCTTTTGAACTGTAGTGTTGGAGAAGACTCTTGAGAGTCCCTTGGACTGCTAGGAGAACCAATCAGTCCATCCTAAAGGAAATCAGTCCTGGGTGTTCATTGAAAGGACTGATGTTGAAGCTGAAACTCCAATACTTTGGCCACCTGATGCAAAGAGCTGACTCTTTGGAAAAGACCCTGATGCTGGAAAAGATTGAAGGCAGGCGAAGAAAGGGATGACAGAGGATGAGGTGGTTGGATGGCATCACTGACTCGATGGACATGGGTTTGGGTAGACTCTAGGAGTTGGTGACGGACGGGGAGGCCTGGTGTGCCGTGGTTCATGAGGTCACAAAGAGTTGGACATGACTAAGCGACTGAACTGAACTGAACTGAAATCGAAAAACATAGTAAATTTTTCTCTTCTATATAAGAATCTGTAAAATGAATCAGCTTTCTTCTCTAACTGCATAGTTGAACATAATCTTCCCAGAAATTTTATAATCATGTATAAACATTCACCTAGAATGAATTTTAAGAGGACTCACTAGTAAAATGAAAATACTTTCTGGTGTCCATGCGTAATTTGTAAGCAATGATACTGACAGTCAAAAGATAAGTACAAATAAGTATCTTTTTATTCAACATTTTAAATTTTGTATTGGAATACAGCCAATTAATAATGTTGTGATAGTTTCAGGTGAACAGCAAAGGGACTCAGCCATACACATACATGGATCCATTCTCCCTCAAACTCCCCTCCCATCCATGCTGCCTTTTAATTATGAAAAGTATTTTATTATATCCAAACACAAAATAAAGCATTTCTTCAAGGACACATAGACTTTGGTTCATAATGTGGAAGATATCCACAGGTATTTATGATTTATAATTATATCTCATTGTTAATTCTAGCTTTCTGAATTTTTAGGAAAAGCATTCAGATGCAATACTGTGTTAGAATTATAAAAAAGTAATAATACAAAGTTAGCTTCCTGCTATATTAGGATACTTTGCTAAACAATTTGATGAGGGAAAGACCTTTGTCAGAGATACAAAATTCAAAGTTCTTGACTGTTTTTCTCCAGAAATACACTTGTTAGGAGTCTTTGCATTCATCACAATAAAATAAGAGTACTTGATAAGGTGATTTCTAATGGTATTTTCAGAAAAAAAGTTTATTATTCTTTAATCGTATGTCTTGGTCATACGTTTGTTACATTAAGCTGATTTTAAATGTATTTATTGATTACATGTAAGTCAGAAAATAGATTTCTAATCTTTCTTAGACAGGAAGAAGACCTATATTTAAGTTTCCTATTGGATGTGAGAAGGAAAATGAGTTATCATAGAAGTTTCTAGCTATTCTTTATCAGTTGTTTTCACTAAGATTCAAGTTGTCATTTTTAACCTTCAAACAAAATTGTGCAGTCTATTGTAAAAGGATATTCAGAAAATTATAATCTCACCTATGCCTAATAATTGTCCTTTTGTTGTTTCTCAGTCACTAAGTCATGTCTCTCTCTTTGCAACCCCATGGACTACAGCACACCAGGCTCCTCTGTTCTCCGCTATCTCCCGGAGCTGCTCAAACTCATGTCCATTGAGTTGGTGATGCCAACCAACCATCTCATCCTCTGTCATCCCCTGCTCCTCCTGCCTTCAATCTTTCCCAGCATCATCCCTGTCTTTTCCAATGAGTTGGCTCTTCTCATCAGGTAGCCAAATATTGAAGCTTCAGCTTCAGCATGAGTCCTTTCAGTGAATATTCAGGGTTGATTTCCTTTAGGATCGACTGGCTTGATCTCCTTGCAGTCCAAGGGACTCTCAACCATCTTCTCCAGAACCACATTTCTAAAGCACCAATTCTTTGGCACTCAGTCTTCTTTATGGCACAACTCTCACATCTGTACATGACCACTGGAAAAACCATAACTTTGACTATAAGGACCTTTGTCAGCAAAGTGATTACAGCTTTGTCATAGTGAAAGGGCTGTGTAACTGAATGAAGCTATGAACCATGCCATGAAGGGCCACCCAAGATGGACATGTCATAGTGGAGAGTTCTGACAAAACATGATCCACTGGAGGAGGGAATGGCAAACCAGTCCAGTATTCTTGCTTTCAGAACCCTATGAACAGGATGAAAAAGTTGTCTTTTGCTGAAGCTAATTGATGAAAAAATGATAATGGTTAAGTCCCTGGGTATATATTCCCTTAGAATGTTTTCTTTTTCTTCTCTTTGCAGCCTTTTCAAAGTTCCCTTTCAATTAGAAGTATAAAAGGAGTTAGAGAATATGAGAGTCAGGACAGTATTTTCTGAATCAAAAGCAACATGTGGTTAAATGCCTCTTGACAGGCAAGCTGGTCTGAGAACTCTCACTCAGACTGTTAACTTTTGGTCACTAGCTGAAGCCCTAAGTGTTGATTTGAACAGAATATTTAAAGAACATAAAATTTCTCCTTTACAACCAACTCTCCCAGCACTTAGTGTGTTGATATGTAGATGATAAAATTTCTATCAAAAACCAGCACTGAAGCAGATGCTAGTAATATAATGGCTAAGAATTTGCATTGAGGATGACTCTTGGGTGTGTTTCAGAGCATTCCTATGGTCCAATAGGAGCAGCTGGTGGGGATATCCTGATCTCTTTTGAATTCTTATTTTTTCCTCAAAAGATTTAAAGGTATAAGAGAAGAAGATTAACAGTTTCTAGAAGAAATCAAAAAAAGAAACGATAGTGCAGTGAAGAATATTTTGAAATACACAAATTTGATATGGCTCCCAAGTTGTAAATGAAATCGAGGTTGAAAATTAATGTCTATTGGTTCATGTATTCATTTTTATGCAGTCTCTCTAAAGTATATAGATACTGATGTTAGCATTTTATTGGCATATACAACAGATATAGTTTCTTTCTCTCTTGACAATTTCTCTGTTCTTAAAATTCTTAGAATAACAGCATGGCATATATACAATGTTCCTAGATTTTTGGAAAAGCTCATAATATCTAAATATGCCATTATAAGCAGAATGAAAGGTACACTGGAAACAAAAAATAATCCACATTTGTTATTGAGTCTGACTTGTCATTTCTAGATTTGTTTGCTTCCATATTTAAAGATGCTGTTTTGTGAGGTTTACATGTGTAAAACGTCTTCCTCTCATGATAGTAACAATCTAATGCACTTGGGATAAATCTTGAGCTGATAACAGGTGATTGGGCATTGTGCTGAAAATAAAGGCGTATTAATAAATGTTGCATTATACTTGTAAAGAGCTTTATTGAAGATAAACTTTGAAAAATTTCTTTCTTGCACTAACCTAATAATAGAAAGACATTATGTTGTATCTGGGTAGCTTAAAAACAGAATTAAAAAGTTGGTTAATGTCAATGCAAAACATTGTTCAGATAGAATTTCAGAATATTTCACAGCTGACCTAAAAGCTGGCCTGTTTGCTTCAATCATTAGAAGTCAGAATCCTTACTCTACTCATACAGTGTCTATTTATAAAAGCAGAATGGCACTGAGAGTTGCAAAGACATTTATGTTATTTTCTTATTTAAAAATTTGGGAAATAAAAGTTAAATAATTGGGACAATAAAAAACAATACAAGTGCCCACAAAGAAAAATGCCCAGGTGCTTTTGACAGCACTATCCAGATGCTGCTTTTGTAACCTGAGCATCATTTTGCTTAAGCACCTTATGGGCAGAATTTTCTAACACTTCTACCCCAGCAGGTGGGCATGGCAGATCCAAATATTTTGGTGTATCTTATTCATCTTTCTATATATAACGCTATTATTGTGTTATACAGTAGACATTCCATAAAACTCAGAGAGTTCCTACTCATTCTCTCTTGGGGAATCATAATTCCATATTATTTATTTTTACATGGCATCCTTTTCTACCCATTTCACTGAAGCTGTAGGCTTGACTTGGGTACTCAGACACAGAGGAGAATAAATAATATTATGTAGTATGTACACATCAGCAACAAAGACATAACATTTTAGTTACTTGTTTCATTTGTAAAGGATTTGGAAAGAGAATCTGTAAAAGAAAATGAAATTTCAGGGAAAAAACAACAATAAATGGCAGTCTATTGGTTTATCCTGAAGCTGTCAAATCAGAAGAAAACCACTCTGGCTGTGAGCCCATGGTGCAGGCGTGCTCAGTTGCTCAGTCGTGTCTGACTCTGCAAACCCATGGACTGTAGCCCGCCAGGCTCCTCTGCCCATGGGATTCTCCAGGCAAGAACACTGGAGTGGGTTGCCATGCCCTTCTTCTGGGGATCTTCCTGACTCTGGATGGAACCTGGATCTCCCACATTGCGGGCAGATTTTTTACTATCTGAACCACCAGGGAAGCCCTCTGACAAGATGGGAAACTTCAAATCTGAACTTTAAGAAGTAACATATAAAGTAATTTAGGTTTGCTAGTGGCTGTGGCCCTGAGTATAATTTCATACCATATGAGTGAATACAGCTGGGGTACATTTGCCAATGGTACAACTTTGTACAATTTTTTTGTTAAATTATTTGAGGTTTTGGAATATGTGTTGCTATGTGTGGATTTGATTTTTTAATATTTTTATTGAAATATAGTTGATTTACAGTGTTGTGTTAACTTCAGGTATAAAGTGATTAATTTATATGTATACATGTATCTTTTTTCAGATTCTTTTCCCACATAGGTTATTGTAGAATATTGAGTAGAATTCCCTGTGCTATGCAATGGGTTCTTGTTGATTATCTCATTTATACATAATAGTGTGTATATGTTAATCCCAAATTTCTAAGTTATTCCTCTCCCCATCTCCACTTTGGTAACCATAAATTTGTTTTCTATGTCTTTGAGTCTATTTTTCCTTTTAAAATAAGTTTATTTGTGTATATATATATATATATATATTTAGATTGCACATGTAAGTGTTATGATACATTTGCCTTTGTCTGGCTTACTTCACTTAGTATAATAATCTCTGTTGCTGTAAATGATATTATTTCATTCTACCTTTTGACTGGGTAATATTCTATTATATATACATACATACAATATTCCATTATATATATTATATATTCCATACACAAACACACATACACACACATCTGTTGATAGACACATAGGCCACTTCCTGCTGCTGCTAAGTCGCTTCAGTCGTGTCTGACTCTGTGCGACCCCATAGACCGCAGCCCACCAGGCTCTCCCGTCCCTGGGAGTCTCCAGGAAAGAACACTGGAGTGGGTTGCCATTT
>NW_011494715.1:170506-171066 GCF_000754665.1 Bison bison bison
TCTAGTTTCATTCTTTTACAAGTGGTTGACCAGTTTTCCCAGCACCACTTGTAAAAGAGATTGTCTTTAATCCATTGTATATTCTTGCCTCCTTTGTCAAAGATAAGGTGTCCATAGGTGCGTGGACTTATCTCTGAGCTTTCTATTTTGTTCCATTGATCTATATTTCTGTCTTTGTGCCAGTATCATACTGTCTTGATGACTGTAGCTTTGTAGTAGAGCCTGAAGTCAGGTAGGTTGATTCCTCCAAGTTGGTCATAACTTTCCTTCCAAGGAGTAAGCGTCTTTTAATTTCATGGCTGCAGTCACCATCTGTAGTGATTTTGGATCCCAGAAAAATAAAGTCTGATACTGTTTCCACTCTTTCCTCATCTATTTCCCTTGAAGTGATGGGACCAGATGCCATGATCTTCGTTTTCTGAATGTTGAGCTTTAAGCCAACTTTTTCACTCTCCACTTTCACTTTCATCAAGAGGCTTTTGAGTTCCTCTTCACTTTCTGCCATAAGGGTGGTGTCATCTGCATATCTGAGGTTATTGATATTTCTCCCGGCAATCTTG
>NW_011494715.1:171166-171344 GCF_000754665.1 Bison bison bison
CCATGTCCTTCTCCAATGTATGAAAGTGAAAAGTGAAAGTGAAGTCCTCAGTCGTGTCCAACTCTGTGCGACCCCATGGATGGCAGCCCCCCGGGCTCTCCCGTCCCTGGGAGTCTCTGGGGGAGAACGCTGGAGTGGGCCACTTCCATGTCCTCCGTGTCTTTTTTTTTTTTTTTTT
>NW_011494715.1:171444-171866 GCF_000754665.1 Bison bison bison
TTTATTTAATTTTAATTGGAGGCTAATTACTTTACAATATTGTATTGGTTTTGCCATACATCAACATGAATCTGCCACAGCTGTACACGTGCTCCCCATCCTGAACCCCCCCTCCCACCTCCCTCCCTGTACCATCCCTCTGGGTCATCCCAGTGCAGCAACCCCAAGCATCCTGTATTCTGCATCGAACCTGGACTGGCGATTAGTTTCTTGTATGATATTACACATGTTTCAATGCCATTCTCCCAGATCATCCCACCCTCTCCCTCTCCCTCTCCCTCTCCCACGGAGTCCAACATACTGCTTTATACATCTGTGTCTCTTTTGCTGTCTCGCATACAGGGTTATCATTACCATCTTTCTAAATTTCATATATATGCATTAGTATACTGTATTGGTGTTTTTCTTTCTGGCTTACTTCA
>NW_011494715.1:171966-181932 GCF_000754665.1 Bison bison bison
AATATTGTATTAGTTTTCCCAAATATCGAAATGAATCCGCCACAGGTATACCTGTGTTCCCCATCCTGAACCTTCCTCCCTCCTCCCTCCTCCCTCCCCATTCCCTCCCTCTGGGTCGTCCCAGTGCACCAGCCCCAAGCATCCAGTATCGTGCATCGAACCTGGACTGGCGACTCGTTTCATACATGATATTATACATGTTTCAATGCCATTCTCCCAAATCTCCCCACCCTCTCCCTCTCCCACAGAGTCCATAAGACTGTTCTATACATCAGTGTCTCTGTTGCTGTCTCGTACACAGGGTTATTGTTACCATCTTTCTAAATTCCATATATATGCGTTAGTATACTGTATTGGTGTTTTTCTTTCTGGCTTACTTCACTGTGTATAATAGGTTCCAGTTTCATGCATCTCATTAGAACTGATTCAAAGTCTTGACTATTAGAGAGCAGTGCTGCTATGGACATCTGCATGCATACATCTTTTCAAACTGTGTTCTTCTCTGGATACATGCCTGGGAGTGGGATCATATGGTAACTTATTTTTAGTTTTCTGAGGAACTCCATACTGTTCTCCATAGTGACTGCACCAATTTACATTTCCACCAACAGTGTAGGAGGGTTTCTTTTTCTCCAGTGTGTGTGTTTTAGCACTGTGTAAATATACTTTATCCCCTATAGTAAAGTAACATTTTCAATGAATATATATATAATGCTGTATATTCTATAATATTGTCTATTATATATATTTGTCAGTCTCATACTATAGAATATAAAATGCATTAAATGGTAATAATTTGCTCATCAATTTATGCTCTTTACGCTAATGTGGTAGTAAGTTAATGACATTATACTTTCCTCTCTCACCTTCAAAATTCTAAGTATTTTCTCTTCCATGAGCAATTGTTTCCCTTTGGTTATTTTTGAACTAGTGATATGGCATGTCAACACATTTTCTGGAAAATACGTAGTATCTCTGTACAGTTTATTTTAACAAATGATCTCCATCCAGCAAATGCTTTCTTTGCATTTGGCATATGCCATGTTTGAGAAGAAATTCAATTTTACAACAATATAGGAAGTAGTTTTCCCAAGAGTATGTCAGAGTAGAAAGACATTTATTTTAAAATAAATATAAACACTAAAATATTTGTTGGTAGTATATGTCTTAGCTGGCAAGGCAGTATTTAAAAAGTTGTCTTCAGAGTTTACAAAGAAAGTGAGAGCAAGCATCCAGAAAGGCAACCCCATGAACACAGACAGACCTGGGTTTGTCTGCTGCTCCCTAACTTGGGGAAGGCAAGGGACAGTGGGGCACAGAGGCCAGGCTGTGTCCAACATGGTCATGAGACTTGCCACTAAGGGCCCCAGCCCCAGCTCACCTTTTTTAAAACTTTGAATTGGGGGATAATTGCTTTATAGTATTATGTTGGTTTCTGCCATACATCAACATGAATCAGCCATAGGTATACATACGCCCCCCTCCTTCCCCTTGAACCTCCCTCCCACCTCCCTTTCCATCCTACCTCTCTAGGTTATCACAGAGCACACGTTTGAGCTCCCTAGGTCATACAGAGATTTCCTACTGGCTATCTATTTTACATGTGGCAATGTATATGTTTCAGTGTTACTTTATCAACTTGTCCCTCCTCTCCTTTCCCCACTGTGTCCACAAGTCTATTATATATGATATTTTTTTTCTCTTTCTGACTTGCTCCAGTTGAATAATAGGCTTTAGGTTCATCTACTTCCCTAGAATTGATTCAGATGCATTCCCTTTTGTGACTGAGTAATATTCCATTGCATATATTTACCCAGTCCACCTTTGAGATAAAGTGAGGAGCAACAAATCTTGCAGAGAAATAACAGGAATTGTGCTGGTTCTTTCCTTAGCTCTTGCTTCAAAAGCATTTGATCTAGAAATTTACATTTTAGTGTTCTTGGTTTTCAGAGCCAGGGAAGAAAAAACAAAAGAAAGAAAAAGCAAACAAAGCAAAGCAGCTTCAACTCAGGCCTTGGGTAAACATCTTGCATATGATTAGCAATGGAAAAAAAATCCTAAAATTCATGAGAATGAAAAGCATGGTGCAGGACAGGGGGGTGAGGGGGAGAAGTTAGACTGAGATTTGGGGGAAAAAAATCAGATATTGGAATTTGTTGTTGTTGTTATTCAGTTGCTAAGTCATGTCTGACTCTTTGCAATCCCATAAACTGCAGCACTCCAGGCTCCCCTGTCTTCCACTATGTCCCAGAGTTTATTCAAACTATGTCCACTGGGTCAGTGATGCTATCCAGCCATCTCATCTCTGCTGCCCCCTTCTCTTTTCACCTTCAAAAACCCATCAGGGTTTTCTCTAATCAGTCAACTCTTCACATAAGGTGGCCAAAGTATTGGAGCTTCAGCTTCAGCATCAGTCCTTCCAATAAATATTCAGGGTTGATTTCTGTTAGGACCGACTGATTTGTTCTCCTTGAGGGTATTGGAATAGTCGCATAAAAATTATAAAATAAGTAATTTAATACACTGATGGAATAAAAAAAGGCATCAGAGCAAGAGAAGTAATTTTTTTTTGAATGGCAACCCAAGAGGTCAAATAATAAATAACAATAAATGGGTTAAATAAGTAGTGAATGTGAAACAGTTAAAAAAAGGTGGAATGGAATGAAACAGAAATCTGAAGAAATTACATGAAGAAGTGTGAAAGAATAAAGAAGTAGAACGCCACAAAAGAGGCTAAAAGACAAGCTAGGAAGTCAAGGTGTAAGAAGAAAAAAAAAAAAAATCAAAAAGGAGGGTCAAGGAGAGGCAATATGAAAAGAGAGAAGTGATGAAAGCAAACATCCACAGGTTCAGAATAAACTTGAGGCTGGAAAAATGGAATGAAATCCACTGGAACCATCAGGGTGACAGGGCAAAATACTGTAGACCTGAAGAACAGCTGGAAAGAAAATACTTATTATGTGCAAGGAAACCAATTACACAGAAAAATGATTTCACACTAAAAATGGGAAGCCAAGGACTTTATAGAATTTTGTCTTCCGCAGCACTTTATGAATAACCATTCATTTAGAATGTGTACTTGTCAAAATGCCTGAAGTAAACAATTCAACGTTTGTACTTCAAATCAAAATTGGCAAATGGCAGTCATTTTCAAACACACAAAATCTCAGAAGCAAGAAAATTTCACTGTTAAGGTTTATGAAGACTGTACTTATGGAAATCAGAAAAGAAAGTTCTGAATCATAAGGAGAATTAGTGAGCGAAGAAATTGGTAAAAATAGAAAAAGAAAATATCAGTTGTAGAGATCAGCAATAGTAGGTACTTGGTGAGACTACTAAAACTGAGATGTGGAACACAAAGGGCGGGGTGGTCAAACTAAGGAGATGATACGTTCATTATTTTTGACCTGGTATGATGATGGTGTGTGTTAGTATTTCTAATATATTCAATGATGGAAAGAGTGTATGCAGTTTCAAACCAGTGGAAGGAATAAATGAGATTTTTTTCATCTCATGAAGACAATTCCAAAAGGCAAGAAAAACAAAAAGAAACAAGAAAAAAAAAAACAGAAATAAACCTACTAAAAACAGGATAAATGGAAAGCATAAAATACAGTTATAGCAATGTAGTCAGAAATATCAGGTTACCTCATAAGTGTAGCAGGAATAATGCTCTACTTTTAGAGTCAGAGTGTCAACTTAGATGTAAAAAGGTAATAAAAATATATGCTGTTTATGAGGGATGCCCTAGCACATTGGAAATAAAAGTGTGAAAGAAGAAGGAAGAAAAAGAGCTATTAAATAACAATGGAAAATGTTGCTGTAAACATTAATAAATGACAAACAGACATTAAGACAAAAAGTGATCATTGCTCAGTCATGCCTGACTCTTTGCAGCCCCATGGACTGTAGCCTGCCAGGCTCCTCTGTCTGGAATTCTCCAGGCAAGATTACTGGAGTGGGTTGCCATTTCCTTATCCAAGACAAAAAGCATTACTAAAAATAATAAAGTCTACTCCATAAGAATATATCTTTAAATTAACCAGGACTGTATATGTGTTATTATGTTATATGTTATACAATATGCACTGTAGGGAGATGCTTCTAGTTATGTTGACATTGACTTAACTATAAGCAGAAATTGATAAATATAACAACTAAATGGGAGATTTTAGCAAATAACTCTCCAATTTAGACCAAAAAAAAAAAAGCACTAGTAAATATATGAGACACAAAAATTAAACACATTGATATGGTAGACATACATACAGATCATACACAACAAAACCAGATAATGTGCCATATACTCAAACACACATAAATGTTTTAAAAAATTGTTTCTGTGCTAAGCTCTGAACACCAAATTCAAGTGTTCAAGTGAATTCTATCTTTCAGAACACATTCTGTTCTGAAACTGGAACTAAAGTGTAAATCTGTGGGAGCGCTGTTGAAAAAATATTTTGAAAAATTTTAAGACATTTTTGAATTATTATAGGGTACAATAAAGAATTGTGCTAAACATAAAACTTAGGATAGGAGTTTTAAAAATATACCTAAACTTTAAGGATAACCTGATAGTAATAGATGAGATTAGTTTATAGGCTTAAATGCTTATAGAATTAAGACATTAATGAGAAATGTGCTCAAGTGCTACATACACAAATTAGAAGAAAATCTAAGATTTTAAAGTAAAATGAAAGAATTTGAGGAAAAGTGATAAATATAATATTGGCAATTTATGAGATAGAGAATCATAATAAATAACAACAAATGACCTGCTCTTTGAACTAAAACAAACAATTTTTAGAATTTTAGGAAACTGATCAAGTGGAAGTGTTGCAATGGGGACAAGACTTGGGCTGGTACAGCTGTGCAGAAATATTAATGCAGGCAAAATAATATTTGAACACCCAAATGCTGACAAATTTGAAGACAGTTAACCAGGACAGAGTTCTTTGGATGTATCACTTCCTAAAATGAACTAAATAGAGGTTGAAAATTGGAATTGCCCCATGGCCTAAATAAATGGAACTGTAAGCCCCAAATTTTCCACAAATGCTATTTTATAAATTCCATTAATCAAGCAAATTCTTGGTCAATTTTTTCTTAATAATAGAAAAAATGAGGAACATTCTCCAAAATTTTTTAGCTAATATTCTCCAAATTATTTAATAATTGTGCTAGTACAGCTAGTCTCATACTGATATGAGATAGGTGAAATATGCAAAAAGAAAATTATGAACCAATCTCAGTCACTAAATGAAATGAAGGAATAAGACCATATTTGTTGATGTTTATAAATCCAGAAAAGTGTAAAACTATAGCACCTTATAACACATACCAGAGATGTTAAATTTAACATCTGAAAGTCAATTAATAAATTCAGATGCTATGCTATGCTATGCTAAGTCACTTCTGTCGTATCCGACTCTGTGCGACCCCATAGACGGCAGCCCACCAGGCTCCGTCGTCCCTGGGATTCTCCAGGCAAGAACACTGGAGTGGGTCGCCATTTCCTTCTCCAGAGCATGAAAGAGAAAAGTGAAAGTGAAGTTGCTCAGTCATGTCTGACTCTTAGTGACCCCATGGATTGCAGCCTACCAGGCTCCTCCGTCCATGGGATTTTCCAGGCAAGAGTACTGGAGTGGGGTGCCATTGCCTTCTCCATAAATTCAGATAGAAACATTAAAAATACATGATCATTTATTGGTTATAATAACTAATAAAATCACAATAAATTTCAAAGCTCATATCATAATAACATTTTAGCAAACTAAATTTATTAGACAACTTTCTTAAGCCTGAGAAGGTAGTTTAACTAATTTTACAGTGAATATAATAGCCAGGAAATGGAAGCAACCTAGATGCCCATCAGCAGATGAATGGATAAGAAAGCTGTGGTACATATACACAATGGAGTATTACTCAGCCATTAAAAAGAATACATTTGAATCAGTTCTAATGAGGTGGATGAAACTGGAACCTATTATACAGAGTGAAGTAAGCCAGAAAAGAAAAACACCAATACAGTATACTAACGCATATATATGGAATTTAGAAAGATGGTAACAATAACCCTGTGTACGACACAGCAAAAGAGACGCTGATGTATAGATTCGTCTTATGGACTCTGTGGGAGAGGGAGAGGGTGGGGAGATTTGGGAGAATGGCATTGAAACATGTATAATATCATGTATGAAACGAGTCGCCAGTCCACGTTCAATGCACGATACTGGATGCTTGGGGCTGGTGCACAGGGATGACCCAGAGGAAGGGTATGGGGAGGGAGGAGGGAGGAGGGTTCAGGATGGGGAACACAGGTATACCTGTGGTGGATTCTTTTTGATATTTGGCAAAACTAATACAATATTGTAAAGTTTAAAAATAAAATAAAATTTAAAAAAAATAAACATTTTATAATCACCATGTATGATATAGCCACATTTAAAAAAAAATCCTGTATTTTAGGTCATACTGTCTAATTAAAGTTAACAATGCATAAATATATAAATCATGAAGAAGAAAAGGAAACCTACTGACATTATTCATTGATGATATAATAGTATAAAAGAAACAAATTTGGGATATGAAATAGAAGAATTTGTAAGATTTGTAGTAAGTTAGGTATATTTAAATCACAGCACTAGAAAATATTTAGGGGGGAGGAATTTAGCATTTACAATAAAAATAAACATAGCTATGAACCAAGTTATTCAAAGATGTACAAGGCCATTATGTTGAAAACTATGGTACCTTACTGAAAGATAATGAGAAAAGGTAAAGAAAGATCTAAAGTAAAGTCATTGATAGAGAGGCTCAGATTGTTCAGCTCCCCCAATCATTGATCTATAAACTTAATATCATTCTAAGAGACATTTCACTTAAAACTCAACATTCAAAAAACTCAGATAATGGCATCTGGTCTCGGTCCCATCACTTCATGGAAAATAGATGGGAAAAACAATTGGGAAACAGTGACATATTTTGTTTTCTTGGGCTCCAAAATCACTGCAGATGATGACTGCAGCCATGAAATTGAAAGACGCTTGCTCCTTGGAAGAAAAACTCTGACTAACCTAGACAGCATGTTTAAAAGCAGAGACATCATTTTGCTGACAACTGTCCAGATAGTCAAAGCTATGGTTTTTGCATTCATCATGTACAGATGTGAGAGTTAGACCATAAAGAAGGCTGAGTTGATGCTTTTGTATTGTGGTGATGGAGAAAACTCTTGAAAGTCCTGGAGACAGCAAGGAAATACAACCAGTCCATCCTGAAGGACATCAACCCTGAATATTCACTGGAACGAATGATGCTGATGCTGAAGCTCCAATACTTTGGTCACCTGATATAAAGAGCCAACTCATTGGAAAAGACCCTAATGTTGGAAAAGATTGAGGGCAAGAGCAGAAGGGGGCGACAGAGGATGAAATTGTTCGACGACATCACCAATTCAATAGACATGAGATTGAGCAAACTCCAGGAGATAGTGAAAGAGAGGGAAGCCTGGCGTGCTACAGTTCATGGGATTTCAAAGAATTGTGCATGACTGAGTAAAGCATGGATGTGAGAGTTGGACTGTGAAGAAAGCTGAGCACTAAAGAATTGATGCTTTTGAACTGTAGTGTTGGAGAAGACTCTTGAGAGTCCCTTGGACTGCTAAGAGAACCAATCAGTCGATTCTAAAGGAGATCAGCCCTGGGTAATCTTTAGAAGGAATGATGCTAAATTTGAAACTCCAGTACTTTGGCCACCTCATGCGAAGAGTTGACTCATTGGAAAAGACTCTGATGCTGGGAGGGATTGGGGGCAGGAGGAGAAGGGAACGACAGAGGATGAGATGGCTGGATGGCATCACCGACTCAATGGACATGAGTTTGAGTGAACTCCAGGAGTTGGTATGGACAGGGAGGCCTGGCGTGCTGCGATTCATGGGGTCGCAAAGAGTCAGACATGACTGAGTGACTGAACTGAACTAAGTAACTGAATAATTCAAATTCTGTGTTGGGATGTGTGTGTGTGTGTGTGTGCACGCGTGTAAGAACAAAGGGCCAAGAAGGGTCAAGAACAGAAAAAGGAAAGAAAAATGAGGGAAATGGCTTGACTAATAGATATTGACTTATTATGAAAATATAATCTTTCTGCCCACAGGCTATTGGCTTCAGAATAGAAAAACAGATCAAAAGAGCAAAATAATCAACTAAGAAACACACTCTTATGTGTTGAAAATTCATTTACCAGAGTTGGCATTGCAAATATGTGAGAAAAAGTTTGAACCATGAAATAAAGCACCCTGAGTTTTTGGTTATCCATATGGAAATATATCTTTTCCTTACAGCATATATTAAAGTCATTTCAAGCAAATTATAGGCTTAAAGATGAAATGTTCAATCTCTGGGAGAAATTTACCTTGGTTTTGGAAGGAATTTATTAGATATGAAATGTGCAGTCATGTATTAAAATTAAGTATCACATCAAAAAGTACAACATATGAAGGGAAAGCGCAAGCCAAAAACTCTGAGAATGTATTTGCAGCACAGGGAACTAATGAATTCTTATCAAAAATATACTATTCAAAAGCTTCTACAGATCATTGAGAAATAGACAATACAACAGACAGTAGAATGAGAGGCATGAGGAATTATTTCTAAGAAAAAGAAACAAAGGGAAAATAAACATGAAAAGATACAATCTCATGACAAATTTTGAGGTGAAATAAATACATTTTAACTACCATTAAGTTGGAAAAATTAGAAAAGTTTTATGACATAAGGGGTCTCCAGTGTCTATGTGAATTGGTATAACTATGTGCAACAAAATATCCACTACCTTGTAGATGATGTGCAAATCTTATGGACCACAAAATCCACTCATAAACATAATGTGAGCAGTAGTTTTCAAGCTCTATTAGTCTAAAATGCACACACTAACAATAATGAAGTGTTAATGAAAAAGTATATAGCCTTCCTCCATGAATGGCACTCTGTCATTTTCTGTTTTACTGAATTATGTTTTCAATTCTGTTCACGACTCACCGAGTTAATGTTGTGCCAGTGAACAGTTGTGATCTTCAGGATGCATGTCCCTAGAACAACTCTTGTACCATAAAAGAGGAAAGTGCACAAATTTTGTAGAAGCACTTTTCTTTTGCAATGTATAAGAAAAGAATGGTCCTGGTGTCTTCTTATAAGAAACTGGGTCATAAATTGTGATATCTAGTCTTACAATGGACTGTCGGTAAAAAATAAATGACTTTTAGTGCACTAAACCAGGTGAAACAGCTACTACAAACTACTTAAGAATGAAACAGAGGTTTTCATTTAT
Source organism: Bison bison bison (assembly GCF_000754665.1). Classification (NCBI taxonomy): domain Eukaryota; kingdom Metazoa; phylum Chordata; class Mammalia; order Artiodactyla; family Bovidae; genus Bison; species Bison bison. Next base: position 181,291 of record NW_011494715.1, read on the forward strand.
ACAAAGGCTTAAATATGCTGAATTAAGCAATAGCAGGGAGACAGAGACAGGGAGATGAAGTGAAAGAATGTTTATAAGCAACAGAATGGATAACACAAAAGGCCAAAAACTGTGCCCTCAGGGAGACTAGAGGAATGAGGATGGATGGTGGAGGGACAAAGAGGTTCCTCATAATTATCCATCCTCAATGTTTAATCCCCAAACTGAAGCTTGGTATACATCTATTTTGTTTTATTTCTACTTTGGCTTAAAGCTCAACATTCAGAAAACGAAGATCATGGCATCCGGTCCCACCACTTCATGGGAAATAGATGGGGAAACAGTGGAAACGGTGTCAGACTTTATTTTTCTGGGCTCCAAAATCACTATAGATGGTGACTGCAGCCATGAAATTAAAAGACGCTCACTCCTTGGAAGGAAAGTTATCACCAACCTAGATGGCATATTCAAAAGCAGAGACATTACTCTGCCAACAAAGGTTCGTCTAGTCAAGGCTATGGTTTTTCCTGTGGTCATGTGTGGATGTGAGAGTTGAACTGTGAAGAAGGCTGAGTGCCGAAGAATTGATGCTTTTGAACTGTGGTGTTGGAGAAGACTCTTGAGAGTCCCTTGGACTGCAAGGAGATCCAACCAGTCCACTGT
>NW_011494715.1:182241-182726 GCF_000754665.1 Bison bison bison
ACTCTGATGCTGGGAGGGATTGGGGGCAGGAGGAGAAGGGAACGACAGGGATGAGATGGCTGGATAGCATCACTGACTCGATGGACGTGGGTCTGAGTGAACTCCGGGAGTTGTTGATGGACAAGAGGCCTGGCGTGCTGCAATTCATGGGGTCGCAAAGAGTCGGACACGACTAAGCGACTGATCTGATTATATATTGCATAGGCAGTCTTTTGAAAATAAATGATTATTTAAGAATCTAAAAATGTAAAGGGAACAATAATCATCTTTTTTCAGTTTTTATTAAAAATACACAGAATATACAAAAAAGAGCCAATATTTTAACAGTTCAGATACTAAATTTTCACAATTTAAAGACTATTCAGAGTCCTGGGACTTCTCTGGTTGTCCAGTGGTTAGGATTCTGTGTTTCCACTGGAGAGGGCATAGGTGTTGGAGAAATAAGATCCCACACATGAAAAAAAAAAAAAAAAGCTTAAAAAATT
>NW_011494715.1:182826-187098 GCF_000754665.1 Bison bison bison
AAAAAATTTTTAAAAGAACATCCAAATCAGGAAACATTCTGTCCTCAATACCCACCAGCATTTACTGATCACTCTTCTTCCAGACAACATCTCCCTTTCAAAGGGTAACCACTTCTTTCTAGAAGGGTAGATAAATTTATATGATCATAAACTTGATAGATTTCCCAGTTACATGAACTGATATATATTTTGAAAATTATATGTGTGTGTATATATATATATATATATACACACATATATATTTCAATTAATAAATTTTATTAAAGTATAGTTGTTTTATAGTGTCATGTTGGTTTCTGCTGTACATCAGAGTGAATCAGCTATATGTTTTCATTTTTTTCCTTGCCTTACTGCATTGGTGTGAACCTTTGGTACAAGTTTAGTAGAAGTGGTGACAGTGGGTATACTAGTCTCATTACTGATCTCAGGGGGATTAATTTTTTATTTATTTTTTTTTTAGGTTCATTGATTCTTCCCTATTGCTTGTCTTTTTTTTTTTAATTTAATTTTATTTTTAAACTTTACAATATTGTATTGGTTCTGCCATATTGTTTTTCATAAACAGGCTTTATCACACTGAGGAAAAGCCCTTCTGTTCTTAGTTCTTATTACTAATTTTATTCTATTAGTAATTTTTAATCATTAAGAAATATTCTATTTTGTCAATAACTTTTTTGGCATCTAACAATGTGATCATATGTCTTTCTCCTTCTTTATGTTAAGGTGGTTTCTATATTGCTTAATTTTTGAATGATCAGTCAGCATTGCCTTCTGATGATACATTCTACTGGTCAGTAAGTATTCTTTGATTTATGCAGCCATAGTTTTGATGGATGGTATTACTCTGATTGGATTTTTGCATTTATGTTCATGATAGAGATTGATATGTACTTTCTCTTTTAATGTGTTTGTCAAGATTTAATACTGAAGTTATCATGGCTTCTTAAAATGTTATAACATGTTCTCTTTTATCATATTTTCTGAAAGACTAATATGTTTTTTTCTTAAATATTTGGAGGAATTAACCACAAAAAATATTTGGTTTTGAAGGGAGTGTGTGTGTGTGTGTGTGTGTGTGTGTGTGTGCGCGTGTTTGTGAATGCGTACAATAATAGAACAAATATTTTAACAGGTATAAAATTATTCAGGTTTCTAACACTTCTGCTTTCAGTTTGGTTAAGTGGGTTTTTTTTTTTTTACAGGTTTTTCTACTTAATCCCTATGTTTGTCAAATTTATAGTCATATATAGAATCCTCTTAATATCTTTCAAAATTTGAACGTTCTTTATGTGGATATAGAAGCTTAGTTGGCAGTTGTTTTCTCTCAACATTAAATGTCATTCCATCTCCTTCTGATGTCCATCATTTTTATGAGACATCAAATCTTAGTTATTGCTGCACTAATAAAGGTAATATCTTTTCTCTCCTGTGTGAAGATTTCCCCTTTGTCTCCAAATTTTGGAAATTTTTCTGTCATAGTTGAGAACATCATTGTTAATGCACATAGTCCATCTCTGCTGATATTGCTCAGATGGTTTTGGTAGCAATGGGTGCCCTTTTGGCATTTTAACAACTTTCAATGTTTGGGAAGTGTTTCTCCTTTGTGGGAAGTTCCACCTTTCTCTGAATTTAACAAAAGCACATATTCACTTCCTTAGCCTCCCTTGCAGCTAACCTGTATGCACATAATTTAGTCTTGGATCCACACTGAGTTTTGACAAAGAAGCATCGAAATTGATGGATGTTGGAGGAGCACATGTGTTCACTAGCAACTGGAGTTGTGTTGTTGTGGCTGCATCCCAAGTCCACTGCCAAGTATTCTTCAGGAATATAGTTCGGATCTGGGATGTTATTTTTATCAGGGTAATGCTGAGTTGTGTTCTCAGATCTCTCCCCGATTCTGTTAGCTTCCCACACAATTTATACTGCATTTTCTTCTAAAATCAGCTAGATTAGGTTTCTGTGTTGCAACTAAAAGCTGTCATCATCTCTGACATCTTCTCTCACATCCTTCACAACCCGTCAGTCATCAGATTCTATCCCAGGTATATCTTTCAAGTAAATCTTGAATCATTTCCTGTGTCTCCTTATAAATCAGTTCTAATCTTTTACATGGAAACATTTGCAAGAATTCTCCTTGATAGCCTGCAATCTATTTACATGAAGCACCATCTGTCTGCTTAGATCTCACGTTTAAAACTTTCTAATATTTTATATTGATGTTAGGACAAAATCCCAAACCCTCATCATGGCTTTAAGGGCTTCCAGGATGTAGCGCTTACAGACTCTTAAGCCTCAACCCTCACCTCTCTCGTCAGCACTCATTCTGCTTTTGTCATTCTGGCTCTTCCTAGGTCCATGAACTTAGCAGCCATCTCCCTCCTGCCTCTTAACTCAAGGTCATTGCACCTGATGGAGCCACTGCCTGGACTGCTCTTTCTCCTACTTTATCGTGTATGTATTATAATTCCTGTTCATCTTTCAGGTCTATGCCTGAATTGATTTTCTGGAGGAAAGACTTCTCAAAGTAGACAAGGACTTTACAAACTAGATGAACATACATGCATGCTCACATGTCCAACTCTTTGTGAGCCCCATGGACTGTAGCCCACCAGGCTCCTCTGTCCATGGGATTTCCCAGGCAAGAATACTGGAGTGGGTTGCCATTTCCTCCTCAAGGGGATCTTCCTGACTCAGGGATCGAACCTGAGTCTCCTGCATCACCTGCATTAGCAGGCAGGTTCTTTACCACTGAGCCACCTGAGAAGCCCACACATAGATGAGATCCACCCCTTAATCCTTGTGGCCCCAGGATCTAGAGTCATGACAGACATGTAGGAACTCAATAAGCAACTGGTGAGTTAATAAATGAATGAATATCAAAATACACCATTGCTTTTACAAGATTGGTTTTCCCGAAAGCAATTTTGGTCCAAAGAGTGGGCATGTGTATAAAGCTTACATTCTCCAGCCTGGAAGGAAACCCAAGGATACATCACTCACCTCAGTCCCCAAAACTGTGTATGCTCTGTTTTTAGTAGCTAAAATTTATTGACAGCCAACCTTGCTGGTGACAACTATAAAAAAGGAAGAAATAGAAATATGAGGGGAGTGTCATCTCGAATAAATACATGTTTGCTTGTCTAGTTTCTGCCAGTCTAACCAAAAAATATTGCCTGGTTGTCAGATATCTCTGCATTTATATTAAAGTTAGATAGGAATTATAATTCATAAATTTAATCTTTTTCCCTCAGCTTTATTGAGGTAGATTGAAATTTGATATTGTGCTTATATTTAGTCTGTACAACTTGATGGTCTGATATACTTATATGGGGTGAAGTATTTACCACAAGCAGGTTGATTAATGTTCATCACCTTACATAGTTACTGTTTTATTGTGTGTGTGTGTGTGTGTGTGTGTTTTGTGAGAACCTTTAAGATCTTAGCAAATTTTGACTTTGTTAACTATGGTTGCAGTGTTGTAACTTAAATGTCCAGAACTCAATCATCTTGCACAGCTGAATCTTCCCATCCATTGATCAATATTTCCTCATTGGCCCCCTCCCCGTAGCCCCTGGTATCTACCTTTATATTTTCTGTCTCTCTGAGTTATGCTGTTTTAGATTTCACATATAAATTATGCAAAATTATCTAAAATCTGCCTGCCTTAGTTGTTGTCTTCATCAGCTGAGTTTCAGGTCACTTTATGACCCCTGGAAAGTCAAAGGTTAAACAGTAGGTCTGCATCTGCAATTCACTCTCTCCTTTGGAGGTGGGAATGCCCTTGGGAAAGGAAGTAGTGTCCAGTTCAAACATCCTCTTAAACAAGCTGCTACTGCTGCTGCTGCTAAGTCGCTTCAGTCATGTCCGACTCTGTGTGACCCCATAGATGGCAGCCCACCAAGCTCCCCTGTCCCTGGGATCCTATGCTTTTAGCTGGATGAATTTCAAAGAATTAGACTGTTAATGGAAGATCCCTGGAGGCTCAGATGGTAAAGAATCCACCTGCTAATGCAGGAGACCCAGGATCTATACCTGGGTCAGGAAGATCCCCTGGAGAAGGGAATGGCAACCCACTCCAGTGTTCTTGCTTGGAGAATCCCATGGACAGAGGAGCCTGGTGAGCTGCAGTCCATGGGGTCGCAAAGAGCTAGACATGACTGAATGACTAACACTTAACCAAACCAAGTATATTTGACAGACGATCATGTAAACAATGACAACAAAATTATCTGATTATAAAACATTGATTTTTATGATCAATGTATTTAC
>NW_011494715.1:187198-189203 GCF_000754665.1 Bison bison bison
TATTTACACTTTCTGTGTAAATAATATGATCTGTGCTGCTACTGCTGCTAAGTCACTTCAGTCATGTCCGACTCTGTGCGACCCCATAGACGGCTGCCCACCAGGCTCCCCCGTCCCTGGGATCCTCCAGGCAAGAACACTGGAGTGGGTTGCCATTTCCTTCTCCAATGCATGAAAGTGAAAAGTGAAAGTGAAGTCACTCAGTTGTGTCTGACTCTTCGCGACCCCATAGACTGCAGCCTGCCAGGCTCCTCTGTCCATGGGATTTTCCAGGCAAGAGTACCTCTCTTAAAAAAATGTATCAATTGGGACCAGCACACATCCTAGGACTGCAAGAATAAGTGTGTAGAGAATGCTGGTCCCTCTGCCCTGCTCCTTGTTTTATCTGTACCTGGTGATTACTGGCATTCTTGGAGTCATTACTAAAGTCTGTAAACTGCCTAATATCTCCGATTTGCATGTCTGATTTGACCATATAGTCTTTGTGCAAAATCCACAAATATCAAAGGCTGAATATGAGAATAAAATAAGATAATGTTGTTAAAACTATGATGAAATGTATAAGCAGTTAAACACAGGGGAGATGTTATTTCTATTAAAGCCTTGGATGATTGTTCTATGAAAACCAAGTTAATTCTTTCAGACCAAGCAGAACATGCACTGAAATTAAGTTTTTATACATGGCAAATATTTTCTTGGTTTTTGTAACCTGCATCAATAAATAATTTTTAACATAAAAAACAGGGCTAAATATATATATATATATGTATATATATACATATATATATATATCAGCACATAAGAACACATTGAAAATAATGGCAGCTCTACAATATTACTGGACAGATCAATTTTGTATAGTTTCAGTGATTACGGTTCTCTGCCAATAGCTAAATAAAACATTTTAAAACTTGAGTTTGCATTTGATTTTGTAGTCCCTTAACTGCAGAATATAGTCTTTTATGAAAAGTTCTTTTAAAGAATAATATTGATGCATTCAAACGTTATATCCGCCTTACTCCCATTTGAACTACTATTGATCACATAGGTGCAATTAACCTACTACTTTTTTGGTAGAAAAGTACATTCTAGGACCAAGGGGGAAAACATGATCTTCTAAGACATTTCAGTTTTCCACAGCAGCTGTTTCCCATTGTCTGTATTTCTTTATTTCAAAAATACATATTTTAAATTCTATTCAGCATTTGAGAGAAAATTCATTATCTTGAGCATTTTTGTAACTGGATAATGTACTAACTTAATGAAATACTAACAAATGTTTTATATAAATTTTCTTTTTGTTTTGACATTAGGAAAACCTGTAACCTTGTATTTCATCCATTGCTTCCAAAATAAATTTGGAAGGATGAATATTGTGAAATATACCTTAGCCTAGGAAATATACAACAATTTAGCTGTACATGAGGTTTTTTTCCAACTTAATAAATAGAAAATATTTTATGTGGAGTAATGAAGAATTTCAAGATCGAACTTTATGATTAATGGAATATTAACTATAACCAATTGGACAGAATTTCACATTCTACCATCTTTCATAAGCTGTGTAATTTTTAGAAAATTGGAGTGTGATATGCAAGAACTTTTTTTTTACAAAATTATAATGTGAAATTGCTGCCCCTTGTGTGCACAAACATTTGAGTGAATTAATCATTAGCACTGTTCCCACAGGTAAGACACTAAGCCTGGGCCATGGAATTGAAAAAGGTTCCATCATCTTAGAAATTTATCAGAAATTAGAGCCAGCTAAAATAACTCTATATGTAGTATAGAGTTCTTAAAGATGATTATAGTTTTTGTGTTGTTTAGTTTTCCATTAGAATTATAGTTCTTTGATGTATGTAATTTCCCAGAATTAACAGTTTTGTGTGAACTGGTGGTGTCTTTTTTTTGGAATTTTTTCTTTAAATTTCTATTTAGGATAATGAATGAATCCCACAGAGCAGTAGACAATCTAACATTAAGATATTATTCTGAAAAAAAAAAA
>NW_011494715.1:189303-190555 GCF_000754665.1 Bison bison bison
ATCTAAAAAAAAAAAAAAAAACAGTAAGAAGAATATGCCCCAGGTAATGAATGCCACGTCCTGAAGTAAAAGAGTGAAATTAAAAAACAAAAACAACTCCCTTAGAAAAAAAAATCAACATTAAAAAAAAAAAGGTTGTTTTTGAAGTCCTTCCTATTTCACCTTTGTCTATTTTCTTCCTTCTTCTCTTCCTTCTTACCCTTCTTACTTTCCACTGAAAACATGAGGGCTTGTCGTGAAGTATAAGTTAGTTGCTCAGTCATGGCCAACCCTTTCAGACCCCAAGGACTGCAGCGCACAGGTTCCTCTATCCATGGAATTCTCCAGGCAAGAATACCGGAGTGATAGCCACTCCCTTCTCCAGGGGATCTTCCCGACCCAGAATCGAATCTGGGTCTCCTGCATTGTGAGCAGATTCTGTACCCTCTGCTTATTACTTCATATATAAAGAAACTTGTAACACCAGATTTTTCTGTAGATGTCTTTCTTCAGTTGATGTGACCTTCTGATGTGCACTCTCTATTTTTGAAATTGGTTATTCGTTACAACAGTGCCTATAACTGCAAGGAAACTAAATTAGAATCAAGTTTTGCAATGTTTTTAAAAATGGGGGAATATAGGGAGAAATAAATAGCTTTTCAATGAGCAAATTTTAGGGACCTGCTTCTGTTTAAAAACAAAACCTACAGTAGAAATTGGTAAGTCAGAAAAGTGACTGCTTTTCCATATTCTAAAATGGAAAAAGGCAATGTTCCATACCAACAGGATTTTTAGAACCTCACTCAGAAGTTAAATAACAGATTATCTCAGAAAAATGGGACCCAAGGAGTTTATAGTGCTGGATACACCCAGGGTATAAGGACATTAAAATGGCAGGGTTAATCCAGTGACTTTTGTCCCTCCTATTTTCAGTAGAGAAATTATCAAGAAGGGAAAAATGGGGAAATATAGTCAAGGGTGTGTATGACTTTTATTCATAGGCCCATAGTGTATTAAATTTGGGAGACAGATGACAGAAATGAAAGAGTAGAATTCTCATTTTATCATGATATGATTGTCTGGTATGTCCAAACATGGTAGTAAATGATGTAGCGGATAAGAGAACCAGATCATAGGGTTTTCTGTTCTGTATTTTTTTCAGTACATTGGTACTTTACATCAGTTCAGTTCAGTTCAGTTGCTCAGTCGTGTCCGACTCTTTGTGATCCCATGAATCGCAGCACGCCAGGCCTCCCTGTCCATCACCAACTCC
>NW_011494715.1:190655-191842 GCF_000754665.1 Bison bison bison
GAGTTTCAGCTTTAGCATCATTCCTTCCAAAGAACACTCAGGGCTGCTATCCTTTAGAATGGACTGTCTTCACAGTCCAACTCTCACATCCATATATCCTCTGTATATTTATACTGATGTATGGAAAAGGTCTGAATCTTTCTCATTTCTGCTTCCAGAGTTTAAAGAAAAGTTTATGTAGTGATTTAAATAGTGACAATTTGCTTCATCGCAATCAGAAAATAGGCTGAAGAGGGAAAAAAAAAAAAGATGTGAATGGAGTAACTTGTTTTTGTATACATACACACAGTTAACTTTATAGTGTAGATATTTTAAACAAATTATTTGCTTGTCTATATAAAGTATAAAGATATCACTTCAGTTAATCCTAAGGGGAAGTGTCAGCCGAGCTGTAAATAACTGTAAATCATTTCTTAGGTGAACAGAATCTCTTTCTATCTCAGTGAGCCAACTTCAACACCAGTGACACTTAATAATCCTCATATTGACAGGAGGACATAAAAATCTGCTTTCAACTGTATTTTTCTGTTAGGAGGAGGACATTCTCTGTGGATTTCTTGTATTTCTGCACATCTTAAGAGCAGAGGAGTCATATGCCCTTTTCCAGACATCCTTCCAAAGATGTTTTATAGCAAACAGCCTGATAAGATAGAGATATTGTGGATGCCATGTTCCAGTAAAATAAAGGTAATATCCTCCTCCAAGATGAAGCAGGCAGACTCTGCCCATTATAGGAAGGTCAGGTTTCCTAGCCTTAGATGTCCTCTCTTGTGATGTAAGTCAGTTTACATTCTGGAATCCACTTGGCCCTTTTCTCGGGGCCCATTGGGAATCAGGGCTCAGGGAACAGACATAAACAATACTGGCTATTGCAATTTCTGTTAACAAGAGTTTTTTTTTTTTTTTTTTTTTACCTGGCCCAGGAGTCTCATGTCCTCTGCCTGTGTGTGAGAAACTGGCTGACAAACAGCAAGTACGTTTGCAAGTAGAGTAAAATCTCAGACCCTTCAGAGATCTGGACATCATCATCTTTCCATTCCTGCAGTTCATTCTGTATATGTCTAGCAGACTCACCTTTATCAGGCACCTGTCCCATTTGATATTTCTATCCAAAAACTCCAATGCTTTCCAATGATTAAGAGTATCTCCAAGGAACATAAACCTGAGCTTGTAGGGTTCCAATTTTC
>NW_011494715.1:192198-193484 GCF_000754665.1 Bison bison bison
CTTTACATAATTGTATTAGTTTTGCCAAATATCAAAATGAATCCATCACAGGTATACATGTGCTCCCCATCCTGAACCCTCCTCCCTCCTCCCTCCCCATACCATCCCTCTGGGTCGTCCCAGTGCACTAGCCCCAAGCATCCAGTATCGTGCATTGAACCTGGACTGGCATCTCGTTTCATACATGATATTTTACATGTTTCAATGCCATTCTCCCAAATCTCCCCACCCTCTCCCTCTCCCACAGAGTCCAAAATACTGTTCCATACATCAGGGTCACTTTTGCTGTGTCGTAAACAGGGTTATTGTTATCATCTTTCTAAATTCCATATATATGCGTTAGTATACTGTATTGGTGTTTTTCCTTCTGGCTTACTTCACTCTGTATAATAGGTTCCAGTTTCATCCACCTCATTAGAACTGATTCAAATGTATTCTTTTTAATGGCTGAGTAATACTCCATTGTGTATATGTACCACAGCTTTATTATACATTCATCTGCTGATGGACATCTAGGTTGCTTCCATGTCCTGGCTATTATAAACAGTGCTGCGATGAACACTGGGGTACACGTGTCTCTTTCCCTTCTGGTTTCCTGTGTGTATGCCCAGCAGTGGGATTGTTGGATCATCAGGCAGTTCTATTTCCAGTTTTTTAAGGAATCTCCACACTGTTCTCCATAGTGGCTGTACTAGTTTGCATTCCCACCAACAGTGTAAGAGGGTTCCCTTTCCTCCACACCCTCTCCAACATTTATTATTTGTAGACTTTTGGATCACAGCCATTCTGACTGGTGTGAAATGGTACCTCATAGTGGTCTTGATTTGCATTTCTCTGATAATGAGTGATGTTGAGCATCTTTTCATGTGTTTGTTAGCCATCTGTATGTCTTCTTTGGAGAAATATCTATTTAGTTCTTTGGCCCATTTTTTGATTGGGTCATTTATTTTCCTTTGTATCTGATGCAGTATAAATTCTCATCAAGAAATTAAAAGTTTTTTGTTATGTGGTTCCAACTCACCTTTTTTTATTTTAATTTTTTTAAAAAATTTTATGGGAGGATTATTGCTTTACAATATTATGCTCATTTGTGCCATACATTAAATAAATCAGCCACAGGTATACATAGCCCTTCCCTCTTGAACCTCCCTCCCTCCCACTTCCCACCCCATCCCACCCCTCTAGGCTGTCACAGAGCGCTGGGTTTGAGCTCCCTGTGTCACAGAGCACATTCCCACTGGCTCTCTATATTCCACATAGTAATGAATATGTTTCCATGCTACTCT
>NW_011494715.1:193584-207064 GCF_000754665.1 Bison bison bison
TCCCTTTCCCCCACTGTGTCCACAGTCTGCTCTCCATGTCTGCATCTCCATTGCTGCCTGACAAAGAGCTTCATCAGCACCATCTTTCTACATTCCATACACATGAGTTAATATAAATAGTTGTGTTTCTTTAAAATGTTTTTGTTTTATATGGGAGTGTAGCCAATTAACAGTATTGTGATAGTTTCAGGTGGACAGCAAAAAGACTCAGCTACACATACACCTGTATCCCTTCTCCCCCAAACTCCCTTCCCACCCAGGCTGCCAGATGACACTGAGCAGAGTTCCCTGTGTTGTACAGTAGGTCCTTGCTGGTTATCCATTTTAACCTCTGAACAAGTTCATCTTCCCACCTCCATGACTTTCATCTGTTACTTCCTATCATCAGACCATATTATCTGTCCCCTCATCTCTGCTATTTTTTAAGAACACACTGACTTTCAGGAAGGTGAGCAGTTAGTGTAGTAACAGCCCTGTGGTGCCACCCATCTCCTTCTTCCAAAGGAGAGATTTAAACCCTCACACCATTTGGAGGTGGTGTCAATGGGCACCCTCAGCCTGTTCCTGTCTGGCAGTTGTCCTGGAGCACTCAAAGCTTCCTTGGTCAAGATCCTGCCTCCTTCCCAGAGGCAACTGATGTCAGGTGACTAACCAGTGAAGAGGCACATGCATGCTCATGACTTCAGTCAAGTCGGACTCTTTGCAACCTCATGGACTGTAGCCCGCCAGGCTCTCCTGTCCATGGGATTCTTCAGGCAAGAAAATTGGAGTGGATTCCCATTCCCTTCTCCAGAGGATCTTCCCAAACCAGGGATCTAACCTGCATCTTCTGCTTTGCAAGAGAAGAATTCCCAGATTCTTCACCTGGGAAGCCAGATGAAGAGGTACTAAGTCTCAACTCAAAACTGGGACTCAGTTCAGTTCAGTCACTTAATCATATCTGACTTTTGGCGACCCCATTAGACGCAGCATTCCAGGCCTCCTTGTCCATCACCAACTCCCAGAGTCCACCCAAACCCATGTCCATTGAGTCGGTGATGCCATCCAACCATCTTATCCCCCATCATCCTCTTCTCCTCCTGCTCTCAATCTTTCCCAGCATCAGGGTCTTTTCAAATGAGTCAGCTCTTCGCATCAGGTGGCCAAAGTATTGGAATTTAAGCATCAGCATGAGTCCTTCCAGGGAATACTCAGGACTGATTTCCTTTAGGATGGACTTGTTGGATTTCCTTACAGTCCAAGGAACTCTCAAGAGTCTTCTCCAATACCACAGTTCAAAAGCATCAATTCTTCGGCGCTCAGCTTTCTTTATAGTCCAACTCTCACATCCATACATGACTACTGGAAAAACCATAGCCTTGACTATGTGGGCCTTTGTCAGCAAAGTAATGTCTCTGCCTTTTAATATGCTGTCTAGGCTTCTCATAACTTTCCTTCCAAGGAGTAAGTGTCTTTTAATTTCATGGCTGCAGTCACCATCTGCAGTGATTTTGTAGCCCAGAAAAACAAAGTCAGCCACTATTTCCACTGTTTCCCCATCTATTTGCCACGAAGTGATGGGACTGGATGCCACAATCTTAGTTTTCTGAATGCTGAGCTTTAAGCCAACTTTTCCACTCTCCTCTTTCACTTTCATCAAGAGGCTCTTTAATTCTTCACTGTCTGCTATAAGGGTAATGTCATCTGCATATGTGAGGTTATTGATGTTTCTCCCAGCAATCTTGATTCCAGCTTGTGCTTCCTCCAGCCCAGCATTTCTATATACTCTGCATTTAAGTTAAATAAGCAGGGTGACAATATACAGCCTTGACGTACTCCTTTCCCAATTTCGAACCAGTCTGTTGTTCCATGTCCAGTTCTAACTGTTGCTTCCTGACCTGCATACAGATTTCTCAAGAGGCAGGTCAGGTGGTCTGGTATTCCCATCTTTTTAATTGAAAGCTATTCCAGCTGCACACATCCCCACAGGTTTGGGTGATGTTTTCTGGTGACTGGTGCACAATCTTGCTATGTTTTCTCTTCCCCATTAAGAAGCTTCCTGCACACAAATTTCTGTGTCACAGTCTGCTTCCCAGGGAGCTCTACCTGCAACAGTAACATCCACATTGAATGTGATCTCTTCTAGAGAAAAGATCTGCTTTTCTCTTTTTTTTCGTATATCCATTCAGGCACCTTTAATAAAAGCTCTTCAGTAAGTATCTGTTGACTGAAATTGATCTGAATGAAATGGAGAAGATAACCTTGCATTTTTTCATTAGCATCCAAAATAAATAAAGTGCATGTTGCCAGGCAGTATCTTCCTGACCTAGTAGTGGATATAAAGTGAGAAGTAGAGTTTAGAGTCCAGAATCAGTTAAAAAGATCCTGATGTTCAAGAGAAAAGCCAAAGACACAGTACTGTTTGAATCTTATCTAACTTTCCCATTAAAAAAAAAACAATAAGGTTGTATTTGCCTGAAATAAATAAAGGAAGATATTGCAGATATAAACTCAGGGAAAGGAAGTGAAAATTCACTATCAGTTTTATTTTTAAGCATGAGAGCATTTTTTTTCTTTCTTCTTAGTATTTTAATTTATTTTTAACGTGAAGATAATTGATTTACAGTACTTTTGGTTTCTTCTGTACATGAATCCATCATAAGAATACATATGAGACTAATGGATTAAACAACAAAATTAATGATAGAATTTATATATGTATGTTGTTGTTCTTTTTTCACTAAGTGATATCATTGCAATCCCATGGACTGTGGCACTGCAGTCTTACCTGTCCTTCACTATCTCCCGGAGTTTGCTCAAACTCATATCCATTGCGTCAGTGATGATATCTGATCATCTCATCCTCTGCCACCTCATTCTCCATTTGTCCTCATTCTTTCCCAGCATCAGAGTCTTTTTCAGTGAGTTGGCCTTTTTCGTCAAGTGGCTGAAGTATGAGAGCTTCAGCTTCAGCATCAGTCCTTTAAATGAAGTCAGGGTTGAATTCCTTTAGGATGGACTGGTTTGATCTTCTTGCAGTCCAAGGAACTCTCAAGAGTCTTCTACACCACCACAGTTCAAAAGCATCTAAAGCCAAATAAAAATGGTTCTAATGTTCTTTATTGATCAGGACTACTATAATCTTTTTCGCAAAAAAGCAACCTTGAAAAAATACTCTTGAAACTTCTTAAGAAATTTTAAAACTTATAGTATCCTAAGATATTGTAAATACCTCAAAGAAAATAGATGTTTTAGCAATAACCTGCTAGTAGAATTTGAAAAACAAGCTCAGAATATGAGAAACAACCAATTGCACTGAAAGCTTTAAGTATAATAAAACAATAACCACTACCTGCCCACCTTTATTTTCTCATTACTGTTTCAAGCATTAGAAAATATCAGATAACTAGTGTCTCATTGTACAATGTGTTTTCAGTTTGATAAAAAGCTACTAGATTATAAACAAGTATGTGCTCTTGAGCACATTGAATGTTTGTTCAATGTCAGCAGGTGTACTTGTTCCTTGTTTAGGCTTTGCAGTAAATGACACATCTTGATGCTGCTGCTGCTAAGTCGCTTCAGTCATATTCTACTCTGTGCGACACCATAGACAGCAGCCCCCTGGCTCCTCTGTCCTTGGGATTCTCCAGGCAAGAACACTGGAGTGGGTTTCCATTTCCTTCTGCAATGCATGAAAGTGAAAAGTGAAAGTGAAGTCACTCAGTCATGTCCGACTCTTAGCGACCCCATGGACTGCAGCCCACCAGGCTCCTCTGTCCATGGCATTTTCCAGGCAAGAGTACTGGAGTGGGTTGCCATTGCCTTCTCCGACACATCTTGGCCTTCCTTTAAAAAGAATCTTTAATCTTTCAGCTTATATATCATCCATTTTCCCAACTGAGTCTTAAGTCATTGGCCCTTAACATCCAGAATGACAGCTTTCTGAATCTGCTTGCAGTTATTTTCTCCCCTCTTATGTTCCCCTCCCCCCACCCAGATGTATTTCTTCTACTTGAAATGTCATCTCTATGGAAAATACGTTGAAACAAAATCACAGTTTCTTGAAATGCTTATTGTCTAATTATTATCCCGTTCACTTCACATCTAATTTATTCTTGGTTAGACACTAATTTATTGCTATTTGACAACACTTGTATGCCTCTATTCACAAATTCATTGCATTTATTTCATAATATGAAAACAAAATATCATTTAAATATGAAAAAAATCTTATGTGCTATTTCTTTCTCATAGCATCTAAAATTCATTTTTTTTCTAACTAAAAGTAGCAAAAGCATAACTTAAAAGCATAATGTTTGTGTGTGTTCAGTCACTCGGTTGTGTCTGACTCTTTTGCGACCCCATGGACTGTAGACCACCAGGCTCCTCTCTCTGTGTGATTTCCCAGGCAAGAATACTGGAGTGGGTTGCCATTTCCTTTTCTAAGGGATCTTCCCCACCCAGGGATCAAACCCTCATCTCTTACATCTCCCACATTGGTAGGCATACTCTGTACTAGTGTGCCACTAGGTGCTAAATAAGACCCTTAACTATTCTCAGTAAATATACAATATTTGACCTTTTGCTTTCCTTTTTTCCCACTGTTTCTCATTGTAGGTGCTGTTGGGATTATAGGTGAGGTTGTTTGTTGTACAGACTCTCTCAACATTTTGGAGACCATTAGCATCCAGAGCCCTAGACAGTGAACATCTAGCATATCCCCTAATTGCTATGACAACCAGAAGTGTCTCCACACATTTCCAGTTTCTTCCCAGAGGAGTAGTACTGCCTCATTTTCTTACTCTGCTTCTGCCTATAATCTTTATTACTGGTTATAGTATAGCAGTTTCTTCTATTGTGTTCTCCTCAAATTTCCACTCTCACCCATCTAACCGGGGGAATATTTATAATGACAGAACTCCTCCACATTTCAGAATATTGAAGTGTTTATCTGCATTAATTTTCTAGAACGTGTCAAGGCAGTCCAAGCTCCGGTTGGAAAAGAGTTTCCAGACATGAGACAGGATGAGAGGAGAATAGAGTTTATTAGAGCTGGAGACACTGTTAGAAGAGCAAGCCAGCTCTTCTAACAGTGTATCCTGCTCAAGGGAGAGAAAACACTTTTCACGGGTTAGTAGCCAATTTGTTTATATTCTCGAGACAAATTCCTGCTGGAAGCATAGCTTTAGGTGATTGGTTAGAGTACTATAGGGTGAGTACTAGGGTGGGGCATTTTTGCTAAATAGAGGTCAGGAAGCTAGCCAGTAAGGATCAGAGGGCTTTTGCAATGGCACCCCACTTCAGCACTCTTGCCTGGAAAATCCCATGGACGGAGGAGCCTGGTGGGCTGCAGTCCATGGGGTCGCGAAGAGTCAAACACGACTGAGCCACTTCCCTTTCACTTTTCACTTTCATGCATTGCAGAAGGAAATGGCAACCCACTCCAGTGTTCTTGCCTGGAGAATCCCAGTGACAAGGGAGCCTGGTGGGTTGCCATCTATGGGGTCGCACAGAGTCGGACACGACTGAAGCAACTTAGCAGCAGCAGTGGTAAAGTATCTGCCTGCCAATGCAGGAGATGTGGATTCGATCCCTGAGTCATGAAGATTCCCTGGAGGAGGAAATGGCAACCCACCCCAGTATTCTTTCCTGGGAAATCCATGGATGCAGGAGCCTGGAGGGCTACAGTCCATGGGATCACAACAAGTTGGACACGACTGAAAACTCGCACAGACAGGCTACACACAATGGGGCTCAGTCAGTTCCAGAGACAACCTCAATTCTAGGCTCCCTGTCTGAGGTCTGGAGATAAGACTCCACTGAAAGCATCACAGACTTGGTGATTTAAAGCAACGGCAGTGAATTCTCTCCTAGTTCTGGATGCCAAAAATCCAAAACTGAGGGTTTGGCAGGACCATTTCCTGCTGGAGCCTCTTAGGAAGAAACTGTCCTCTGTCTTCTCCTAGTTTTTGTGACATCGTGACATCCTTGGTGGTCTTTGGCTTATAGACACATCGCTTCAATCTCTGCCTCCCTTTTTACACTGCCTTCTCCTCTGTGTTTCTTTGTATTCTTTTCTCCCTTATAAGGACACTTTGACTAGGTTTAGGGTCACCCACCAGATCCAGCTAGCATTAAAGAACCCACCTGCCAATGCAGGAGACATAAGAGATGTGGGTTCAACCCCTGTGTCAAGAAGATCCCCTGGAGGAGGGCATAGCAACCCACTCCTGTATTCTTGGCTGGAAAATCCCATGGACAGAGGAGCCTGGCAGGCTTCAGTCTATGGGGTCACAAAGAGTTGGACACGACTTAAGTGACTTAGCATGCAAGCATTCATGCCCCAGATCCGGTGTGCTCTCATCTCTTTCTTGATCTTGACTGCATCCACGAAGACCCTATTTCCACGGAGGGTCCATGAAGTCCCAGAGGATGAGAACTCGGGAATGCTGTTGAAACCCCTGCAGCACACCTGGTGTTTATGATGAAGTCTGCCATCTCCCTGCGGCTTGTGTGTGCTCTGTGTGCTCAGTCATGTCTGACTCTTTTGTGACCCCATAGACTGTAGCCTCCAGGCTCCTCTGTCCATGGGATTCTCCAGGCAAGAAGACTGGAGTGGGTTGACATTTCCTTGATCCCACATCTCTTATGTCTTCTGCACCACTGAGGCACCAGAGAAGCACTCCGTGTGGTTTAGGAGTTCTGAGATTATCAGAAACTGCTTTGTTGTTCCGGCCTCTGCCTTCCCACTGTTCTCTGTCAGTCTCTGATGTCAGGGCTCACCGCAGACTTCTTTCAGTTACCACATCTAAACCCCCCACCCCCCCCTCACTGGGATGTTCCTCTCCCTAAAAAATACTCCACACGATGTTCCTCCTGCTTCATCCCACCATTTTCTTCACAAACTTCCACACTCAGGTTGAGAGTCACTTTCTTAATTGCTCTGCTACACTGTTTATGATATTGACCAAGGTTCTTGGCCTTCCCCAATCAATATAAATTGATCAGAGGCCAGACAAAAAATGCAGGCAAGGCTTTATTGGGGCCCACTTCTGCAGCAGGAGGGAGTGAGAAGAAGCAGCAGCTTCCTGTGCTTGCCCCCAAGAGTGGGCGAGCTTGTTCTTCACATGCCCAGCCACAGGGGTGGCTTAGGAGATTTGCCCACCCTCTTGGCGGTGTTTTGTGCAGGGGCCATCCACAGTCCCCTGCTTTTCTCCTGGCTCTTCAGAAGTGGCAGTTGGGCTTTTTGGTCTTTTTATATCTCATTGTCCATAATTTGCTCCAACTTTTTATGCACATGGTTATTTTTCGTCACTTATAGTTCTTTGTATTTTGCCACTCAAGGTTTATCGAGGTACAAGCGCTGCAGCAGAGGGCCCCAGGTCCCAGGACCCAGCCTGTCCCAGAGCAGCTCTACTCCTGCTCTTCTGGGGTGCACACCCCAGAGCCTGCACTGATGGACACTGTTACACACCAGGACATGATAGCAAAGAAGCTGGGTTTGATTCTACCTGGCTTGTGGCAAACATTATATCACCATGTGTCCATAGAACATTGCATGTGTCCTCTGCTAAGTACTTAGTAATTAATTAATGACCTTTGGAAAAGACCCCTATCCTGGGAAAGATGAAAATGAGGATGAAATAACTGGAGAGCATCACTGACTCATGGACATGAATTTGAGCCAACTCCAGAGGATAGTGGAGGACAGAGGAGCCTGGCATTCTACAGTCCCTGGGGTCACAAAGACTCAGACATGACTTAGCAACTGAACAGCAACAACAATTAAGGCTAGTTCATACAGGGCACGGAAAAGGCAATGGCACCCCACTCCAGTACTCTTGCCTGGAAAATCCGATGGACAGAGGAGCCCAGTAGGCTGCAGTCCATGGGGTCGCTCAGAGTCCGATAGGACTAAGCGACTTCACTTTCACTTTTCACCTTCATGCATTGGAGAAGGAAATGGCAACCCACTCCAGTATTCTTGCCTGGAGAATCCCAGGGACAGGGGAGCCTGGTGGGCTGCCGTCTATGGGGTCGCACAGAGTCGGACACGACTGAAGCGACTTAGCAGCAGCAGCAGCAGCAGCAGCATACAGGGCATGGGAATTGTCTTACCAACTTATTTGTACATAATTGTTGAAGAGCAGTTGCTGTTGTAATTCTATGCTGAAATACTTATTTTGTGTCTTTTCTCTTGATTTGGTGTGCTTTTTAAAGAAAACATTTATCTAAAACTGGCACTCAAAGTGCGCTTAGCCATAATAACCTCCTTCAAAACTTCATTGACTTAAACAACATACGTGTTATGTTTCTGAGTCTTGTAGGTTGGCTGTTTTTGGTGGTATTGCTGTCCCTGGTCTGGGATGGTTCAGGTGGAATACCAGGGTGGGCTGATTCCCATGGCTGAGATCTCTGCTGGAGGACTTGGACTTTTCTCCACATGATCCTGCATTCTTTGGGAGGAAGCCGGGCATGTTTGCCTGGGGGTAGGAGGGTTCCCAGCCACAGGTTCTGTGGTTTGAGTACTTTGTAAGCCTCTGCTTATGTCATCTTTGTTAATGTCTCATTGTTTGAGACTATTCATATGTTGTTGTTGTTCAGTCACAAAGTCCTGTCTGACTTTCGGTGACCCCACAGACTGCAGCAAGCTAAGTTTCCCTGTCCTCCACTGTCACCCAGAGGTTTCTCAAACTCCTGTGCACTGGGCTGATGATGCTCGTAACCAACTCATCCTCTGCCAGCCGGTCTTTCCCAGCATCAGGGTCTTCTCCAATGAGTCGGCTCTATGCATCCAGTGGCCAAAGTATTGGAGCTTTAGCATCAGCATTCATTCATCCTTCCAATGAATATTCAGGATTGATTTCTTTTAGGATTGACTGGTTTGATTTCCTTGCTATCCAAGGGACTCTCAAGAGTCTTCTCCATCACTACAATTTGAAAGCATCAGTTCTTTGGCACTCAGCCTTCCTTATGGTCCAACTCTCAAATCTGTAGATGCCTATTAGAAAAACCATAGCTTTGACTATACAGACCTTTGTCGACAAAGTAGTGCCTCTGCTTTTTAATATTCTGTCTTGGTTTGTCATAGTGTTTCTTCCAAGGAGCAAACATCTTTTAATTACGTGGCTGCAGTCACCGTTCCAGGTCCAAGAGGGCTCATTGACTTGTAATTCAGTCTAGACACATGCCAG
This sequence comes from Bison bison bison, assembly GCF_000754665.1. Classification (NCBI taxonomy): domain Eukaryota; kingdom Metazoa; phylum Chordata; class Mammalia; order Artiodactyla; family Bovidae; genus Bison; species Bison bison. Next base: position 202,758 of record NW_011494715.1, read on the forward strand.
GCAGAAATCAGTCATGCCTCCACCATATGTGGTTTTGTGGCATACACGTGTGTAAAATCATCTTTTAAATGATTAATATATTTTATCCTGCCTTCTTCAGAAGATATAACAATTTAACATACAGTATCTATATGATTAGGTTTTGTTATTTCATTCCTTTAACTTGTAAGTACTGTTACTGACCCTTTTAGCTAAGCACTGTGTTTGTTACTTTCTGATGAGTTGTGTTTTAGACAATTAGACTTGCTGTTTGTTTGTTTACCCAGAGGAAAGTTCATGAGGCACATTTGATGCACAGTTGACCCTTGAACATTGTAGGGGTCATCACCCTCTGTGAGGTCAAAAATATGCGTGTTAACTTTGACTCCCCCAAAACCTAACTACTAATAGCCTTCTGTTGACTGGAAACCTTACTGATAACATAAACAATTGATTAACAAATATTTTATTGGTTATATGTATGACTATTCCTAGAATACAGTTAGAGAAAGAAAACCGTTGCTTAAAAAATCATAAGGAAGTGAAAGTTCATTTATAGTAATGTACTGTATTTATTGATACTCTCAATTTGCATTCTCTGCATTTATAAGTTGAATCAGTAACTACTATCAATATTGTCATTTTTTTGCCATTTTTAAATTTATTTTTTTTAATTTGAGTATAATAGCTTCGCAATGTTGTGTTAGTTTCTGCTGGCAAGAAACTGAATCAGCTATACATTGACACATATCTCCTCCTTCTGGGGCCTCCCTCCCACCCCACTGCCCTCCCACCCCTCTAGGTCATCACAGAGTACCAAGCTGAGCTCCCTGTGCTATACAACAGCTTCCCGCTAGCTCTCCATCTTACACATGGCAGTGTATATATGTCAAGGCTACCCTCTCAAAATATTGTCTTATATAATAGAAAACATTGTAAATGATTTACATATTACTAAAATGAGATATCACAAATGAAAAGATGATGTGAAAAAAGTTATTTAATTTACAGCTGTAGTGATTTGTGCATTGATAAGAAAGAAGCAGTAATAGGATTGCTTCATAGTCCCCTAGTATAACTAATACAGCTGAATGATGGTAGCCTAGCCTATACACTAAAGAATGATTGGCCAATAAATTTTTTATGAGCTACATTATAACAGTCATATTCATAATATGATGTTGAAACATTGTTACATTAAAAAAAAAACTCTCCTGTGATGATAAACTGATGGGCACTTTCTCTGTTTATAAAAGTGAAAGACATACAGTTCGGTAATGTAATTCTTTGAAGGCAAAGCTATAAAAAAATAGTAAGAAAACTAACACATTATTAATTTTATATTAATAATCACTCACCTATGCCTGTATAAGGATAGGTTATTCACTTAAATACTTAAATATTCACTTAAAGTCTTGTATGCCATGTTCATGTGTATTTTGTAAATTTATTGAAACAAATATCCATGTATAAGCGTACAGGGCCAATTCAAACAGACATAGTTCAAGAATCAACCAAATATGAAGTTGTACAACTGCAAATTATGCCTAATTATATAAGCAGCAGGTTTTACTATATTTTTTTAAAACTGTATTTCAAACAAAATTTTAAAGAGCAACACAGTAGATGACAAAGATGGCAAATGTTTAATGGGTTCAATTTGGGTCTACTTGGGTTTGAACTTGCATTGAATATAAATCCAAATGAAAATTTTCATAACTGCAAAATTATTATATGTAAAATTAAGAATATTTGGCTGGATATTATTTTTTTCCTTTTTCTTTTCTACTTTTATTTTCATTATTGTAGTGGTTTTTGCCATACATTGACATAAATCAGCCATGGCTGTACAGGTGTTCCCCATCCTGAACCCCCCCTCCCACCTCCCTCCCCATCCCATCCCTCAGGGTCATCCCAGTGCACCAGCCCTGAGCACCCTGTCTCATGCATCGAACCTGGACTGGTGATCTGTTTCACATATGATAATATACATGTTTCAATGCTATTCTCTCAGATCATCCCACCCTCGCCTTCTCCCACTGAGTCCAAAAGACTGTTCTGTACATCTGTGTCTCTTTTGCTGTCTCGCATATAGGGTTATCGTTACCATCTTTCTAAATTCCATATATATGTGTCAGTATACTGTATTGGTGTGTTTTTCTTTCTGCCTTTCTCTTTTTTAAATTGTGGAAGTATGATAATATATTTACAGTAGACTTGGAAAATACAGAACAAAGTTACATATTGTTGTTGTTGTTCAGTTGCTCAGTCGTGTCCAACTCTTTGCAAACCCGTACACTGCAGCATGCCAGGCTTCCCTGTCCTGCACTATCTTCTGGAGTTTGCTCAAACTCATGTCCATTGAATTAGTGATGCCATCCTTCCATCTCATCCTTGTCACTCCCTTCTCCTCCTGCCCTCAATCATTCCCAGCATCATGGTTTTCTCCAATGAGTTGGCTCTTAGCATCAGGTGGCCAAACTATTGGAGCTTCAGCTTCAGTCCTTCCAATCTGTATTCAAGATTTATTTCCTTTAGGATTGACTGGTTTGATCTCCTTGCTCTCCAAGGGACTGTCTCAAGAGTCTTCTCCAACACCACAGTTCATTAGCATCAATTCTTCAGTGCTCAGCCTTCTTTATGGTCCAACTCATATCTGTACATGACTACTGGGAAAACCATAGCTTTGACTGGATGAACCATTGTTGGCAAAATGATGTCTCTGCTTTTTAATATGCTGTCTAGGTTTGTCATAGTTTTTCTTCTTTTAATTGAAATTAAAAGAGCAAGTCTTTTAATTTCATGGCTGCAGTCACCATCTTCAGTGACTTTGGAGTCCAAAAAAATAAAGTCTGTCACTGCTTCTATATGTTTCCCATTTTCCATGAATTGATGGGACCAGATGCCACAGTCTTAGTTTTTTGAATGTTGAGTTTTAAGTCAGCTTTCTCACTCCCTCTTTTACCTTCATCAAAAGGCTATTTAGTTCCTCTTTGATTTCTATCATTAGGTTGATGTCACCTACATATATGAGGTTACTGATATTTTATATACAAAGTTGCATATAATTTCACTATATATTACAATTATTTTTAAATACACAAATTAAGATTTTTAGTTGCAGTTTCAATATCAATGTCTCAAAAATTGATAGAATGGCTATACAGAGAAAAGATATAGCAGACCTGAAAAGCACCTTGAACCAATTCAGAATAATTAAGACTTATGCAATTTTCAAACAACAGCAGGATGCAAATTCTATTCAAGTTCCCATAGACTATAAACTAGAAGACATTGGAATACATACAGGGACATAAAACAAGGTAATAAATTTTCATGGTTTAAAGGTATTAAAATCATAGAGAGCCTGTTCTCTTATCACTGTGGAATTATGTTAGAAATCAATGTCAAAATGTATTTGAAAATAGTGTACATATTTTCAAGGGGTGTGTGACATTTATCAAGAAAGATCTTTGACTTTGGCTGGATATTATTATAGACTGTTCTAGAAACACTCAAAATCATGTCATTTTAGATCTTTGTTTTTTTCATACAGCAGTTATGAACCCTATTTTTGTGAAATAGATTCTACAAGGGCTCTCTGGAGGCTAGAATTTCTCTGAATAACACAACAGAAAAATAACATAATTGAATTTTCCTCTTCTTTGAAGGGAACTGTTATTGAAATAATTGAACATTGTATATATTAATGGAATGAAATACTATAAGCTAACAAAAATGTAAACAAAATTTATATAAATATTAAGCAATATTCTATTTTCACCACCAAACACAGATGAGGCTAGCCTATTTTATATTTTCAGCAGGAGAAAGGCAGTTGTATGTGGGAGTAGTGTAAGATTTAGTGTTTTCAAATTTGTAACTTTATAGTGCTTTTTATACTGCTTGGCCTTTTGTTATTGTTTAGTTGCTAAGTCATGTCTGACTCTTTGTGACTCCATGGACTGCAGCACACCAGGCTTCCCTGTCCTTCACCATATCCCAGAGTTTGCTCAGACTCCTGTTCATTGAGTTGATGATGCCATCCAAGCATCTCATCCTCTGTCACCCTCTTCTCCTCTTACCCTCAGTCTTTCCCAACATTGGAATCTTTTCCAGTGACTTGGCTCTTTGCATCAGGTGGCCAAAGTATTGGAGCTTTAGCTTTAGCTTTTCAGTATTTCTCTATGTGTCTTCCTTTGGGGGAATAAAGAAAGGACAATAAATAAATTTAAATTAAAAAAAAAAGAAGGGATGTATGTTAGTCTCCTAGGGCAGCTATAACAAAGTACCGTGAACTGGAAGTCTTGACAACTGAAATGTATTCT
>NW_011494715.1:207491-221566 GCF_000754665.1 Bison bison bison
TTATGTTAATATTTGTTTCTTTGGCTGCAACAGGTCTCAGTTGGGCATTTGGGGTCTTCATTGGGTGCACAGACTCTGGTTGTGGCACGTGGACTTAGTTGCTCCATGGCGTGTGGGGTCTTAGTTCACCTACCAGGGATCAAATCTGAGGCCCTTGCATTGCAAGATGGATTCTTAACCACTGGATCCCCAGGGAAGTGCCTCAACATATTTAAAGTGGGGACACAATTCAACATATGAAAAAGCCTAAGGGGAAACAGGTGTTAACATTTTCTAATGTTGTTGCTTTGTCTGGTTATTAAAGATAACAAATAATTTTACTTATAAACTATGTAGTATTATATTATAAATTATTATTAGTAGTAGTATTTTAGAGAACATGTATATATAGCTTACGATATACCAGGTTATATTTTAAATGTTTCATAAATATTAACTCATTTATTGAATTGAAATGAGAGACCAAGGGTCTTACCGTGAATTGACAATATATTGATCAGCAGATTCTGTTTTAGATTTTAAAAAGACACTATTGAAAAAAAAAAGACACTATTGAAATTAGACATTTTGTTGTTGTAATCTTGTTCTTTCTATTTTAATTACACCATGCTTCCTAATAGGCTCCAATACCTGTGAAGTTTTGACTTGCAGAAAGTACTGGTGGTTTGCAAATTTCTCAGTTTATTTAAACTTTTTTGTTTGTTCATTATTAGGTATTGAGCTAGTCCCAAACACCATTACCAATGAAACTAGGTCTGTCACACAGCTGAAGGCAACTATTTATTATGTGCATTTTGTTTGAGACCCTTATTCATGCTGCTGTCTGCTCAAGCCTTAATTACCGCATTTCTACAACTGGTCTTTTTTCACATTCCCCCTAATTCACAGCAGCATAAACACAAAAGTGAAAAATACATTGCCAGGTAATAATAAGGTTATTTATAAATAAGATACATAGAAAGACTAATTTGCCCTTCTCTTGTACACATGCTGATTATTTCTGAATTTGATTTTTGATTAAAAAAAAAGTTTAAACAGTAAATTATAAGCAAGTCTTTAGGTTTTGCGCTGGTGGCTCAGACAGTAAAGAATCTGCCTGTAATTCAGGAGACCTGAATTCGATCCCTGGACCGGGAAAATCACTTGGAGAAGGAAATGGCTACCCATTCCAAAATTCCATGGAGAGAGGAGCCTGGCAGGCTACAGTCCATGAGGTGGCAAAGAGTGAGACACGATTGAATGACTAACACTTGCATCTTTTTTCACTTTATAAAAGAGTCATTATTACCTGATTGTAGGAAATAATGATTTAATCATATATTTAAGTAATATAATTAGTAAAATGCTTTATTTGATCTGTATCTTAGAGATACATAAATTTTGTCACATCCAAAGGAAAGAATGAAATGTGACATATTTGCAACCATCTTTCACTCATCCACTATAGTAGCAACACAATTCTACAAAACATCAGGGTGTTAGTGTTGACTTCCTAAATGATGCTTCCTTGATAACACTTGACAGTTTTTACTAATGACCTCTTCTCACAAGGTTGCTATGTGTCTTGCTTTGTAGGCTTCACAGTACCACTCAAGTCCATTATTCCCACTGACATTTTCTTAGCGACCAGTTAGCTCATGTATATTCTATAGAAATGACACTGCAGAGGACATCCCAACAGCAGCCCCTGATTCTCCCTGTAACAATCGAATTGTGGGTCACAGGGCATTGTGCTCACATTATTCCATTTACTGTTCTCTATATGCCTGTGTTATAGGCTCCGTTAGTGTCTCCATGGGGACAGTGAGGCTAAGTGAGTACTTTTCTTCAAGTCACATTACTATTGATAGTAGGTGTTGGCACTAGGCTTAACACCCAGGGCTTACAACACTAAAAGGTGTCCTCCTAAAAAATTATGCTACACGATGCCTCTCATAATGGTTCTGCCACTAAATAATAATTATCTGGATGCTTCTGCTGCATGCATGCTCGGTTGTGTCTGACTCTTTGTGACCCCATGGATTGTCCTGGGAACAAGGCTCCTCTGTCCTTGGAATTTCCCAGGCAGGAGAATACTGGAATAGGTATATACAAAAATCAAATTTTAGCAAACATTTATAAAATGAACTTATAGATATTAATAGAGAATTGGCATCATTATATAGTTACTCATAGAAAATATAAAAAATAAAGGGTAGAGGCTATGCAGTGAAGTCAAAATTTCTAAACCTATATATTTTTTCTAAACATTTATGTATTGATCAGGTAAGGCTAGATTTTGCTGGAGTCTAAACTTGTTTCTTTGTAAATAAAAACTAATTTCTCATTCACACGAAATCACTTCCAAGGAACGGCTCAAAGATCCAACTGTTGCTTTCTTGAACTCCACCCTTTCTAACACATCATCCCAGTGTCTAAGAGAGGGAAGAGAAATTTACTCAAAGGTGACTCATATTACAAATGCTCAGAGCCCTTTCACTAAAACTAGTCACCTCATGAACTAACCCGGCTCAAGCTAATTGCAAGAGAGTGATAGGTTGAAGAGCACAGTGCTACAGCATAGAATGTTACAGGACATCAGTAAGGATACGCATGCAATGGTTCCCGTGCAGAAATACATCCGTATAGGCTTTAAGAATTAAATACACATGATGGGTCTACTTAACACTTTTCTTATGCTAACAGACATCGGTAATGTTTACAAGACAAAGACTTAACATGCAACATTTCTCAAACATCCCAAACTGCAAGTTAGGGCAGCTGTATCAGAATACCTCTGCATTTTTAGGGGTTTTTAGGGGCAAGAAATGTACAGCTATTTTCTACGAAGTGAATGTGGGTTATTTAGGACAGACCTCGACAGCACATGTGCTGTGGATGGAACATGAGTCAAAGGCTTAGGCAATGGAATGTGTCACCTATAATACGGAAGTTGAAAGTGAAAGGTTTCCAAGAACAAAAATGTCTAAAAAAGATACACACACACAAACAAAATCTTTATAGAGCAAGATAAATTTTAACCATCTCCTAAAAAGTATGAACTCTACCCAACCAAGTCAGAAGTACTCTGTTACCTTACAACGCTTCTCTCCCATCTTCTTAAAGTGTTCAAAACCACAGCTAGAAACTAAGAAAACAGATGCGATGGTGAGAGAGCAAAGGCCAATTGCATCTTTTTTTTTTTTAGGTGATAATTATCTGTTTTTTATTAATTTTATTGGAGTATAGTCACTTTTCATACTGTTCATTGACTGCACTAAAGCCTTTGACTGTGTGAATCACAACAAATTATGGAAAATTCTGAAAGAGATGGGAATGCCAGACCACCTTACCTGCCTCCTGAGAAACCTGTATGCAGGTCAACAAGCAACAGTTAGAATCAGCCATGGAACAATGGACTGGTTCCAAATTGGGAAAGGAGTATGTCAAGGCTGTATATTTTCACCCTGCTTGTTTAACTTATATGCAGAGCACATCATGCAAAATTCTGGGCTGAATGAAGCACAAGCTGGAATCAAGATTGCCAGGAGAAATATCAATAACCTCAGATATGCAGATGACACCACCCTTACAGCAGAAATCGAAGAGGAACTAAAGAGCCTCTTGATGAAAGTGAAAGAGAAGAGTGAAAATCTGGCTTAAAACTCAACATTCAGAAAACTAAGAACATGGCATCTGGTCCCATCACTTAATGGCAAAGAGGTGGGGAAACAGTGGAAACAGTGGCAGACTTCATTTTCTTGGGCTCCAAAATCACTGCAGATGTTGACTGCCCCCATAAAATTATGACAATTGCTCCTTGGAATAAAAGCTATGACCAACCAAGACAGCATATTAAAAAGCAGAGACATTGCTTTGCCAACCAAAACAAAGTTATGGTTTTTCAGTAGTCATGTACAGATGTGAGAGTTGGACCATAAATAAAGCTGAGCAATGAAGAATTGACACTTTTGAACTGTGGTGTTGGAGAAGACTCTTGAGAGTCCCTTGGACTGCAAGAAGATCAAACTAGTCAGTCCTAAAGGAAATAAATCCTGAATACAGATTGGAAAGACTGATGCTGAAGCTGAAGCTTTAATACTTTTTGCCACCTGATGTGAAGAGACTTACTAGAAAAGATCTTGATGCTGGGAAAGTCTAAAGGCAGGAGGAGAAGGAGACAACAGAGGATGAGATGGTTGGGTGGCATCACTGACTCAACGGACATGAGCTTGAGCAAGCTCCAGGAGATGATGATGGACAGGGAAGCCTAGCGTGCTGCAGTCTGTGGGGTCGCAGAGTCAGATGACTGAGTGACTAACCAGCAATAACAAATGGTCACTTTACAATGCTGTGTTCATTTTTGCTGTGTATATGTATATGTACACACGTCACCTGTCTTTCGGACTTCCTTCCCTTTTAGGTCACCACAGAGCACTGAGTTCCCAGTGTTTCCCGTTAATTATCGGTGTTACACATGGTATCAGTAGTGTGTGCATGTCAATCCCAATCTCCCATTTCTTTTCCCTGTTAAGAGAGGTGTCAATCATGGCAGTGGGCATTCAGAAAGAGAAAGTGTGTGAGGGGGGGTGGTTTCTTTACTTCAAATGGCAGTGGAAGTACATTGATTAAAATGTTGGATTTAGTCAATGAATCTATTGCCTGTTGCTAAATTTTGTGATATTAAACTATCAGTTTTCTGGAATAAATTCAGCTTGACCATTGAATATAGGTCTTATTATACACTGCTGGATTCTAATACAAATTTTTTTTTTTTAAAAATCTGTATTCACAAGACAGATAAGTCTATTGTTTTATGTTTTGAATATATGTCTTAGAGTTTGTAATCTATATTATAGGAACAAATCTGTCACAAAAAATTGAGAGGATCTGTAAGAAGTTATTAATTTTCATAGAAAAAAAAGTGAATTAAGACTTAAGTAGATAAGTAACAAAAATATTGAAAAATAATGTATTTTTTTACACTTTTGAAAGATGCTAGGTGTGTAATTAATCCTGTATGCTAATTATTAATATTCGCTGCTACAGCATCCCTAAAAATCTCTGTAAGGAAAGTTTGCTTCCATCTAATTAAGCTGAGCAGCATTCTGGGGGAAGTGAGTCTCTTTTGTGGCTCCCCTCCAATGACTTGCTCAGAGTTTCAGGCACCATTCATTCATCTGTGGCTCCAATGTCATTAAGCTGTCATGGGCAGGAAGAGCAAGTGGGTGGGCAGGCACTTCCCTGCTACACTGTCACCGTAGTAACCCATCTGCTCAACTTCGATTCCAAGTACAACTCAGGGTCACGTCTCTGAGGGGCTATTGATAGTACTTCAGTTGTGCATCCAACATGCGGAAATGCATTTCATGAGCATTTAGTTAGTTTCTGTCACAGATGGGTTCACTGCTGAGTTTTAGCCAAACTCCAAAAACTTAATTACAATTTTTTTTCGTGCCCTTTCAAGCCAAGAAGCCAAAATAAAACAAAATCGGAAAAGAAATTATAAAGTCTCCAAAGTCAACCTCACAATGAAGAATAAATTTAATTGGAAATTGATTTAATAATCATGACTTCTGTAATGCAGATAGACATTTAAAGAAAACTAAAAGTATGTCCCAGCTATTTCATGTTGCAAAAGAGTGGACTGTTTCTTGGCTCATTAAAAACACCTGGAAATATATATGAAAGCAAAATAAAAATATCTTTCATTGAAATATATTTATAAAGTACATCTTTTAATTTTTACTTAACACTTAAGTGTAGTTACTCAGTCGTGTCCGACTCTTTGCGACCCCATGGACTGTAACCCACCAGGCTCCTCTGTCCATGGGATTCTCCAAGCAAGAATACTGGAGTGGGTTGCCATTTCCTTCTCCAGGGGATCTTCCTGACCCAGGGATCTAATCTGGGTCTTCCTCATCACAGGCAGATGCTTTACCCTCTGAGCCACCAGGGAAGCCCACTTAACACTTAGGGAGGTGGTATCAGATAATATAAAATGTGTCAGTTTTAGAATTAAGTAGATTTAAAGACTTCTGCTCTGTTGCTTTCCAATTTTTGATATCACGCATGTCCTTTAAGCCTGCTTTGCCTGCGTTTCCTCAACTATGAAATGGACACAACTATAAGAAGATCACGTTTATATAGGATTCAAATGGCACAATATCTGATTTGTACCCAGGTCAGTAATACCATGCTACCACCACTCACATAAACAGTGGTGATTTTTTCAAATGGTTATTAATATTTTTAATGTATAAAGTGTATCAAATGATTTAAAGTATATTAAATGATTTACTTTCATTTTTTCCACTTTGAAATCTTAAAGATTTTGGTTGAGAAAGTATTATAAATTCATACTTAAAGGTTAACTGCTTCACACTCCAACCCTTTCAAAACATATCTCAGTGACAAGTAAGAAGACACAGCACAGACAAAAATAAGATAGGCATACCCAAGGATCAGAAATTGGATAAAAGTACAACTCAACAAAGAGAATTGAAAGTGTGAGCCTCCTGGATTCTGGGAAATAGAAAGATTCAGATACCTAGAAATTAGTATTCAAGGGTAACTCATGTAGAAGCAATCTCTGTCCATCTGAGGACAGAAAGCTGCCCTTATTGGTGGCTCTGACATTAAAGAATCTGCCTGCAATGAGGGGACCAGGGTTCGATCCCTGGGTCAGGAAGCTCCCCTGGAGAAGTGAATGGCAACCCACTCCAGTACTCTTGCCTGGAGAATTCCATGGGCAGGGGAGCCTGGTGGGATAACAAAGAATCAGACACAAGTGAGCAACTGGCACTTTCATTGTGTTTCATTTAATCCTGAATCTTATATCATACAAGTGTGCTGTGCTCAGTTGTGTTCAACTCTTTGCGACCCCATAGACTATAGCCCATCAGGTTCCTCTGCCAGTGGGATTTCTCAGGCAAGAATACTGGAGTGGGTTGCCATTTCCTTCTCCATCATACAAGTGTAGTATAAAGGTTAAAAAAAGAAAAGAAAAGAGAACTTACCTTAAATATGAACAGGAGTATAAAAGTTCTAGGTAGAAAGGTTTAATGTAATCACCATACATACTAAAAAATCAAGAAGTATAGTTTGAAGAGGTAACATAAAAAGAGACACAATATATATTTTGTAAAGCATTCAGTGTTACACAAACTTGAGAAATTAAAAGTAGAAGACAAGTCTCTAAACCTGACCAGTGATAGCTACTGAACATGATAAAGCGAATATAAATTTTAAGAAAAGATATGTAAGACTGTGTGGGTACCTGAAGATTTTTAAAGAAGACCCAACTAAAGGTGAAGTATGAATGGGAAGACATTTAACTGAAAATATTAATTCCCCACAATTTCTTCCCTAACTTAGTTCCAAAATATCTCCAAATTTCATTATTCGATACAGTTCCAGTCAAAATCTTATCAAGATTTTTTGTGTGTGTGTGATATTTTCAGTTTGATTTTAAATGTCATAAACAGAGTAAGTACACAGAACTTTTTGGGAGAAACTGGAGAAACAGTAAAAGAGTAGCTCAAACTGTCAAACAGCAAGACTTCCGTAAATCTTCCCTAATTAAGTGACTTGAGTATTGGTGTAAAAAGAAGCTCTTATGTCAATGAATTTTCATTTAAAAGCCCAGATGGGAACCAAAGGATAGATAAGGCATGTGTGTGAAGAGACTGGATATAGGTACCTAAGAACTTGTATAAGTACCACGTGATAATGTTTAGCTCACCTAGAGCCAGATATCCTGGAATGTGAAGTCAAGTGGGCCTTAGAAAGCATCACTATGAACAAAGCTGGTAGAAGTGATGGAATTCCAGTTGAGCTATTTCAAATTCTAAAAGATGATGCTGTGAAAGCGCTGCATTCAATGTGCCAGCAAGTGTGGAAAACTCAGCAGTGGCCAAGGACTGGAAAAGGTCAGTTTTCATTCCAGTCCCAAATAAAGGCAATGTCAAAGAATGTTCAAACTACTGCACAATTGCTCTCATCTCACACGCTAGAAGAGTAATGCTCAAAATTCTCCAAGCTAGGTTTCAACAGTACATGAACCATGAACTTCCAGATGTTCAAGCTGGTTTTAGAAAAGGCAGAGGAACCAGAGATCAGATTGCCAACATCTGTTGGATCATCAAAAAACCAAGAGAGTTCCAGAAAAACATCTATTTCTGCTTTATTGACTATGCCAAAGCATTTGACTGTATGGATCACAATAAACTGTGGAAAGTTCTGAAAGAGATGGGAATACCAGACCACCTGACCTGCCTCCTGAGAAACCTATATGTAGGTCAGGAAGCAACAGTTAGAGCTGGACATGGAACAACAGACTATTTCAAAATCTGGAAAGCAGTACATCAAGGCTGTATACTGTGACCCTGCTTATTTAACTTATATGCAGAGTACATCATGAGAAACACTAGATTAGATGAAGCACAAGCTGGAATCAAGATTTCTGGGAGAAATATCAATACCCTCATATATGCAGATGATAGCACCCTTATGGCAGAAAGTTAACAACTAAAGAGCCTCTTTATGAAAGTGAAAGAGGAGAGTAAAAATTTTGGCTTAAAGCTCAACATTCAGAAAACTAAGATCATGGCATCCGGTCCCATCACTTCGTGGCAAATAGATGGGAAAACAGTGGAAACAGTGGCAGAATTTCTTTTGGGGGGCTTCAAGTTCACTTCAGATGGTGGCTGCAGCCATGAAATTAAAAGACACTTATTCCTTGGAAGGAAATTTAGGACCAACGTAGACTGCATATTAAAAAGCAGAGACATTGCTTTACCAACAAAGGTCTGTCTAGTCAAGGCTATGGTTTTTCCAGTAGTCATGTATGGATATGAGAGTTGGACTATAAAGAAAGCTGAGTGCTGAAGAATTGATGCTTTTGAACTGTGGTGTTGGAGAAGACTCTTGAGAGTCCCTTGGACTGCAAGGAGATCCAACCAGTCCATCCTAAAGGAGATCGGTTCTGAGTGTTTATTGGAAGGACTGATATTGAAGCTGAAACTCCAATACTTTGGCCACCTGATGCAAAGAGTTGACTCATTTGAAAAGACCCTGATGCTGGGAAAGATTGAAGGCAGGAGGAGAAGGGAACAGAGGATGAGATGGTTGGATGGCATCACCAACTCAATGGACATGAGTTTGAGTATACTCTTGGAGATGTTGAGAGACAAGGAGGCCTGGCATGCCACAGTCTATGGGGTTGCAAAGAGTCAGATACGACAGAGCTACTGAACTGAACTGATAATGATTGAATCACTGGAGCTCCTGTTACTAGTAATTTGTAATCTATCTCTGGGCCAGAAGGATTTGGGCTCTTATTTTTCCATTGGTATTTCACATTTAAACAAAATTTTCTACTATAGATTTTATTTTTAGTCAATATTTGAGGGAATAAAGAATTTTTAAAACCAAGAAAATAGCCGTACAATCTTACTTCAGTAAATAATTGTGTAATTGGCAAAGGCAAAAACTATCTGTAAAAATAAACATTTCTTATCAACTTGTACAAGGCTATCTCTTTTGGTAGTTGAGGAAGTATGAATAAAACAATTGTGACAAAGGGTTTCTCTTTTGTGGGCAGAAATTATACTTTTCCCATGATAGCATTTTAGATCAGATATTACTGGCTCTGAAACAAATTTATTTCTCATTGCAATTCATGGCTTGGATATCTATCTAATGGAAAGCACTGAATTGGCTGCCAATTAAATTTATGCTATTTCAGTCGGTATGCATGTTCCTGAAATAATCCTAAAAGGCTTCAATTCGAGTTGCTAACAAAAGAAGAACCTGATCCATCATGTAGCCTTTTTTTCTCTTTATTCATTCTAAATCATGTTTCCTAATGCTGAGAAGATTTTTTTGGACTTGGCGTGTATTAAGATTGATTCAGTCCCAAATTATGGAGGCTATTCAGTTAATTATATTCATGTTATCCATATACTGTACATTTATATAAATGAAATTCATTTTCTTTTAAAGTCCCAACTCAATCAACTTCTTAGAGGACCAGCACAAGATAGGTAATAGCAAATATATTTGCTCCTTTTAGAAGAATCTCTTATTCTACCCCGTAACTGGTACAATTCACAGCTGTTAAAGGAAGAAAGGGAATTTTTATTCAGTTTGTAATGCAGATGTGTGCTTCTGAGAAGCTACTAACATGAATTTTTAAAAGACAACTATTTTTCCCAGAAAAAAAAAAAAGAAACTTGCAGAATATAACATTTCCTTAAAGAAACTTACCATGTATTTTTGAGAAAATTATTTACTATTTTATAAAACAGGAAGTAAATCATTTAGGAGCTTAAGATTTCACTGGGCATGAGTTGAAATTTGTTTATGCAAATGTGACTGACCTTTCCTGATAAACTATGTTGTTGAGTATCTGTCTTTTTAGGAACACATTGTCTTTAGAAAATGATGGGTGACCAATAGCTAACATTACATCTCTAGGCACTCAGTTACTTGAATTTTCAGCTGCTTTCTGACTTACCTTTTTATTTCCAAGCCTGTGCTAAGTTACTCACAGCCACTTCTTCATTATCAATTGTATCCTTCTGACACATTTGCAGTTTCTATTCTGCATTCCTTCTAAAATGTCATTAAAAGAGAAATAGAATATTTTTGTTTGTGTCCAGTCCTTCCCCGCCTCAACACAGAATACTGAATTGTCATTTGAGGTGACATAGTTAGCCTATGTTAAGAGAGCCCTTTCTCCTCTCCCTCTGTAATGGATTTGTGCTGAGGGTTGTTTAGTCCTTAAGTACAATGCATTAATCATCATCAATTTTTAAATCTGAGAAAAATGGAGGAACAATACACATTTCATCTTCTATTCAATCCATAGGAGAGTTCAAAAGAAATAACATCTGCCATTCCAACTCTTGGTTCTATTCAGGATTAAACCTACCATAGTATTCAATCTTTCCCAGCATCAGAGTCTTTCCCAGTGAGTCAGCTCTTTGAATCAGGTGGCCAAAGTACTGCAGCTTCAGCTTCAGCATCAGGCCTTCCAATGAATATTCAGGACTGATTTCCTTTAGAATTGACTTGTTTAATCTCTTTGCAGTCCAAAGAACTCTCAAGAGTCTTCTCCAACACCACAGTTTGAAAGCATCAATTCTTTTGGTGTTCAGCCTGCTTTATGGTCCAACTGTCACATTCATACCTGACTACTGGAAAAAACATAGCTTTGACTATATGGACCTCTGTCGGCAAAGTGATGTCTCTGCTTTTTAATACACTGTCTAGGCTTGTCTTAGCTTTCCTTCCAAGAAACAGATGTCTCTTCATTTCATGGCTGCAGTCACCTTCCACGGTGATTTTGGAGCCCCAGAAAATAAAATCTGTCACTGATTCCAATGTTTCCCTTTCTATTTGACATAAAGTGTTGTGACCATATGTCATGACATGTTTTTTGAATGTTGAGTTTTAAGCCAGCTTTTTCACTTTCCTCTCTCACCTTCATCAAGAGGCTCTTCAGTTCCTCTTGGCTTTCTACCATAAAAATGATATTGTCTGCATATCTGAGGTTGCTGATATTTCTTCCATCAGTCTTGATTCCAGCTTGTGATTCATCCAGCCCAGCATTTCCCATGATGTACTCTGCATATAATTTAAATAAGCAGAGTGACAATATACAGCTTTGTTATTCTCCTTTCCCCATTTTGAACCAGTCAGTTGTTCCATGTCCGGTTCTAACTGTTCCTACCTGACCTGCATACAGGCTTCTTAGAAGACAGGTGAGGTGGTCTTTAACAGCATCATCTTTTAGGATTTGAAATAGCTCAGCTGGAATTCCATCACCTCCACTAGCTTTTTTTGTAGTAATGCTTCCTAAAGTCCACTTGACTTCACGCTTCAGGATGTCTGACTAGGTGAGTGACCATACCATCGTGGTTATCCCGGTCATTAAGATCTTTTTTGTATAGTTCTTCTGTGTATTATCACCACCTCTTCTTAATCTCTTCTGCTTCTGTTAGATCCCTAACTTTTCTGTCCTTTATTGTCCCCAGCCTTGCATGAAATGTTTCCTTCATGTTTCAATTTTCTTAAAGAGATCTCTAGTCTTTTCCATTCTATTTTTTGTCCAATTTCTTTGCATTTTTTCATTTAAGAAGGCTTTCTTATCTCTTCTTGTTTTTCTCTGAAACTCTGCATTTTGTATTGCTGCAATATAATAATAATAATGTGCAACATATTTTTAAGTGTTCTGTTGTAGAAAGATATCTTATATACACCAGCAGAAGTCAGTGGAAGACAAAAATGTGCATTTTCTCCCAGTTTCAGAAAGAATATATAAATATGCATAGAGAAATAGTAGAATAAAAAAAAATTAGAGCAGTTTCCTTTGGCAGTTGTGATTATGAAAGAATTTCAATTTATTATTTATTTTAAATGTTTCAATTAAAAAAACATTTATTTATTTAACTGTGCAGCATCTTAGCTGCCACATATTTAATAACATTCTTTTATTCTTACAATCAGAAGAAAAGGGGCTATAACAATGTAATTCATTTCAAGTAGTGCGATAGTTTAGAAAAGTTATATGTCATGTACTATACACTATATTATATATATTTTCAAATACCTTCAGTAATGTGAAAGGGAATTGGTAAAATGGCACATATGACCATTGTACAGAGAAAAGGTTCACATAGTCCTGCATTTGGGGCATGACATCTTCATTTTCTATTAAGATTCAGTTTATCTGGGTCCCTTAAGTGGCCCTCAACAAGCTCCTTCCTGCTGCTCCCCAACCCAGCTTTCTCACATAAACAAAAAATTTTAGACTTGACTTGGTACTTTTTAGAGTAAATGGGTGCTTCTCTGCAATACTGATGTGCGTCTTTATTAGGAGGAATATAGATATTTGTCATTTCATGTTATGGTTTGCTTGGCATATGGAAAATTCTGTAAAGTGGAAGCAGTTTCTAGACACGTAAATTATTATCTAATATGCATTTCCCAAGCAGTGGATGCATTTTCAGATCTTTAAACATGAGCCAAACAATTATGTTTGTCCTTGAACTACTTTGCTTTGCATTGATGTGCTGTTTCGTGGGCCATTAGTTTGTAAGCCAGATTCCTAGTATATTTAGGGCTTGCATTATATCAGTGCCTTAACTACTGCTTAGTTTTCTTAATAGTTGTGACATGTTTATAATAGTTTCCTAGTTGAAGTCTTAAAATTATAATTAAGCACAAGGCTCTAGGTATGAGTGTGAGAGAATAATATTGAGCCATTGTTGTTGCTGTTAGTACTGCTAACAGTGTTACTGTTTATTATTATTATTATTATATTTGTTAATGGCACCCCACTCCAGTACTCTTGCCTGGAAAATCCCATGAGCTGAGGAGCCCGGTAGGCTGCAGTCCATGGGGTCACTAAGAGTCAGACACGACTGAGCGACTTTACTTTGACTTTTCACTTTCATGCATTGGAGAAGGAAATGGCAACCCACTCCAGTGTTTTTGCCTGGAAAATCCCAGGGACAGGGGAGCCTGGTAGTCTGCCGTCTATGGGATCGCACAGAGTCAGACACGACTGAAGCGACTTAGCAGGAGCAGCAGCAGCAGCAATAGTATTACAGGTATTGAACATCTCAACTTGTTTCTCTCAGATGATGACGAGTGTGGTATACAGACCTACACCTGCATTTAGAAAAGTGTCTTCTGGAGAGACAAGAGTTGCAAGTGTCCCTTCTTGCTCCTAGAAGAAGATAACAGGGGCCCCTGGCTGTCCGTGGGTGGAGGTAGGGGAGGGCAGCAGACAGGAGTCATGTTTCTCTGCAGATGACACTGGATCATCTCTGCTACTATGAGACACCTGAGTGGCTCTCCTCTGACTCATTGAAGTGCGTGCTTTGGAAAGCATATTGGCACATGTGTGCAAGTGATCCTCACAGAAACTGCAGCCACACAGAACAAATCATAATTTTGTGAACCTGAGTCAGGAGGCAGCCTGCTAGCTCCAAGTCTGTGATCACACCTTTGTATGGAATCAAATCTACACACCTGGTTAAACACAGCAACTATATACTCACCAAAGTTATTCTATGAAAAAGACT
>NW_011494715.1:221666-244983 GCF_000754665.1 Bison bison bison
ATGAAAAAGACTAGATTTTCTCTTGCGAGGAATGAAATTATTAGTCCAAATCAACACTTGAAGACAGGAGCATAAGAAAGAGACAGAGACAGATTATGGCCATTTCTCTGAGCTCTGAGGCTTAATCACAGGACAGACTTGGTGTGAGAAAAAGCCAAGACTGTATTTCCATCCTACATTATCTCCCAAGGAATACAAAGCAAAATCAGTGGCCCTTATCATATCTATGTGATGTTTGAATTATTATATATCACCAGAAGAGGGCTTCCCAGAAATGAGAGTTTGATCCCTGGGTTGGTAAGATCCCTAGGAGAAGGAAATGGCAACCCACTCCAGTATTCTTGCCTGGAAAATTCCATGGACAGAGGAGCCTGGCTGGCGATAGTCCCTGGAGTTGCTGAAGAGTCAGACATGAGTTAGCAACTAAACAACAACAACAAAATCAACAGGACATATTTCAATATGTATATGTATGTGTGAATAGGTAAACAGAACTTTTGGTCAATACGATGATAGATATAGGTAGATTAATCAATGAACATGATAAAGATGATGATGACAAATAAATGACAGATAGATGATAGATAGATAGAAAATAGACAGATAGGGTGAAATAGATTTATGTCAAAGAATCAGCTCACACAATGGGTGCTTGGGGAGTCAAAGATCAAGATGCTGGCAGATTTATCTGAAATCTGTCCCCTGGACTGGGCAATATCCACCCTCCTGCTGCTTCTTCACATTGTCATCTTCTGTGCACACAGGTCCCTGGGTCTCTGTGTGTCCTAATTTCCTTCACTTATAAAGACACTAAGCATATTGTCTTGGGCTCAGCACTAGAGACTTCATTTTAATTTACCACTTTAAAGGTCCTGTCTGCACATACATTCATACTCTTCAAGATTAGTGGTTAGGACTTCAACATATGAACTTGGGAGAGCCCCTGTCTGGTAATAAAATTACCCTTCTCCACTTTAAGTTACTTGTTACTGAAGTATCATTTTGTTAATGGATTTTTGAAGGTAATACAAGTTCATGCAATCAAAACTTCTAAATCTGCTAAGGTACTTTTAACCTCAGGTAAGAAAAAACAAACCCAAAGTGAAACAGAAATCTTTTGAGAGCAAACTATATACAGATTGACAACCTGTAGGAGGAGGTTGGGGAGGTTTCAGGATGGGCTTAACCCAGTGCCCCTGGCTTGGATCCCAAGTTTCTTTCTGATTTACACTCCTCTAGGATTCTGTCTCATCTGAATCCAGCTTTCTGTTTTAGGACTGGTTCCTAGGACCAAGCCACACAGCTTCAAGGCATAATATCCAAAGGGGGAGAAAATTGTACTTCCCATGGTTTACTCTTAAACATAAGGGAATCAGTCCCCAAAACCCTTAGGAAACATCTCAGGATTTTATTTCTACTTAGGACCTATTTCCATTCCTGAAGCAACCCTTGTAAGTGTTGATGTTAATTATTCAGTCATGTCCAACTCTTTGTGTCCCCATGGACTGCAGCCTGCTAGACTCCTCTACATGGGATTCTCCAGGGGATAAAGAATACTGGAGAAGGTTACCAAGCCCTCCTCCAGGGGATCTTCCTGACCCAGGGATCCAACATGGGTCTCCTGTACTGCAGGCAGATTCCTTACTGCCTGAGCCACCAACTTAGCTCCTATTTCCATTCCTGAAGCAACCCTTATGTCTATCAGTAAACTTAACTAGATTCTTGCATTATTTACTGGGAAAAGGCACACAGTACTCTGATCTCCTTTAAGTTTCAATCGTGGTCAGCCACCCAGATTGGTAGAAATGCTGTGGTGGACAGTAGAATAAATCTGGAAATGGCACCGTAATGACATCTGTAACTGCCCGTGAAAAGGTAACGCAACTCACAGGTTAAATTTGAGCATAAACAAATTCAAATGAGTAATGTTTTGCACAGAGAACAACAAACAGTTTTCTGCAAATGTGTGCTATTTCTAGAGAGGTGGAAGAGACAGGCGTTGAATATTTCTTTTGCCATCTATATTAGGTTATGGTCCAGTAATGATAATGTCTTTAAACTGTAAGAAAATAAGTTGGTTTAATATTGGTTTCCTGGACATGGGGTGTTTATTTATTGGGCATAGTGTTGCACTTTAACCGAGAGCAATGATAGTTTAATTTCATTTCCTGTATCTTGAAATTATCTAAAACATTCATCTTCTCTGACTGTTACAAATCAAGAACTATTGACTTCCATTCCTAATGACATTTGTATTAGCTTTATTTTCAGTTTAGGAGGTCTTATATGTTTGATAAAAACATGACAGATTCTCAGAAAACCTGAAAATTGTTTAGAAACAGTGTTTTGGTCCTCTTTTATTGTGCTATGAACTGTTTATTCGTTTGCAAATGTTTTTGTACTTCAAAGCAGAAGTTATAGCTACTAATTTTGCCTTTGAACATATCTTCAAAAGTCTTCAATTACTACTATACCTTAAAATTAAAATTCTTAATATGCAATAAATTTGTATTTTTTATAAGATCTGCCTGTTTATGGAATATGGTGAGAAACAAACAAGCAAAAATCTTCTTTGGGGGAAATTATTTGCATTCTGATGGTCCTTCCCCTACGCATCAGTATACACAGTATGGGTGATTAATTCTGAGTGTTTATGACCTTGGGAAGAAACCAGAAACCAGGAAGATATTCCAGTATTTCATGATTTAACCTGAACTCCTAGAATCTTAAATATATCTCTTGTAGAGTTATACGATGGAAGATCAGTTTTGTTGAGCTCTTATTTATGTGTGTGTGTGTATTTATATTTTGTTGTTGTTATTTAGTCACTCAGTAATGTCCAACACTTTTGCAACCACATGGACTGTAGCCTGCCAGTCTTCTCTGTCCATGGGATTTTCCAGGCAAGAATACTGGAGTGAGTTGCCATTTCCTCCTCCAGGGGATCTTCCAGACCCAGAGACTGAATGCACATCTCCTGCATTTGGCAGGCAGATTCTTTACAACTGAGCCCCCAGAGCACCCCCATCAATGTATGTGTGTGTGTGTGTGTAGTTAAATATTACTTAACAAATATGGCCTAGTAGGTCTGGTAATATGGAAAATGAGTTCTTCTTGATCAGAGTCTTGATGTTCACAGATCAACTGAATTTCCCCAAAGAATGAACATTGATTACACAAAGGATCAGATTCAGCAAAAGCCTCCCATTAGATCTGGGTAAAACAAAAATCACGCCCTGCTTTCACCCACACCTGTACCCCTTTAAAGTGGCTTCTGGCTTCCCTGGTGCTCCCCTGCACCTGAGGTGCAGCCCTCCTCCAGGAGACTCCTGGATGTTTAGACCTTCAACTCTCCTGTGCCTCCTCCTACCCCTGCTGATCCAGAGAAATATTTAGGGAGAGTTGGAGGATCCATCATTTTTTTTTTTTGGTTTGGTTCTTGTTCTTGTTTGTGATCGCAAGTGTTGCCATCCTGGAAGCCATTCCTAGGACCATGAGTCTGCATCTCCTTTCTGTATAGTCTTGGTCAACATCCAATATCCAAACCTTTTTGACCTTTATCTTCTCCTATGGAACTTGCCACCCACCTCTCTCCTCCAACCTGAACCTTTCTGAAACCTGGGTTCCATGACTCCCAAGTTCTCTTATAGTCCTAGTCTCTTCACCATACACCCCCACCACAGTCTTGCTGGCACCAACTTTGGCAGATCCCTGAAGGTCTAACCCCCAAGGCTTTGTTTTAAGAATAGGGCCTTCATTTTCCCTCACTTGTCTATTCTGTCACCTTGCTGCTGCCCTGGGTTGTGCAAATCCCGTGGTGAGTTGCGACCTCATAGATAGGCAGTGTGCTTCCTTATCTTGTCAACTTATCTGGACTTCAAGATACAGCACCAATATCCCCTTTGACCTTCCTTCAGAGCTTAAATGCTCTTGACCCAAAAAAAAATCTTAATTTTTCCAATTCCCCAGGGAGTACTGACATTTCCTCAGTGTATGTGACCACATCATGGACTTGTGAGTGAATCTGAAGTCTCTTTATGTTCATGGTTTCAAGGGTTCTCAAATAGTCCTTCAAAGAGATTTCCACCTCTTCTATCCAAATGGCTGTGCAGTATATTTAAACTTATAATAAAATTAGTACATTAAAGTCCCACTAAGGAAAGTGTTTTTATTCACAAAAAGTGGGTAATATGTGTTAATAGACATACTGCTTTAATATATTAATATAAAAGAACCAGATATGGTATTAGAATTGTACTCTTAATCAGAAAATGAATGTGTGCATGCGAAGTCATTCAGCCGTGTCTGACTCTTTGTGACCATAAGGACTGTAGTCCATCAGGCTCATCTGTCCATGGGATCCTCCAGGCAAGAATACCAGAGTGGGTCACCAGGCACTTATCCAGAGGATCTTCTCAACCCCTGCATTGGCAGGCATGTTCTTTACCACTAGCACCATGGGGGAAGCCTGGAACTGAATGACAGACACTTTTCTTTTTCTTGGAGTGTCAGCACTGTCCCTGTTAATCAAAGTGGCTCTTTGTTAGGGTTTTCTCAAAAGAAAATCTTGATAAAAAGATTTCTGTTCTTTTTCCAGTGCAGATTTTTTAAATTTATCTTTTAATTTGAGGGAAAATGTTGTGTTGGTTTTTGTCATATAACAATGTGAATAAGTCATTTATATATAGCCTCTTTAGCCTCCCTCTCCTCCATCCCTCTCCCCAACCCACTCCTCTAAGTCACCACAGAGTGCTGGGCTGGACTCCCTGTGTTATACGGCAGCTTCTAACTAGTTATCTATTTTACACAGCATAGTGTATATATGTCAGTGTTACTTTCTCAGTTCATCCCACCTTCTCTCTCCCCAGCTGTGTCCACAAGTTCATTCTCTACGTCTATATCTCCACTTCTTCCCTGCAAATAGATTCATCAGTAACATTTTTCTAAATTCCATACATATGTTTTTCTGACTTACTTCACTCTGTACAACAGGTTTTAGATTCATCTACACCACTACCACTGACTCAAATTCATTCCTTTTTAATGCTGAGTAATGTTCCATTGTATATAGGCACCACATCTTCTTTATCCACTTATCTGTTGATGAACATCTAGGTTATTTTCATACCCTAGCTACTGTAATAATGCTTCAGTGAACATTGGGGTATATGTGTCTTTTATCATTGTAGTTTTCTCAGAGTATATGCCCAGTAGTGGGATTGCTGGGTCATATAATAGATTTATTCCTAGTTTTTTTAAAGCAATTTCCATACTATTCTCTGTAGCAGCTGTATCAATTTATATTCCCACTAACAGTACAAGTGGTGTTGGAGAAGACTCTTGAGAGTCCCTTGGACTGCAAGGAAATCCAACCAGTCCATCCTAAAGGAAATTAGTCCTGTATATTCATTGGAAGCACAGATGCTGAAGCTGAAACTCCAATAATTTGGCTAACTGATGCAAAGAATTGACTCCTTGGAAAAGACCCTGATGCTGGGAAAGATAGAAGGTGGAAGGAGAAGGGGATGGCAGAGGATGAGATCATTGGATGGCATCACAAATTCAATGGATGTGAGTTTGAATAAACTCTGGGAGTTGGTGATGGACAGGGAGGCCTGGCATGCTGCAGTCCATGGGTCGCAAAGAGTCAGACGTGACTGAGTGACTGAACTGAACAGTGCAAGAGGGTTCCTTTCTCTTCACATTATCTCCAACATTTACTGTTTGTAGATTTTTTGGTGAGAGCCATTCTGACCAGTGTGAGGTGATGCCTCATTAAGTAGTTTTTACTTGGATTTCTCTAATAATGAATGATGTTGAACATCTTTCCATAATTATTTGACCATCTGTCTACTACATTTGTCCAGATGTACTTTATTTAGGACATGATTCCCAGGAAGCTTGGTGAATGAGTGGGGACTTAATACAGGAGAGAAGGGAAAACTGATAAAGAGTATGTTAGTGTGTGGGGTAGGGGTACTGCTGTGGATAACTGTCATCAGTCCTGGTGACACTCTCTGAGGACTGTAAATCCCATCTCAGGTCTTCCGATGTTAACTACATGATGACCAGGCTATACCCAGGACATAAGTTGCCCCAATTCTGAGAACTGACCACAAAGAAATGGGAATAAATGGACTCTGGAACTAAAGATTAACTGATTATTAGAGATGACTGTGCTGTTTCTGCATGTAGCCCCCCATGACTCTGTCTATAAATGCTCTTACCCTCTGCTTGTTGAGGGGAAGGGGGACGGAGTCAGCCTTTGGACAGATGTCCGCCACCCTCACACACCAGTTGCCAGTTCCTGAAATTAACCAGACTTTCCTTTCCACCAAGCCTGGCCTGCTTATTGGCCTTGGAGCGGCGAGCAGCCTGATCCCCACGCATACCTTTCAGTAACAGATTTGTAGTGTGGACCAAGCACCACCACCTCCAACGCCCTGTGGCCTCAGAGCACATGAACGCAGAGCAATGTGGGAAACTGCCTGTGTGCTGAAGCACTGTCTGCAGATGAACTCCAGGCTGCAATGAGAGGACGTGGAGAGAGAGCAGTGACAACTGCTCTCTACTGCAACCTAGTCTATGTTAGAGGAAGAAAAAAAGAAAAAAAAAAAAAAAAAACACAAATACCCAGTGATTTTTCTTTAAACATATATGAAATACATTGGAAAGGGTCTCTATTTTGTACAGTCAGTAGGAGATCCTGATGGTGGAGCAACTGCCACCTCATGGCCGTGTGTCCTAGAACTCATGGTTTTCTCTTCTGTGTGGTGTGGTCAGAGGAGCTGGAAAACTCAGCAGGAAAGTGTCACTATCGCATTGTGAAAGTGGCGTGCCTCCCTGCGGCTGAGAACTATCCAGAATTAGCTGTATATCTCTATTTGGCTTCCAGAAGGTTGGAGCTGGTTGGGAGGCAAAGATCATTCCTAGAGCATATCTGGCAAGCTTTACTGGTCTATTGCATCCCATTATTCTGATCAGGAATAGAAATGGTAGTAGTGGTACTAATAATAGCAGTAGCTGTAATATTATATAGTTATAATTGTAGTTCATATAATTCTTTGATACTGTAGCAAATCTGCACAACTAAAGTGAACCAAAAGCCCTGAAATTTTTCCAAAAACATATTATTTTATGCATCTAGGTGCTTGACATTAAGAGGACAAAAGTTTATTGTTGCTATTGTTTAGTCACTCAGTCATGTCCAACTCTTTGCAACCCCACAGAATGTAGTCCACCAGACTCCTCTGTCCATGGGATTTCCTAAGCAAAAATACTAGACTATTCTTGCCTAGGAAAGAATACTTTCCTCCTCCAGGAGATCTTCCTGACCCAGGGATCAATACTGAGTCACCTGCATTGGCAGACAGATTCTTTACCACTGAGACACCAAGCTGAAACCCAAAAGAAAATAAAAGTTAGTGATAACTCAAAAAATACCCAATTAGGATGGTTTCAGTGTTAAATGGAAGAAGTTGCATCTGAAAGTGATTTAAACCTGGAGGTAGGCAGGAAGGATAAATTAGTAGTTTGGAGTTAGCATATTCAAACTATTATATATAAAATAGATAAATAACAAGATCCTACTGTATAGCACAGGGAACTCCGCTCCATATCTTGAAATAACCTGTACTGAAAAATACAGTAAAAAAGAATATATATATATATATATATATATATATAAAATATGTATAGTTGAATCACTTTGCTATACTAACACCACAGTTAGTTTGCTGAACCTAGCACAACATTATAAATCAACTCTACTTCAAAAAATTTTATTAAAAAATCAGTAAAATTATTTAAGTATTACTGGTACTACTCTCAGTACCTTGTAAGGGACAATTCAAGTCAGATATCAGGAGAACTAAGGGAAGACTACAAATACTAACATTACCACCTGGTATTCGGTTCTGGTAAATCCCTTCTCAGATAATCAGGTTACTCCTATGATAGAATAAAAGGAGATGGGTCCAGAGAAGAAATGCAAGAGAGGGATGAGGACAAGAAATTCCGTTTCAGTGGACTAGGACTGACTCAGGACAATGCTTGCTTTTTGGGTCTTTGACTCTTTCTCCAGGGGACAATCTTCACTCTCTTTCTGGGGCAGAGTTCTGTTTGTAGAACTGCACAAAGAAAATTTCAATCATAAACTACCCTGCACATTTTAACAAATAGACCATATTCCATTATCAAGAGGATTGGGGGGGTTATTAAAGGTAATTAGAGATTTGGGATGCTTATTATATTTGAGTTTTATTAAGATTTATATTTCACTAATCAATTTTGCCATAAGGTGTCAGTTTTGTCTGAGTGCCTACCTATTCTTGGGTTCAAGTACAGTCAAAAGACATGACAATTCTCTCCTCCTCTGGGATCTCAGAGAAAGTCTCATTGATCCTGACTGAGTCATTGCCCATCCCAGAAATAGCTTCTGAGGAAATCTCATGCTTTGATTGACATCATGTGTGATCTGAGACACAGAGCTGCCACGGAGCATGTGACAGGAGACAAGGAGAGTGGGTTGTTCTCCAGTGGGAAATCTAGTGGCAAACGTCACAGATTCCATCTCATAAACTGTAAACTAGGAAGTGAGGGAGTCAATTGAAGGTCAGGATAGACTAGTAGACTAGCTGCTGTTGTTCAATCACTAAGTCCGACTCTTTGCGATGCCATGGACATCGAAGCAGCACACCAGGCTTCTCTGTCCTTCAGTACCTCCCAGAGTTTGCTCAAACTCATGTCCTTTGAGTTAGTGATGCCATCCAGCCATCTCATCCTCTGTCAGCCCCTTATCTTCATGCCCTCAGTCTTTTCCCAACATCAGGGGCTTTTCCAATGAGTCGGTTCTTCACATCACATAGCCAAAGTATTGCAGTTTCAGCTTCAGCATCAATCCTTCCAATGAATGTCCAGGGTTGATTTATTTTCGGAATGACTGGTTTGATTTCCTTGCTGTCCAAGGGACTCTTAAGAGTCTTCTCCAGCATCACAGTTTTAAAGCATCAAGTCTTCAGTACTCAGCCTTCTTTATGATCCAACTCTCACTAAAAGTAACAGAATTAAAAATGTCTTGAAGTCTGTACCATGTTGGCAACTCTATCAGTTGTTTTCCTGGGCAAGAGAAATAGAAAAGGGACAAGAAGTCAGGGTGATGACAGGGTTATCTTCCTCCTCTGTCTTCTATGTTTTCCTTGTGGCTTGTTCCACAATGTTTGACTTCCTGGTGACTTGTAACAACTTTCACCTCATTCCTAGGACCTAGGACCTATGTATCATTGTTTGAGTAAAGGATATACACAATTTTTTACTTTTCCATATTTTTTTGAAAGCTCTCTTGGCTAATATTTATATTTGAAATTGTTAGCATAATTGAATCTTTACTTACATCCATCAAGGTTTTATTTCTTCAGGACATTTTTTATGTAGATTTCTAGGATCTTTAAGAAATAGGAATATTGCACAATTATTTTAAATAAACTTCAAAGTACAGTTATAATAGAATGATGCTTTTGATTCTTTCATAAATTGTATTGTATAATTTTGTCCATTTCAAGTATTGCCCTAAGTCACAATGGCATCCCTCTTCATCTTCCTCGTCATTATATTCTCTAATAGTAGTATTCATACATTTTTAATATTCTCTGGGTTTTATTCAAGGACAGTTTTATTTCTTAAGCCCTTGTACAGTCAAAAGCTATCAGTGTCACCAAAATAATATTCACGCAATCTGTAATCCAATTTTCTATGTCGGATAAATTCTTCAAGATTTTACAGTTGGTTACTTCTGCTTTATCTCCTTTTGAGAGAGGAATTCAGTTCTAAAATAGTTACATGTGTCCTCAGTTTATATCCTCAATCATATGCCATCAGCTCTCTCTCCATTTCTGGACTTACACGATTTGTGCAATTCCCCTCATTTTGTTATGGCTATTTATTTCTTTGGAGAAGGAAATGGCAACCCACTCCAGTATTCTTGCCTGGAAAATCCCATGGACGGAGGAGCCTGGTGGGCTAAAGTCCACGGGGTTGCAAAGAGTCGGACAGTAGCCTATTTATTTCAGTGTCATAAATATGAGCATTGAAACAATTATACAAACCAAAGCAATGTAAAGAAGCACTTCTGAAAGTGGTGACTCAAGAACTGAATTTACAGAATTATCTTTGGTCAATCTGTGACCTTTGAGTGTAATTATTACATGTGAGCAGAAGATACAAGTGAAGTTTTAATAAATTGTTATCTCTTATACCTTTCTAGGACTAATAGGATAAAACTAATTCCAAGCCTAGTTACTTGTAAGAGTCTGAAGTAGACAAATTACAAACTCTGATTTTATCTGTGATCATCATCTGCTTTACAATTATGTATTCTTTGGTGTCAATTTAAACCTCTAGTTCCAAATTACTAACAGTTGTTAGGATTAATAATTCACATTCATAGATTATTTTTGATAAATTTATCTTTTGTTTGTTTTCCTTTTCTGATGGATGATAGTAAAAGAAGAAATTTACACTGAACTCTTCAGAAGAAAGAGGGGAGGCGCATCAGCAGCAGAAATAAAAATCAGTGGCTACATTTTGGATGAGATTCTGGTAGATATCATTAAAATTATAGGAATGCTAGGAATTTGTTAGTCAGTTTCTAAACTGCTCTGTTGATCCCTTCCTGGGTCTTTTCAAATTGTATCTCCTGCATCACCCACCCACCCTGGGGTCACTGGATGAGACACTTTCTGTTTCATTATTTACTCTGCTTAATAGTTCTAATTACTTATGTTAGTAAAGCAAATATATACTGGAAAAAAATTTTAAATTAAACAGACATAAGAACATGATCTCCTGTGGAGGTGCAGGTCAGCAGTGGACTGCTGCAGGGGCAGGGGCCCTGGGTGCAGTAGACCTGGGTATGGCATAAGCCCTCTTGGAGGAGGTTGCCATTAAGCTCACCATAGAGCTGCCAGAACTCACACAGGACTGGGGAAACAGACTCTTAGAGGGCACAAACAAAACCTTGTGCACACCAGGACCCAGGAGAAAGGAGCAGTGACCCCACAACAGACTGACACAGACTTGTCCGTGAGTGTCCAGGAGTCTTTGGTGGAGGCATGGGTTGGTGGTGGCCTGCTGAATGGTGGGGGCACCAGTGCAGCAGTGCCTGCATGGGAACTTCTGAAAGAAGTTGACCTTATTTTCATTATCTCCACCATAGTTTGGCTTCAGGTCAAAAAACAGGAGGGAACACAGCCATGCCCATCAATAGAAAATTGGATTAGAGATTTACTGAGCATGGCCCCACCCATCAGAACAAGACCTAGTTTTCCCCTTAGTCAATCTCTCCCATCAGGAAGCTTCCATAAGCCTTTTATCCTCCATCAGAGGGGAGACAGAATGAAAAACACAATCACAGAAAACTAACCAATCTGATTACATGGACCACAGCCTTGTCTAACTCGATGAAACTATGAGCCATGCCATGTAGGGCCACCTAAGATGTCATAGTGGAGAGTTATGACAAAATGTGGTCCACTGGAGAAGGGATTGGCAAACCACTTCAGAACCTTGAGAAACCAATGGACAGTATGAAAAGGCAAAAATATAAGACGCTGAAAGATGAACTCCTCAAGTCAGTAGGTGCCCAGTATTCTACTGGAGATCAGTGGAGAAATAAATCCAGAAAGAATGAAGAAATGGAGCCAAAGCAAAAACAACACCCAGTTGTGGATGTGACTGGTGATGGAAATAAAGTCCAATGCTATAAAGAGCAATATTGCATAGGAACCTGGACTGTTAGGTCCATGAATCAAGGCAAATTGGAAGCAGTCAAACAGGAGATAGCAAAGGTGAACACCAACATTTTAGGAATGAATCTAACTCAGATGACCATTATATCTACTACTGTGAAAAAGAATCCCTTAGAAGAAATGGAGTAGCCATCATAGTCAACAAAAGAGTCCAAAATGCAGTTCTTGGGTGCAATCTCAAAAACAACAGAATGATCTCTGTTCATTTCCAAGGCAAGCCATACAAAATCACAGTAATCCAAGTCTATGCCCCAAACAGTAATGGTGAAAAAGCTGAAGTTCAACGGTTCTATGAAGACCTACAAGACCATCTAGAATCAACACCACAAAATGATGTCCATTTAATTCTGGAATGCAAAAGTAGGAAGTTAAGAGATATCTGAAGTAACAGGAAAATTTGGTTTTGGAGTACAAAATGAAGCAGGTCAAAGGGTAACAGATTTTTGCCAAGAGAATGCACTGGTCATAGAAAACACCCTCTTCCAACAACACAAGGGAAGACTCTACACATGGACATCACAAATGGTCAATACCAAAATCAGATTGATTATATTCTTTGCAGCCAAAGATGGAGAAGTTCTACACAATCAGCACAAACAAGACTGGGAGCTGACTGTGGCTCAGATCACGAACTCCTTATTGCCAAATTCAGACTTAAATTGAAGAAAGTAGGGAAAACCACTAGACCATTCAGATATGACCTAAATCAAATCCCTTACAATTATACAGTGGAAGTGAGAAATAGATTCAAGGGATTAGATCTGATAGATAGAGTGCCTAATGAACTATGGACAGAGATTCCTGACATCGTACGGGGGTCAGTGATTAAGACCATCCCCAAGAAAAAGAAATGCAAAAAGGCAAAATGGTCGTCTCAGGAGGCCTTACAAATAGCTGAGAAAAGAAAATATTTGAAAGGCAAAGGAGAAAATGAAAGATATACCCATTTAAATGTAATTTTCAAAAGAATAGCAAGGAGAGATAAGAAAACCTTCCTCCATGATCAATGCAAAGAAATAGAGGAAAACAATAGAATGGGAAAGACTAGAGATCTCTTCAAGAAAATTAGAGATACCAAGGGAACATTTCATGCAAAGATGGGTTCAGTAAAGGACAGAAATGGTATGGACCTAACAGAAGCAGAAGATATTAAGAAGAGGTGGCAAGAATACACAGAACTGTACAAAAAAGATTTCATGACCAAGATAATCATGATGGTGTGATCACTTACCTAGAGCCAGACATCCTGGAATGGGAAGTCAAGTGTGCCTTACAAAGCATCACTATGAACAAAGCTGGTGGAAGTGATGGAATTCCAGTTGAGCTATTTCAAATCCTAAAAGATGATGCTGTAAAAGTGCTGCAGTCAATGTGCCAGTAAATCTGGAAAACTCACCAGCAGCCACAGGACTGGAAAAGGTCAGTTTTCATTCCAATCCTAAAGAAAGGCAATGCCAAAGAATGCTCAAATTACCACACAATTGCATTCATCTCACAGGCTAGCAAAGAGGTACTCAAAATTCTCAAAGCCAGGCTTCAACAATATGTGAACCATGATCTTTCAGATGTTCAAGCTGTATTTAGAAAAGGCAGAGGAACCAGAGATCAAATTGCCAACATCTGTTGGGTCATCAAAAAAGAAAGAGAGTTCAAGAAAAACATCCACTCCTGATTTATTGACTAAGTCAAAACCTTTGACTGTGTGAATCACAACAAATTGTGGAAAATTCTTTAAGAAATGGGAATATCAGGCCACCTGATCTGTCTCCTGAGAAACCTGTATACAGGTCAAGAAGCAACAGTTAGAACTGGACATGTAAAAACAGACTGGTTGCAAATCGAGAAAGGAGAATGTCAAGGCTGTATATTGTCACCCTGTTTATTTAACTTATATGCAGAGTACATCATGAGAAACGCTGGTCTGGATGAAGCACAAGCTGGAATCAAGATACCTGGGAGAAATATCAATAACCTCAGATATGCAGATGACACCACCCTTATGACAGAAAGGGAAGAGAAACTAAAGAACCTCTTGATGAAACTGAAAGAGGAGAGTGAAAAGGTTGGTTTAAAAATCAACTTTCAGAAAACGAAGATCATGGTATCTGGTCCCATCACTTCATGGCAAATAAATGGGGAAACAATGTTAACAGTGACAGACTTTATATTTTGGGGCTCCAAAATCACTGCAGTTGGTGACTGCAGCCATGAAATTAAAAAACTCTTGCTCCTTGGAAGAAAAACTATGACAAACCTAGACTGCATATTAAAAAGCAGAGACATTGCTTTGCCAACAAATGTCTGTCAGTCAAAGCTATAGTTTTTCCAGTAGTCCTGTATAGATGTGAGAATTGGACTATAAAGAAGCTGAGAGCCAAAGAATTGATGCTTTTGAACTGTGGTGTTGGAGAAGACTCTTGAGAGTTCCCTAGACTGCAGAGATCCAACCTGTCCATCCTAAAGGAAATCAGTCCTGAATATTCATTGGAAGCACTGATGCTGAAGCTGAAACTCCAATACTTTGGCCCTCTGATGTGAACTGACTCATTACAAAAGTCCCTCATGCTGGGAAAAATTGAAGGTGGGAGGAGAAGGGTCTGGCAGAGGATCAGATGATTGGATGGCATCACCAACTTGATGGACATGAGTTTACATAAGCTCCAGGAGTTGGTGATGGACAGAGAAGCCTGATGTGCTGCAGTCCATGGGGTCACAAAGAGTCAGACGTGACTTAGCAACTGAACAGCAACAAGAACGTGGATGAGAAAATTAAACAGGGGAAATAGCTGCATCCAAATTAATCTATACAATATGCTCTAATTTTA
This sequence comes from Bison bison bison, assembly GCF_000754665.1. NCBI lineage: Eukaryota > Metazoa > Chordata > Mammalia > Artiodactyla > Bovidae > Bison > Bison bison. The sequence goes on from NW_011494715.1 coordinate 236,296, forward strand.
TGTCCTAAAAGAATATTAGAGCAGAAATACCTAGTTAAAACTTTTGAAGTAATAACATATTGCCAAGCATTTGTGGAGCTATGATTTGAAATTCTATTGTCCAACAATAAATTACTATGAAATCATTAACAGAGACATTACCTTTTTAAAAAACAACTTCTTTCTCCAAGGATTTTTTTCAAGTTAAACTTCTTTATCAAATTCACTTAGTATTTGCTTATTCAAAATGACAAACATGATTAAAAAAGAAGAAGAAATTTGAAACCTTGGATTTAATTCATTTCTAGACAGCTAATTTAAATTTTTTCATTGAGTTAGACAAGGCTGTGGTCCTAGTGTGATTAGATTAACTAGTTTTCTGTAATTATGGTTTCAGTGTGTCTGCCCTCTGATGCCCTCTTGCAACACCTACTGTCTTACTTGGGTTTCTCTTTCCTTGGACTTGGGGTATGTCTTCACAGCTGCTCCAGCAAAGTGCAGCAGCTGCTCCTTACCTTGGACAAGGGGTATCTCCTCACAGCCACCCCTCCTGACCTTGATCATGAGAAATGCTGGGCGGGAAGAAACACAAGCTGGAATCAAGATTGCCGGGAAAAATATCAATAACCTCAGATATGCAGATGACACCACCCTTATGGCAGAAAGTGAAGAGGAACTAAAGAGCCTCTTGATGAAAGTGAAAGTGGAGAGTGAAATAGTTGGCTTAAAGCTCAACATTCAGAAAACGAAGATCATGGCATCTGGTCCCATCACTTCATGGGAAATAGATGGGGAAACAGTGGAAACAGTGTCAGACTATTTTTTGGGGCTCCAAAATCACTGCAGATGGTGACTACAGCCATGAAATTAAAAGATGCTTACTCCTTGAAAGGAAAGTTAAGATCAACCTAGATAGCATATTGAAAAGCAGAGACATTACTTTGCCAACAAAGGTCTGTCTAGTTAAGGCTATGGTTTTTTCAGTAGTCATGTATGGATGTGAGAGTTGGACTGTGAAGAAAGCTGAGAGCCAAAGAATTGGTGCTTTTGAACTGTGGTGTTGGAGAAGAGTCTTGAGAGTCCCTTGGACTGCAGGGAGATCCAATCAGTCCATTCTGAAGGAGATCAGCCATGGGATTTCTTTGGAAGGACTGATGCTAAAGTTGAAACTCCAGTACTTTGGCCACCTCATGTGACGAGTTGACTCATTGGAAATGTCTATGATGCTGGGAGGGATTGGGGGCAGGAGGAGAAGGAGACAACATAGGATAAGATGGCTGGATGGCATCACTAACTCGATGGACATGAGTCTGAGTGAACGCTGGGAGTTGGTGATGGACAGGGAGGCCTGGCGTGCTGTGATTCATGGGGTCGCAAAGAGTCGGACATGACTGAGCGACTGAACTGAATTTAAATTTGTAATAAGATTTATTTTTGCATTTTCTCATAATTTTGTTTTTCATAGAACAATGCGCCTTGTTATATGATACTTCTGCTTTGGGCATAGACTGCAGTAAGACAGATATTTCAGAGTCTTGTTAGACATTTAGCCATGGAAGTAACAAAAAGGATGAGGAGAAATGATCACCTTTAAGATGGGATTTGGAAAGAAATAGGGGTTTGATGAAGCAAAGAGATTCCTAAAGGCTGCTGCAGATTGAAGATAACAAAATCTGAGAAAATCATTTTAATAAAGTTGAAGAAGAAAATAAATGTCTTCACTTAAGAGATTGACATCAGTCTTAAAATTAATGTGTTATAAAATATTTATGCCAATCACAGATTGTACTTTTAATTTAGTATTACAGGTGGAGTTTTTCCTTTAGAAATACTTTAAGAAAGAGTTGTTTTTAAAATCATTCTAGGGACACTTTTAACTAGAACTATTTTAAAAAGGAAATGAATAAGTTGAGATCAACTAAAGTTCAGAATGAATGATGTAGCATTTTCTAATATGTTATATCTTCCCTGGTGACTCAGGCAAGAAAGAATTGAATCCCTCTTTCCCGGAGATTTAGTGAAAAACTTTTTACACAAAGGACTGTTGAAGTGTCATCATCGATCTGGTCAGTCCTTTTCTTCCACTATCCTGGTTCTGTCTGGCACAGGACTCACATCTCTGAAATACATTGAATTTCTTTTTCAATCACCATTAACTCTCTAGTTATCAAATCTTACATTGTAATTGGGCTTCCCAGGTCATGTTAGCGATAAAGAAACCGCCTGCAAGTGCAAAAAGCATAGGAGACAAGGATTCAATCCCTGGGTGGGGAAGATCCCCTGGAGGTGGGCATAGCAACCCACTCCAGTATTTCTGCCTGGAGAATCCCTTGGACAGAGGAGCCTGGTGGGCTCCAGTCCATAGGGTCGCAAAGAGTCAGACATGACTGAAGTGACTTAGCACGCACATATTGTAATTACAGAAAATTCAGTCTCTCTGGCCACAGTTGCTGAAGGATGCAGAAGCTTCCTGCAACAATTTCAGTTCAATATCGCAATGTGTGTTAGTCACGCTGTGTCTCTTCTTTCTCTAATCCACGAAGTATGAGAGCTTTTATAAAGGATTATTTACCTGAATGCAAACCTGCCTGAGTATTTCTGACAACTCTTGCTCTGGCCTGGATTGTGTAAGTCTTCACTATGTTAGGTTAGATAAGAAATATTTTTCCTATGTGTAAATGCACATTCCTTTAAAGTGCTTTGGGTTTTACTGACTTCCGCCATCAAAACTGCAACAATTGAATTAACAACTAAAGCCCATGAGGAAAATATTGAACTGTCCAGTTCTTTAACCATGATGTGATTACTGCTTATAAGTTCCTCCGATTTATGGCCAAGTTCATCATCACTTGAACAATCTAAGACTTTCTAGCCTCTTAGGTCCTTTAATTGCAGGAGGATAAAATCCTTTTTTTGACCTGCAGCTGTCAAGTAAAATTTAAATCATGCTCAGTTTCCCTGTTTAAAAAAGCAAAAAAGTACATGAAACATGTTGTTTAAATATCCATAAAACCAGTTATAAACTTTAAAGTTAGTATGTAAAGGCATAAAATTCAGTTTTCTGGAAAAGCCATCTATGTGCAAAAACTTTATTAAGGTAAACTTCTCATTTTCCAGTGACAGAAGATAAATAAACTTCCCCTGTGGTTAGTTTCACTGACTCAAACACAGTCATATTTTGTGTCTGTTTGGCTGAAGATAAGAGCACACACAGAGAAAGCCTGCAAACATGTAATTACTTCATTGATGTCAACTATATTATGAATTGCATAATAGTATTCCTATAATATTCATTCAGCATCTGTTTTTCTTTCCTAACAAGAATAATAAAAAATATTTAATGTATTTGTGAAATTTGTTAAATTAGCTGTTAAAAGCTATGTGAATTTCAATAAGATAATCAAGTGTAACTGACACATGGAAAAATGTATTTAGTTCAGATGAATCAACTCAAGATTAAGAAAACTGAATGGTATAGTGTTATAAAAACTACCAGCAGTGATGACAGTAAATAGGAAAATAGAGTAAAGCAGCATGAACTTTAAAGCAGGGAACCAAATCAGAGCAGGAATTAACATCCGTTGCAATTGAATGTATTATAACTGATTATTCAAAAAAATTAAAGAGAAAGTCAATTAACAATCTGATTAAAAATCATCCAGTGCCCTCAGTCATTTTGTTTACATAAGATCATTTTAGTTTCTCATTTAGAGTTTAGAAGACTAATTATTCAAATACAATTTTAATGAAACAATAACCTTATAAAAATTCTATTCTAGGATGGAGGAGTCTGATAGGCTGCAGTCCATGGGGTCGTGAAGAGTCAGACACGACTGAGCGACTTCACTTTCACTTTTCACTTTCATGCATTGGAGAAGGAAATGGCAATGCACTCCAGTGTTCTTGCCTGGAGAATCCCAGGGATGGGGGAGCCTGGTGGGCTGCCATCTATGGGGTCATACAGAGTTGGACATGACTGAAACGACTTAGCAGCAGCAGCAGCAGGCATTTAAATATGGGCTGTTAAATCTTCAGAATCAATACATGGTCCATCTGCCAAAATCTGGCATTTTTTTGGATTATTTTAGGATAACTCCCCTTCTCTGTCCTTAAAATAAATATCACTCTCTTTTTAGATGGTTCAGAGATGCTTTCTCTTTCTTTCTTTCTTTTTTTTTTTTTTTTTTTTTTTTGCTTTGCTCAGTCGCTAAGTCTTTGCAACCCCATGGACAATAATCCACTAGGTTCCTCTGTCCTTGGGAATTTCCAGGCAAGAATACTGGAGTGGGTTGCCATTTCCTTCTCCAGGGGATCTTCCCAACCCAGGGATAGAATCCATGTCCTGCACCTTCTGCGTTGGCAGGCAGGTGAAGCCGCCTGGGAAACCCCAGTTCAGAGACAGAAACTTTAAATAAAATAGGTCAAATAGTAAACTCTGTGTTCCTTTTATTATCTGCTTTTCAAATGCTTAGAGCACTGGACTCCTGCCATTTTCTAATACCTGAACTGAGACTTCTTTTATTCTGCTCTCCCTAGACTTTTGTAATCACATTTTCCCATGTAGTCATGAAATTTGTTTGAGGCGTCTTTACAAATAGCTGAGGAAAGAAGAAGAGTGAAAGGCAAGGGAGAAAGAGAAAGATATACCCAAGTGAATGTAGAGTTTCATAGAATAACAAGGAGAGATAAGAAAGCCTTCTTAAGTGAACAATGCAAAGAAATAGAGGAAAACAGTAGAATGGGAAAAACTAGAGATCTCTTAAAGAAAATTGGAGACACCAAGGGAATATTTCATACAAGAATGGGCATGATAAAGGGCAGAAATGGTAAGGACCTAACACAAGTAGAAGAGATTAAGAAGAGGTGTCAAGACTACACAGAACTATGCAAAAAATGATCTTAATGACCCAGATAACCACTAGGTCAAGCCAGACATCCTGGAGCGCAAAGTCAAGTGGACCTTAAGAAGCATTACTACGAACAAAGCTAGTAGAGATGATGGAATTCCAGCTGAGCTATTTCAAATCCTAAAAGATGATGCTGTTAAAGAGCTGCACTCGATATGTCAGCAAATTTGGAAAGCTCAGCAGTGGCACAGGACTGGAAGAGGTCAATTTTCATTCCAGTCCCCAAAAAGGGCAGTGCTAAAGAATGTTCAAGCTACCATACAATTGTGCTTATTTCACATGCTAACAAGGTTATGCTCAAAATCCTTCAAGCTAGGCTTCGGTATTATATGAACTGAAAACCTGCAGATATACAAGCTGAGTTTCAAATAAGTTGAGGAAGCAGAGATCAAATTATCAGCATTCATTAGCTCATGGAAAAAGTAAGGGAATTCCAGAAAAACATCTATGTCTGCTTCGTTGACTGTGTGAAAGTCTTTGACTGTGTGGATCACAATAAACATAGAAAATTCTTAAAGAGATGGGAATACCAGACCACCTGAGAAACCTGTATGGGAGTCAAGAACAGCAGTTAGAAGCAGACATGGAACAATGGACTGTTTGAAAATTGTGAAAAGAATATGACAACGCTGTATATTGTCACCCTGCTTATTTCACATACATGCAGAGTACATCTTGTAAAATGCCAGGTTGGATGACACACAAGCTAGAATCAAGATTGCTATGGGAAATATCAACAACTTCAGATATGCAGATGATACTGCTCTAATGACAGAAAGTGAAGAGGAACTAAAGAGCCTCTTGATAAGGGTTAAAGAGGAGAGAGAAAAAGCTGACTTGAAACTCAACATTCAAGAAACAAAGATCATTACATCTGGTCCCATCACTTCATGGCAAATAGATGGAGAAAAAGTGGAAGCAGTAACAGATTTTATTGTCTTGGGCTCCAAAATCACTGTGGATGGTGACTGCAGTCATGAAATTAAATGATGTCTGGTCCTTGGAAGGAAAGCTAAGACAGACATAGCATACTAAAAAGCAGAGACATCACTTTGCCAACAAATGCCCATCTAGTCAAAGCTATGGTTTTTACAGTAGTCAAGTACAGATGTGAGAGTTGGACCACAAAGAAGGATGAGCACTGATGAAGTGATGCTTTCGAATTGTGGTGCTGGAGAAGGTCTTGAGAGTCCCTTGGAATGCAAGGAGATCAAACCAATCAATCCTAAAGGAAATCAACCCTGAGTGTTCATTGGAAGGACTGATGCTGAAGCTGAAGCTCCAGTACTTTGGCCACTTGACATGAAGAGCTAACTCATTGGAAAAGACCATGATGCTTGGAAAAATTGAAGGCAAAAGGAGAAGAGGCCAGCAGAGGATGAGGCTGTTAGAGAGCATCACTGACTCAGTGGACATGAGTTTGAGCAAACTTTGGGAGATACTGGAGGACAGGGAAGCCTGGCATGCTGCAGTTCATGGGGTCTCAAAGAGTCGGACACAACAGCGATTGAACAACAACCAAGAGCAAACTAATAATCATATTCAAAAGTGTGTTTTGTTTTGTTTTGTTTTTCCTGGAGACTTTTCTTCCTGTGAACACATGCAAGTATCTCTCCCAGTCCTCTTTCCTGGTATTTTCTTGTTTCTCAAGCTCAAGCCATCCAGAAATTCCTGTCCATCCCTTCACCAGTCTTGGGATGCCTTCTGGATCCTCAGCCCAGTCTCAGCTCCAGCTGCAACCTTGCCAATCTACATCCATCCTCTAGTGATCTCTGTGTGTCTGATGGGTGGTATGGGAGGAGGCTGGATTTTAAAAATGAACAAAAGAGTTACAAAGATTAAGATCATAATAGGCTTTATCTATCTACCAAGGCAAAATGATAGGATACTGAAAGAGGAACTCCCAGGTTGGTAGGTGCCCAATATGCTACTGGAGATCAGTGGAGCAATAACTCCACAAAGAATGAAGGGAAGGAGCCAAAGCAAAAACAATACCCAGTTGTGGATGTGACTGGTAATAGAAGCAAGGTCCGATGCTGCAAAAAGCAATATTGAATAGGAACCTGGAATGTCAGGTCCATGAATCAAGGCAAATTGGAAGTGGTCAAACAGGAGATGGCAAGAGTGAACGTCGACATTCTAGGAATAAGCAAACTAAAATGTACTGGAGTGGGTGAATTTAACTCAGATGACCATTATATCTACTACTGTGGGCAGGAATCCCTCAGAAGAAATGGAGTAGCCATCATGGTCAACAAGAGAGTCCAAAATGCAGTACTTGGGTGCAATCTCAAAAACAACAGAATGATCTCTGTTCATTTCCAAGGTGAACCATTCAATATCACAGTAATCCAAGTCTATGCCCCAACCAGTAACGCTGAAGAAGCTGAAGTTAAACAGTTCTATGAAGACCTACAAGACCTTTTAGAACTAACACCCTAAAAAGATGTCTTTTTCATTATAGGGGACTGGAATGCAAAAGTAGGAAGTCAAGAAACACCTGGAGTAACAGGCAAATTTGGCCTTGGAATACGGAATGAAGCAGGGCAAAGACTAATCGAGTTTTGCCAAGAAAATGCACTGGTCATAGCAAACACCCTCATCCAACAACACAAGAGAAGACTCTATACATGGACATCACCAGATGGTCAACACTGAAATCATATTGATTATATTCTATGCAGCCAAAGATGGAGAAGCTCTATACAGTCAACAAAAACAAGACCAAGGGCTGACTGTGGCTCAGATCATGAACTCCTTATTGCCAAATTCAGATTTAAATTGAAGAAAGTAGGGAAAACCACTAGACTGTTCAGGTATGACCTAAATCAAATCCCTTATGATTATACAGTGGAAGTGAGAAATAGATTTAAGGGCCTTGATCTGATAGATAGAGTGCCTGATGAACTATGGACTGAAGTTCGTGACATTGTACAGGAGACAGGGATCAAGACCATCCCCATGGAAAAGAAATGCAAAAAAGCAAAATGGCTGTCTGGGGAGGTCTTACAAATAGCTGTAAAAAGAAGAGAAGTGAAAAGCAAATGAGAAAAGGAAAGATACAAGCATCTGAATGCAGAGTTCCAAAGAATAGCAAGAGGAGATAAGAAAGCCTTCCTCAGCGATCAATGCAAAGAAATAGAGGAAAACAATAGAATGGGAAAGACTAGAGATCTCTTCAAGAAAATTAGAGATACCAAGGGAACATTTCATGCAAAGATGGGTTCAGTAAAGGACAGAAATGGTATGGACCTAACAGAAGCAGAAGATATTAAGAAGAGGTGGCAAGAATACACAGAACTGTACAAAAAAGATTTCATGACCAAGATAATCATGATGGTGTGATCACTTACCTAGAGCCAGACATCCTGGAATGGAAAGTCAAGTGGGCCTTAGAAAGCATCACTACAAACAAAGCTAGTGGAGGTGATGGAATTCCAGTTGAGCTGTTTCAAATCCTGAAAGATGATTCTGTGAAAGTGCTGCACTCAGTATGCCAGCAATTTTGGAAAATTCAGCAATGGCCACAGGATTGGAAATGGTCAGTTTTCATTCCAATCCCAAAGAAAGGCAATGCCAAAGAATGCTCAAACTACCACACAATTGCACTCATCTCACACACTCGTAAAGTAATGCTCAAAATTCTCCAAGGCAGGCTTCAGCAATACGTGAACTGTGAACTTCCAGATGTTCAAGCTGGTTTTAGAAAAGGCAGAGGAACCAGAGATCAAATTGCCAACATCTGCTGGATCTTGGAAAAAGCAAGAGAGTTCCAGAAAAACATCTATTTCTGCTTTATTGA
>NW_011494715.1:245083-266734 GCF_000754665.1 Bison bison bison
AAGCCTTTGACTGTGTGGATCACAATAAGCTGTGGAAAATTCTTCAAGAGATGGGAATACCAGACCACCCGACCTGCCTCTTGAGAAATTTGTATGCTAGTCAGGAAGCAACAGTTAGAACTGGGCATGCAACACAAGACTAGTTCCAAATAGGAAAAGGAGTACGTCAAGGCTGTATATTGTCACCCTGCTTATTTAACTTCTATGCAGAGTACATCATGAGAAACGCTGGGCTGGAGGAAGCACAAGCTGGAATCAAGATTACTGGGAGAAATATCAATAACCTCAGATATGCAGATGACACTACCCTTATGGCAGAAAGTGAAGAGGAACTAAAGAGCCTCTTGATGAAAGTGAAAGTGGAGAGTGAAATAGTTGGCTTAAAGCTCAGCATTCAGAAAATGAAGATCATGGCATCTGGTCCCACCACTTCATGGGAAATAGATGGGGAAACAGTGGAAACAGTGTCAGACTTTATTTTGGGGGGCTCCAAAATCACTGCAAATAGTGACTGCAGCCCTGAAATTAAAAGACACTTACTCCTTGGAAGGAAAGTTATGACAAACCTAGATAGCATATTGAAAAGCAGAGGCATTACTTTGCCAACAAAGGTCCATCTAGTCAAGGCTATGGTTTTTCCAGTGGTCATGTATGGATGTGAGAGTTGGACTGTGAAGAAAGCTGAGCACCGAATTGTTGCTTTGAACTGTGGTTTTGGAGAAGACTCTTTAGAATCCCTTGGACTGCAAGGAGATCCAACCAGTCCATTCTGAAGGAGATCAGCTCTGGGATTTCTTTGGAAGCAATGATGCTAAAGCTGAAACTCCAGTACTTTGGCCACCTCATGTGAAGAGTTGACTCATTGGAAAAGACTCTGATGCTGGGAGGGATTGGGGGCAGGAGTAGAAGGGGACGACAGAGGATGAGATGGCTGGATGGCATCACTGACTCGATGGACGTGAGTCTGAGTGAACTCTGGGAGTTGGTGATGGACAGGGAGGCCTGGCGTGCTGCGATTCATGGGGTCACAAAGAGTCGGACACAACAGAGCGACTGAGCTGAACTGAACTGATCTACCAAGAAAGAAGGGAGGGTGGAAGAAAGGGAGGGAAGGATAGAGGTAGGGAAGGAAGAGAAGAAGGAAGGAGGGAAGGGAGGAAATATTGAGCACATTTCTGGCATTTCTCTTTTCACGAGTAATAGTAAATTTTGCAAATGCTCACAATTTGATGGGTTCATTAGGCTTACACCTATTCTTTAAAGTTTTGATGACTGCAATCTTACCATTTTCTGTGTCTGCTGAACCCTACCATTTTTACCTGCTTTTCCTTAGTTCATTTGCATTAGGGAGCGCATGGCTTTAGCTCATCCTTAGCTTCCCTTGAAATAAAAAAGATGTTGGATACCACATATGAAAGGACATAAAAGATAGACTGATACCCTCAAATAGCATGATTCTTGTGCCCTAATGAACATAATTACTTACATATATAGAAAAAATACTAGAGTATTACTGAATTCCAGACATTAATGTAAAGATCTTAGCCCAAGCTTCCCAGGTGGCACTAGTGGTAAAGAACCTGCCTACCAATGCAGGAGACACAGGAAACTTGGGTTCAGTCCCTGGGTGGAGAAGATTCCCTGGAGAAGGAAATGGCAACCCACTCCAGTATTCTTGCCTGGAGAATCCATGGACAGAGGAGACTGGCTGGCTACAGTCCATGGGGTGCAGAGTCGGACTGAATCAATTTCACACATATATGCATGTGTATATATATACACATGTATATACATACATATTTAAATATAGATACACATAAACATGTGCTTTGTTCTATTCTGATCTTTAAATAAATATCTGGAATACGCTAACTATTCTATATATATATATATATACACACACACTTATACACCAAGTACTTAGAAAACTGTTACATATATCAATTTCCTCTTTTCTTTAATTTCATTCATTTAAATGAATGAAATGTATCCTGTATTATCCCTGCCTTACGGATGGAGTGATTTAGGACACTGTCCATCCCTGTTGGTGAGGGTGCACCTGTTGGTGAGACTGGCCAGGAGGTTTGACTGCAGAGTGCATGCTCTTTTCATTATTTTACTCTAATTCACATGGCTTGTAGGGTGTTGCTCCACCCTGCCCTGGGCCACACAGATATCTCTAAGTCCTGGCATCTAATTTAAGTAACAGAGATTTTTAAATCTTGCATTGTCTGAATCTTTTTCTGGCAATAAAAATAGTTTTGTGGAAATTGACACTTTTAGATACGTGAGGCTTACTGTCTGTTAAATATCCAAATCCTTCTCATTTACTTAGCAAACCCATTTCTATAAAGGAGTCCAAAGAAACTATTCTTTAAGTCTCATATAAATTATCATAGATTCCAAATAGATGATGACTGAGCTCATGTGGTTTTCTGCAGTATTAACCTGTTTTACATTTCTGCTTTCATTAAAATTACTACTTTTTGCTTCATCACAATCCATTGTAAACCTGGTGAAGGTGAATATGTGCTTTATTTTCCCAGTCTTGGTGAGTTTCTTTCTTTGATTCTCCAGACAGCAAATCCACTTCCTGATCCCACCCCCGCTCCCAGCACATGCTCAGTTGTGTCCAATTCTTTGCCACCCCATGGACTGTAGCCTGCCAGATTCTCTGTCCACGGGATTGTTCAGGCAGAATAGTAGAGTAGGTTACCATTTTTTTCTCCAGGGGAATCCTCCTGACCCAGAGATTGAACCCACATCTCCTACACTGCAAGCGGATTCTTTACCACTGAGCTATCAGGGAAACCCAGACATCAAAATAGGCACTTACAAAATGATAAGAAGGACAGGGAAACCTGGCATGCTGTGGTTCATGGGGTTCAAAAAGAGGGACACAACTTAGCGACTGAACAACAAACAGTCTTCCCTCAGATGCTTCCCAGTTCAGGATGTCCTTCAGCCTGAGGCTTCACCAGCCAATGTGGACATCTCCCAAGCACGTGATGAAGAACCAGAAGCATCTTGCCATGTGGAAGCGGGAGCTGGGGGCAGATCCTCTCTGTTCTAGACAGAACAATGAAACAGAGACACAATACAGGGCTCCTGGTTTCTTAGGCGACTCGCAGGGCCAATCGACACTGATTCTCTCCCTTCCTCCATGGCGTATTTTATTAACTAGAAAGGATCGAGTTCACTCATGGCACTTTTATGGCTCCCTTTGCCTAGGAAGAGAGCAATGGGATGTTTAGCTTCTTTATTACAAAAGCAGTCAGATATTTTATATGGTAATAAAAGCAGCAGCTGCCATTGGAGACAACTAAAGCGAGGTGATGAGTGCCGCAAGTGTGCAGTGCTGTATTTTCTAAGAAGAGTGCTCATTAAGCTTAGTTTTTTTCCCTGACCCTGAAGACTACCGGGACACTAACTAGCTATAGACACGGTTTCTTGAACAAGATAGAGGAAAGATGTGTTAGGTCGGAACTCTGAATACCTCCACTCTACAATGACTAGAGATGGAGTAGGAGCATTTGAGTGAATTAATCATCAGGCGATGTTTCCATAGGAAAGATACTAAGCCTGGGCCATGGAATTTAAAAAGATTTAATCATCATAGAAATTTATCGGAAATTAGAGCTAGTTAAAATAGCTCTATACATATTTTATAGTTCTTAATGATAATTATGGTTTTCTGTGTTGTTTAGTTTTCCACTAGAATTACAACTCTTTAATATATATAATTTCTCAGAATTAACAACTTTATGTGAACTGGCCATGTCTTTTTTAGAATCTTTCCTTTAAATTTCTATTTGGGATAATGAATGAATCCCACAGAGAGGTAGAGAAACTGAGGTCAATATACTGTCCTGAGGGAAAAAAAAGAAAAAGAAAAAAGATGCCCAGGTAATGAATCTCAGCATTTAAGTGGCAGTGGGCCACCTATTGTCCTGAAGTAAAATTAAAAAAAGGAAACAACTCCCTTAAAAAAATAATAATAAAAAATAAAAGGACAAACAGGGGTGATTTTTAAGGTCCTTCTTATTTCACCTTTTTCTTAGTTGGAGTTTAAAAAGAGACATCAATCAATGTGTTTATTTTCTTCCTTCTCTTATTTCTTCAAATGGTAAAGAATCCACCTGCAATGCTGGAACCCTGGAATCAATTCCTGGGTTGGGAAGATCCCCTGGAGAAGGGAAGGGCTACCCACTCCGGTATTCTGGCCTGGAGAATTCCATGGACTGTATAGTCCATGGGGTCGCAAAGAGTCAAACAGGACTGAGTGACTTTCATTTCACTTCATACATATATTTGGGCTTTCCTGGTGGCTCAGATGGTAAAGTATCCACCAGCAAGTCAGGAGACCTGGGTTCAATCCCTGGGTTGGGAAGATCCCATGGAGAAGGGCATGGCAACCGAGTCCAGAATTCTTGGAGTGGAGAATCCCCATGGACAGAGGAGCCTGGTATTGAGTAGAGCTCCCTGTACTATACAGTGCATTCTTGCTGGTTATCTATCTTATGCATTGGAGAAGGAAATGGCAACCCACTCCAGTGTTCTTGCCTGGAGAATCCCAGGGATGGCGGAACCTGGTGGGCTGCTGTCTATGGGGTCGTGCAGAGTCGGACACGACTGAAGTGACTTAGCAGTAGCAGTTCATCTCAAGCTCCTGATTTATCCCTCGTACCCATGTTTCCTCTAAATGTTTTTGATATATATGTCTATTTCTGTTTTGTAAATAAATTCATTTGCATCTTAATTCACTGATCCAAATTCTGTTATATATCTTGTTCAAATTCTGTTATATATCTAATTCATACATAAGAATAAAAGATCATGGTAAAGATAACATTTCCAAAATACTAAAAAAAAAAAAAAAAATCTTTTCTTTCAGGGAGATCTTCCAAATTAACTGGTCTATTTTCCAGCAAGCCCTTACTAGTACCTGCTAAGAGCATGGAATACACAGAAAGGGAAGCAGGGTCATTGCCTTCTGCTCATCAATACCATAACTGAGGCAATGAGATTCATGCATGTTGAAAGGTGGTTGACAAAGCTAGACAGATGCTGAATGGGAACTATTGACACAACACCTTATTGGGGTTCAGAGACAATTTGACAAATATTATAGTTCTTCAGAGAGAACTAGGATTTGTGATGGCTCTAAGATGAGAATTATTCTCCAGGTTGTAACCAAAGGCATGGAAATTTGGATAATAGAGAAATCGCAAGCCACAGCCTAACACCTGGTCAGAACTCAAATATCTATTGAATATGTAGCACAATAAGGCACAGTCCTTTCACTTCCTGTGGTTTCAGTTACCATGGTCAACTGCAATTAGAAAATAGTAAGTGGAACATTCCAGAAAGAAGTAACTTATAAGTTTACTTTGCCCACCGTCTGAGCACTGTGATGTAGTCTCTCCCCATCTCCTTGCATTCCGCCAAGAACTGGGACCTGAATTTATCCCCTTGTCCATCGTGTCCTGCCTCTTAGTCACTTAGTACCATCAGGATATTGTATTCACTGTCTCAGTATCACAGCACTAGTGTTCAGGTGACCCTTACTTTTCTTTAAATGGCCTCAAAGCTAAAGAACAGTAATGCTGAAAATTTGAATATGCCAAAGAGAAGCCATAAAAATGTTTCTTTTACGTGAAAGTTCTCAAAAAAAAAAAAAAAAGCCATCTGTATGCTAAGAGCTTCCCTAGTAACTCAGTGGTAAAGAATCTGCCTGCCAGTGCAGGAGATGCTGGAGTATGAAGTCCGATCCTCGGGTTGGGAAGATCCCCTGGAGAAGGGGATGGCAATCCACTCCAGTATTCTTGCCTGGAGAATCCCATGGACAGAGTAGCCTGGTGGGCTATAGTCCTTGGGATCTCAAAGAGTCTGAAAAAACTGAGCACACACGCCATGCTGAGGTTACTAATTTCATCTTTAAACCCAATGAATCTTCTATCTGTGAAACTGTGCAGAAGAAAAAAGCATTGTCCTAGTTTTGTTGTCACATCTCAAACTGCAGAAGTTACAGTCATAGATTCTTAGTTAAGGCAGAAAAGGAATTATATTTGTGCAGTGCTCACATAACTTTTATTAAATAATTCATTATAATTGTTTTACTTTATTATTGGTTACTGTTTTTATTCTCTTAGTGTGCCTAAGGAAAGTGAAAGTGTTATTCACTAAGTCATGTCTCTTTACTGAGTCTGACTCCTTGCTACCCCATGGACTGTAATCTACCAGGCTCCTCTGTCCATGGGGTTTTCCAGGCAGGAACACTGGAGTGGGTTGCCATTTCTTCCTCTGGGGAATCTTCCCAACTCAGGGATTGAACTTGAGTCTTCTGCATTGCAGGCAGATTCTTTACAGTCTGAGCCACCAGGGAAGTCCCTTACCATGTCTAACTTAATAATCAAACTTTATCACAGATATGCATGTACAGGGGAAAACAGTATGTATAGACCAAGTAGGAGGCATGGTTCCCGACATCTGCTGGGACTTTTTCATGGTGTCCCCCATATAGGGGTGCCAGCTGTGTTTTGAGCCACCCAATAAATATATGGGATATTTACTGCTGTCATCTCCAGACTGGAGATAAGAGAGCTAGAAATAGAAAGATTCTTTTTGAGCTGGAAAAGGTTACACATGCCTGAAATGAGTATTCAGGACAGCCCCAGAGCTTTCCGACTCCCAGCTGATGCAGAGTGATGAGCTCCCTGGAAAGGAAAACCCAAGGGTCAGTCTGGAAACTGAGGTGTGTGGAGGAAGCAATGATTTTCAGTCTAGATTTTGGACTTCTTTCAATACTAGCTTGTAAGAATCAAGGTTTAGTCATAGATAGCATGAGGGCAGGGGCTTTGTAAGGGAGTGTAGATGTGTTCTGGAAGTCTGGGATATTCTTATTTACATGCTTTCTATATCTTTCAAATACAAAAACCGTTGAAAAGGCTAGCTTGCTTCTTATTTCAATAATCTTTGAGAATATGCATTATACTGAAGACAGGACCAATTTGACAGCTCAAACCTACGATCCTCTATTGGACATAGACTTTAGGGCACTTTGGCTTTCAATTCATACCACTCTTGATATCTGGGACACCTGACATGTGATAAAATCATTTCTATATGTATTCAGTTCAGTTCAGTTGCTCAGTTATGTCCCACTCTTTGTGACCTGGACTGCAGCCCACCAGGCTTCCCTGGCCAACACCAACTCCCAGAGCTTGCTCAAACTCATGTCCATCGAGTCAGTGATGCCATCTAACCATCTCATCCTCTGTTGTCCCCTTCTCCTTCTGCCTTCAATCTTTCCCAGCATCAGGATCTTTTTCAATGAGTCAGTTCTACACATCAGGTGGCCAAAGTATTGCAGTTTCAGCTTCAGCATCAGTCCTTCCAATGAATACAATTCCATATGATGAATAAAATGCCTGAAAATATTTGTCACAAAAATCAAAGGTATTTCCTGTAATTCATGGTGTCTTTATTAGAATTAAGAATGTAAATTCATCATAAAGAATAAAAGAAATAAAAATCTGCAATAAAAGTAGAAGAAAACCAATCCAAAAATGTAAGAAAAAAAATTACTTTGGGAACAGAGAAACCCTCAAGGAGAGAGATAAACTGATATTCTACTTTACAGGATAAATGAATTCTCTGCAGAGCAGTCGAGGAGGGAGGAAGGAAGTTATACGCTCATTTAAGTGTGACTTGAGGCCTTGCTAAGTAACTTAGCAAAAAATTGGAAGGGCTTTTTATCTTTAACCTGTGTTTACTGATATGTCCTGGCAGGTGGGTGATAAAGGTAAGAAGAGCATCATCTGCAGCCAGGTTATTTTCTCCAAGTTCCATCAACACTATGGGCTCCAGCCCGTAAGTTGTAAAATGGTACCCATTTATGGACATAAAGGCCACTGCCTTCTGACACTCAGAAAGCCTCCCATGCAGACACTGCTGCAAACACAAGATATAATGACAGCACATGTGTGGCCACCTGCATGTAACCACACATGAGACAAACAACAGCCTGTCACCTACCATTACCTGGGAGCTCTTTCTTCACTCTGGCTGAATTTTTGAGTACACCCCATATTCCAGGACCTATTGTCCAGACCACCATGTCACATAGCACTCTTTCCAGGATGAACCTCCCTCTCTTCTTTGGCCATCTCACACCTTTAACTTTCTGTCTTAACACCACCTACTTGTACCCTTAAGAATTCCTATTTTGTGATAAACAATTTCTTAATTTTTATTGAAGTATGGTTGATTTTCAATCTTCTCTTAGTTTCAGGCGTATGGCAAAGTAATTAAGTTACACACACAAAATATCTATTTTTTTCAAATTATTTTTTCTTATAGGTCATTAAAAATATTGAGTATAATTCCCTGTGCTACACAGTAGGTCTTTTTTTGGTTCTCTCTTTTATATAGTAGTGTGTACAAGTTAATCCAAATTCCTTTTTTTTTTAAATTTTATTTTATTTTTAAACTTTACATAATTGTATTAGTTTTGCCAAATATCAAAATGAATCCGCCACAGGCATACATGTGTTCCCCGTGCCCAACTTTTTTCTCTGTGGTAACCATAAGTTTGTTTTCCATGTCTGTGGGTCTGTTTCTATTTTGTATATAAATGCATTTTTATCAATTTTTTTTAGATTCCATGTATAAGTGATATCATATGTTTGCATTTCTTTGTGCAAATTACTTCACTTTGTATGAAATGGATGGATCTCAGATCCATTAAGCAGATGAATCTCAAGATCCATCCTTGTTACTGCAAATGACATTATTTCATTTTTTTTATGGCTGAGTAATACAATTCTCCATTGTATAAATATACCACATCTTCTCTATCCATTCATCTGTTGATGGACATTTAGGTTGGTTCCAAGTCTTGGCTTTTGTAAATAATGTTGCTATGAAAACTGAGGTGCATGTATCTTTTCAAAGATCTATATAGACATTTCTCAGAAGAAGACATACAGATGGCCAACAGGCACATGAAAAGATACTCAACATCATTAATTATTAGAGAAATGAAGACAAAAGCATAATGAATTGTCACTTCACACCAATCAGAATGACCATCATCAAGAAGTCTACAAATGATAAATGCTGAAGAAGGTGTAAAGGGAATCCTCCTACACTACTTACTGATGGGAATGTAAATTGGTGCAGCCACTATGGAGAACAGTATGGAGGATCCTTAAACTAAAAATAGAGCTGCTGTATGAGTCTGCAATCCTTCTCCTGGACATATAGCCAGAGAAAACCACAATCCAAAAAGAAATATGCACTCCAATGTGACAGACGAACATTTCTAACCTTTCAATTTCTTTGGTGAAATTTCCCGATACATGTGTGAAGCCACTGAGAACTAGCTCTCTCCTGAGGTTGGTATGTGCCATGTTGGGGCCACTTACTCTCTAGTACTGAGCCTTTGACAGAGGCTGGTGCAGGTCTGTGGCTTACTAATTCCATGCTGCAGTGATTGGATCACCGTTCCTCTAAGCGCCTTTCCTCACATCTTCTTTGTTTTAGTTTTTAAACTAAAGAGATTCTTCCCATTCTAATGGGATGCCATTTATATCATTTCTCTTAGACAATCTCTCATAGCATTTCAAGCCAGTTCTCCTCAGTAGCTTGTACACTAGAGCCTTTCTCTCCACTGACATTTTGAATAAATTGCAGTCCAAGATCTTTGCATTCATTTCCAGTGAATATTCCTGCCTACCACATCAGACAAGCACTTGGAGGATCAGTTCCTGTCTTCTTCCCAACAGGCCACTGGCAATCACAGATGTGGTCAGTCCACTTTCTGATCCAACCGTCCATGTGTCTGTTTCAGTGACATCCTCCTGTGAATTATTTGTCTTCTTTGACCTCTGAACCCTCCTTTGCTATTGTTGTTCAGCTGCTAAGTCATGTCTGACTCTGCAACCGCTTGGTCTGCAGCATGCTGGGCTTCCCTGTCCTTCATTATCTCCCAGAATTTTCTCAAATTCATGTCCTCTAATTTGGAGGTGCCATCAAATCATCTCATCCTGTCATCTTCTTCTCCTGCCTTCAATCTTCTTTACAATGAGTTGACTCTTTGCAACAGGTGGCCAAAGTATTGGAACTTCAGCATCAGTCCTTCCAATGAATATTCAAGATTGATTTCCTTTAGGATTGACTGGTTTGATCTACTTGCTGTCCAAGGGACTCTCAACAGTCTTCTCCAACACCACAGTTCGAAGGCATTAATTCTTTGGTGCTCAATCTTCTTAGGTTCAACTCTCACATCCACACATAACTGCTGGAAAACCATAGCTTTAATTAGACGGACCTTTGTCAGCAAAATGATGTCTGCGGGTTTCTACTATGTTTCTATAGTTCCCTATCTTTGATCTCATCTGTTTCCATTTTCACCCCTATTCACTTTAGAATTTATGACTCATCGTATATTCTGATATTTTGCCAATATCTTTCACCATCAATTTTGATTGTATTTCTAAAGCCTTGTTTGGAAGGGAAAAAGCAAAAACAACTCCATTCCTTGGTGAATCCAAAAGTATCCCCTGGTCCCCCTTTGTGCCTAGCTGCAGGAGACCCGGGTTCCATCCCTGGGTTGGGGAGATCCCCTGGAGAAGGAAATGGTAACCCACTCCAGTATTCCTATCTGGAGAACCCCATGGACAGAGAAGCCTGGCAGCCCATGGGGTCACAAGGGTTGGACATGACTTAGTGACTACAACCTCCACCACAGCTGGCTCAGTTCCTCTGGGAAAAACAGACAGCCTGATGGTGCTGTCAGTGTGTAACCAGAAATCTCACTTAGGTTTATTAGCAATGGCCAGAAATCCAATGAGCCACCGAACTGACCCACTTTCCTTCATTCTGCTCCAAATCTAAACTTTTCTAACTATTGATTTCCCTTGATGTTTTACTCCCTGACTTTAGATATTTTGTTACATTATAGAGAAAAAAGTAATCTTTACTGTGAAGTCCTTCAGTTGCCCACTATCAAATACAACAACCTACACCCTTTTCAGCCCTCCTTTCGTCCAGCTATCTGTCTCTTCTAGTGCAATTGAAGAGATGTCCCTTATTTTATTTAAGGCTAATTTATTTAGACCCTGCTGTGCAGGGTCTCCATTGTTATGAGGGCTTTTCTCTATTATAGCAAGCAGGAGTCATTCTTCATTGCAGTGCACGGGCTTCTTATTGCAGCGTGTGGACTTCTCATTGCAGTGGCTTCTGTTGTTGCCAATGATGGGCTCTAGGGCTCATGGGCTTGGTAGATGCAGTTCCCAGACTCTAGAGCACAGGCTCTATAGTTGTGATTCAGCTTAGTTACTCCCTGGCATGTGGGACCTTCCTGGACCAGGGATAGGACCCATGTCTCCTGCATTGGCAGGTGGATTCTTTACCACTGGACCAGCAGGGAAGACCTATTTAAGATAATTTTTATCGCATAGCTCTGGCTCACTCATAACAATACATTCTCAAAGACCAAAAGAGTAATGAAATTCAGTTAACTCTCCTCCAACTTCAAAACCAACCAAATAACCAACAGGCTAGGCAGTCAATCAGAAAACAGTTTCCAAAACCTGAAAAAGCTATTTTCTGTTTTACCACCATGTTTTCAGTTCACTTCCTGACTCATCAGCAGCTTTTGAAGCTGTTCTAGTGTTTTTTTTTTTTTTTCCTGCCTCCAAACTGCTGTTTCCAGTATATTTGTCATATCTAGTTATAATGTATATTTCAATTTTTAATTTGTTTCATCTCCTGATAGCATGTATATTTCAATTTTTAATTTGTTTCATCTCCTGATAGCATTTGCCTATAGTAGCCATTTTCTCCTAAAGGATATTTTTCTTCTCTTGTTTTCTTTAAAATCATGTTTCCTTGTTTCAGTCCTATCAGTTTCTGCCTATTTTTTTTTTTCCCCTCTAGCCAGGTCTCAAATGTAGATGCTCCAAAACAAGACTATATTTTTAGATCTCTCTACTACTCTGCCTACACACTTTCCTTAGAAATTTTATCTAACCCACTGGCTGCAATAACCATCTATATTATGACAACTATAAATTTTTATTTCCTGCCCCATTCTCTCTAGAGCAGCAGACTCCTGTATACAATTGGCTTGTGAAAACTCTGTGATAAATGTTCATTGTCACAACTAACTCAGTATACATGAAACAAACTCATCTCTCATTTTCTCACTGAAGCTTCAAACCTAGTTCTCGGCCATTCTTTCACATCCCAGTATATATTATTAACAGACAACTAGTTTATCAAGTCCAAAACTTGAGAACCATGGTTTACTCCTTTTATTTTTTTCACTTCCTACATCTAATCAATAAAAAATAATTATCTTACTTTGGAGTCTTATCTACTCAATTTACTTTGATCCTACTACCAACATCCTTAGATAATCTCATTTTTTAGGTAGTTTGTCCTACAACCCCTAAACCTGTCTCTCATCTTTCATTTTTAACCTCACTCAATTCATTTCCACACGATACCTAGAGTCAATATTTTATTTTATTTTTTGGTTTAATTTTTTTTGAACTTAAATTTATTTATTTTAATTGGAGGCTAATTTTAAACTGATGTTCAGAGTCTTTGTCAATGCCCAGAACCTTTGACAGGACAGACATGACATCCCTGGATTTTCCCATCGTTCCTCTTTAGCCTTGATTGCCATCACAGTTTCTCATGAACACTATTCTCCAAGTACATGGGCTTGTTCATCCTCTTCATCCTGTGTCCCTTTGCCAGACTTAACATCTACTCGTATCTCATGTCTCAGTTTAAATATCTCTTCCTTCAGGATTCTTGAACCCTTATCTAGCTTAGGACTCTCTGCTCCCATAACATCCTTAAGATAGAGTTCATGTTTTTCAGTTACCCAGTCATGTCCTACTCTTTGCAACCCCATGGACTGCAAAGATATATTCCACACTTTGTTATAATTACTTACATAATTTCTGTCTTCTCTACTAGACTGTGAGCTCCATGAAATAAGGACTATATCTAGCCTGCTTGTTGTTATACTAGAAGTACTTAATGTAATGGTCAGTTTAGACAATATGACCTAAAGGTACTTAATAAATAGTAGTTTACTTTCCCTCTCTCTAACCTTGTGTATCAGCATAGACTGGGTATAGTAAATATGGAAAATAAAAGAGAAAGAAAGAAAATGTTTTTATTATTATTCATACCTTCTGGTATATTATTTTGATGCATATTAATATTTTGGTTAATTGTTGTACTTTGTCATTATAGGCTCTCGTAAGAAACTGCTTCTATTATACATAGTTAAAACTCTTTTTACAAAGACTTATATTTACTTTCTCCATAATTACTATCCAATTCAATTATCAAGGATTAAAAGGGAAAAAAATAAACATTTTTCACATATTGGGCATCTTTTTTTTAACCCCCCCAAAAAAGAACTAAAAAATCCAAACTGATTTCCCCAACTTTGAATGATGTTTATTATAAATGAAAAAAATAAGACTATCTTTCCTATTTCAGTTCTTTCATGATTATTATTTTGATGCCCCACTCATTCAGTATATTTTTCTTCTGTTTATTATGATCCTGTTTTGGGTTTTAAAAATTAGCCCCCTCAGCAATCAATGTATTTTTGGCAGGTAATATTATACATGTGCTTGATATGAATAGTGTTGAGTCTATGAGATATATGATATAGTAAATACATGTTGTAAATATAGTTGTGGCCATTCTTTACATTTTGATAAGTTATTATATAGTCCTACTCTATCTCCTTTGCAGAAATATATAAACCTGTGTAATGTTGATATGATAATGCAAATATACTTACAGCACTCTCTACCCAAAATATTAGGTGACTTTCAATTGCTTAAAACAAAAAGTTGAATCTCTTAGAATGGTGATCAAAAATCCAAAGTATTTGTCTTTCTAAAAAACTCTTTTAGTCTTTTACTAGTATAATCCACCCATAAATATTGTAATGAAAGTACTGGTCTGAACGCAATCCTAATATGCCTAATACTTACCCATGACTTACCCATTGTTATGAAGTTGCCCCAGTGACTCAGTGGGTAAAGAATAAACCTGCAATGCAGGAGACATAGAACAGGAGGATTCGATCCCTGGGTCAGGAAGGTCCCCTGGAAGAAGAAATGGCAGCCCACTCCAGTATTCTTGCCTGAAAATTCCATGGACAGAGGAGCCTGGTGGGCTGCAGTCCATGGGGTTGCAAAGAGTGAGACATGACTTAGCCACTAAGCACACCCATTATTTCTAAATGTCTTATTCCAGTCAGCTTAGAGAAGGAAATGGCAACCCACTCCAGTGTTCTTGCCTGGAGAATCCCAGGGACGGGGGAGCCTGGTGGGCTGCCATCTATGGGTTCGCACAGAGTAGGACACGACTGAAGTGACTTAGCAGCAGCAGCAGCAGTAAATACCAACATACACATGAATTCGTTATTTCACCCTACAATGACTTTTGTTCTGTTTTCCCTGCGTGCTTCCACTTAATCTTTGTTGTAATTTGTAGTAGCCGTGACAAGATATTTTCTTATCCTATCACTGTCTGTGTCTTCCTTGCTCAGTCATGTCTGACTCTTTGAGACCCTATGGACTATAGCCCACCAGGCTCCTCTGTCCATGGGGTTCTCCAGGAAAGAATACTGGATTGGTTTTCCATTTCCTTCTCTAGGGGATCTTCTTAACCAAAGGATTGAACCCGTGTTTCTCACATTGCAGGCAGTCGACCACCAGAGAAGTCCATCACTGTTTACATGTATACAAACCAAGCTTGTATATTCCTTGAAGGCAAGGGACATGGTTTGTTCATCTTCCTCATCCTTGAATTGTTCAGTATATGCACATATTTCTATTGAATTAGAAAACTGATTACTATATTAAAAGGATTGTCTCTAGGCTTTATTTAGCTAATAAATTTTTCACTTGCATTTAAGTGATTCTTCAAGGAAATTAATAATAGTTTGACAAAAGTAGAAGGAAGATTATATGATATAGAAACTGAAAATTTTGCCTGTTAAAGAAGATTGTGGGCTTCCCTGATACCTTAGTTGGTAAAGAATCTACTCCAGTACTCTTGATCTTCTCTTGTGGCTCAACTGGTAAATAATCCACCTGCAATGTGGGAGACCTGGGTTCAATCCCTGGGTTGGGAAGATCCCCTGGAGAAGGGATAGGCTATCCATTCCAGTATTCTGGCCTGGAGAATATAGTCCATGAGGTCACTCAGAAACCACTGAGCGACTTTCACTTTCAAAGGAGATTGTTGTTGTTGTGTCTGACTCTTTTATGACCCCATGGACTGCTGTCCCCCAGGCTTCCCCGTCTGTGGGATCTCTTGGGCAAGAATACTGGAGTGGGTTTCCATTTCCTTCTCTGGAGGATCTTCCTGTCCCAGGGATCAAACCTGCGTCTCGTGCGTTTGCAGGTGAATTCTTTACTGCTGAGCCACCAGGGAAGCCCAGTAAAGGAGATACTGTCAATTAAAGAGGAATTAGATACATAGGTAAAACACTTCTTAAATTTTAGTATAAGACAACAAGGAAAAAAAATCATGGCTTATATAACTTTTAAACAAAATTCTATTTGCATTAAGTAAACTTAAATCAAATTCTACATAATTAGTATCAGTTATTTTCTGTTATGTTATTTAGGATGTCTTTTTAACCACAACATTATGTAGTGAGCTGTGATTGTTGGAAAGGATAATATAGTGTTGAAATATTTGGAAGTTGATCAGAAGTACAGAGGACCAAGTAAAGGAATGGGGAACATCAGTGTGCAGACCATGAGGAAAGCCACAGAGGTGCTGGTCGCCTTCTTCCCTCCATTTCCTTTCTCCTTCCCACCTTTCCTCCCTTCCTTCTTTTTGTCCTTCTTTTCTGTCTAAATTAAGGTTTTTTGTTGTGGTGGAATTTCCCCCTGCCAACTGCCTCCCCCTGCCATTCCAAACTGCTGCTAAGTGAGTTATGTCTAAAAACAAAATGTTCTCCATCTGAGAGAAATCTTTCCAATACATGTGATGCATTAAACTGGCATGGTAGTGAAAGGATTCGATTCCTGTGACCCTCAGTGTTTTAAGGCTTGATTTTATTACCATATCAGATACCAATAGCTCGTCATTTAGATAGGTTAAGAGACTTCTGACTCTTGCAGATTATGTTAGCAAAGGAAATAAAGTTTCCATAATAAAGAACTCCTCACGAATATCTGTCTTATTTTCCTCGATCATAAAAAGCTTTCCAATGCCATCCCTAGTTGACTAGGTTGTCAAGTATTTAGAGGGAACATTTCTTTGCATGAAAATGGGCTGTCATAAAACAACAAGTGTGGCACCTCTCATAAAAATCAGGTCATTTTTATGAATATTTAACTTACTTTGAACTTTTCAGAAGGAAATAGTGACCTTGAAAACTTCTAGTAGCTATACCACATTGTAACACAAAGGCCACCGCTTCTGACATTAATCATGGGGGGTGAATGCCTGAAGCCATTCCTGGCTTTTCAAAGCGAAATATTAAAAGATAGAGGAACATGAAAATATTTATTATAAGCTATTTTATCATAAAAAACCCATAGAAATGATTGAGACCCACCAGCACAGGAGGGTTTTTTAAGACCTATTTTTAACATAAAGTTTACAGTTTTCTGTTTTCATTTCCTGTCAGCTGGAAATCAATATACTAGTAAAGCACTAACAATTTAATAACTTGCCTGCTAAATATTGGTTCAGTGTATTACCTTTTTATTGAGCTATGGAACCTTGATTTATGCAGAACCACAATAGAATTATTCTACATAAGTGAGCAGGCTTTTCTTGTGTTTTAATTTTTCAGACTGTTTACAGAAGTTTCAGGAAGACATTTAAAATTCACAGGAGAAATTCAGTAAGATAAAGAAACAAATATTTAGCCTCCTGTTAACTAAATCCTTTCTTTTGGAGCAGAATATTGACTAGGAACTATAATCCATGGAGGTCAAGAGCCCAAGTTTCAGAATCAAGCAGAAGGTGTGAGCACACCATTAGGTTTAAATTTGGCTAAGATTAAAACAGAGAATAGAAAAGACAGTGTCTCAGCCCTCAATTGGGCAAATATTCAAAATGATGAGACATCACATAATGCATTTTCTAGAGTATGTCTTTAAATGAAGTGCACATGAGCTGTGTTATTTGCTCACTCACTGAATAGAATCCCATATCAAACTTATCTACTGGGGACAAGATCACACTTGTTACATTAAGCCCTTCATACTGGGATTCGTAAGTTCTGGGATTTTATGATTATTAAGTTCATCTTTTATTATACCTTCCAAAGAACAAATACTGTATATAATTTCCTTTGAAATGTATACTATAAGTCTACCTTCCATCTCTTACTTTGCTCCCACCAATAATGTCTAGATCTCCTTTTGACAGCTATTAAGCAAAATATAGTGGAAAAAATTTACTGGTTGCAACTCTGAAAGACATAGGTTCAAATGATCTATATCTGTAGTGTTCAATACAATAAGCAAATGCAAATTAGCCACTGCAGCTAATCAATCAGTTAAAATGTGTTCAGTTCAACTGAGGACATTTTAGGTTAAATTTAAATGTAAAAACATAAAATGTATATACTATTTTATTATTTTGGTAGGACTATATTCCATTTTAACTATCATTTTAAAACATGATAACAGCTTGTAAGATATCAGAGTCACATTATACATGCTTAATTTCTAGCATTGCTTGTATACACACTATTGATCTATTTGGTGTCAATGAATTGACTCAATTTGAATGACTGTTTATAGACTCATGTAACATCTATCTCTGCTTCATTGACTACACTAAAGCCTTTCATTGTGTAGATCAGAACTGTGGACAATTCTTAAAGAGATGGAATACCAGACCACCTTACCTGCCTTCTGAGAAATCTGTACGCAGGACAACAAGCAACAGTTAGAACTGGACATGGAACAACTGACTGGTTACAAATTGGGAAAGGGTTACATGGCTGTATATTGACACCTTGTTTATTTAACTTATATGCAGAGTACATCATGCAAAATGCAAGGCTGGATGAAGCCCAAGCTGGAATCAAGATTGCCGGGAGACATATCAATAACCTCAGATATGCAGATAACACCACTCTTATGGCAGAAAGAGAAAAGGAATTAAAGAGCCTCTTAATGAAGGTGAAAGAGAAGAGTGGAAAAGCTGGCCTAAAGCTCAGCATTCAAAAAGTGAAGATCATGGCATCTGGTCCCATCACTTCATGGCAAATGGATGGGGAAACGATGGAAACAGTGACAGACTTTATTTCCTTGGGCTCCAAAATCACAACAGACAGTGAATGCAGTCATGAAATTAAAAGATGCTTGCTCCTGGAAGAAAAGTAATGACATACCTATAGAGAGTATTAAAAAGCAGAGACATTACTTTGCCTACAAAGGTCATGTAACCACAACCACGATTTTTCCAGTAGTCATGTAAAGAAATTTACAAATTTCTCAGAAGGCAGGTAAGGTGGTCTGGTATTCCCATCTCTTTAAAAATTTTCCACAGTTCTGATCTACACAGTGAAAAGCTTTAATGTAGTCAATGAAGCAGAAGTAGATGTTACATGAGTCTATAAACAGTCATTCAAGTTGAGTCAATTCATTGACACCAAATAGATCAATAGTGTGTATACACACAATGCTAGAAATGAAGCGTGTGCCTAATATGTGTACTAAAATGTGACTCTGATATCTTACAAGCTGTTATCGTGTTTCAAAATGATAGTTAAAATGAAATATAGTCTTACCAAAATAATAAAATAGTATATGCATTTTATGTTTTTACATTTAAATTTAACCTAAAGAAAGCTGAGTGCTGAAGCACTGATGCCTTTGAATTGTGGTGCTGGAAAAGACTCTTGAGAACCCCTTGGATAACAAGGATATATGACCAGTCAATCCTAAAGGAAATCAACCCTGAATATTCATTGGAAGGACTGATGCTGAAGCTGAAACTCCAGTACTTTGGCCAACTGATGCGAAGAGCCAACTATTGGAAAAGACCCTGATGCTGGAAAGATTGAAGGCAGGAGGAGAAGGGGACGACAGAGGATGAGATGGTTGGATGGCATCACTGACTCAGTGGACATTTGTTTGAACAAACTCCAGGAGATGGTGAAGGACAGGGCAGCCTGGAGCACTGCAGCCCAGTGTGCTGCAATCCATGGGGTCACAAAGAGTCGGGCACAACTGAGAGACTGCACAATGACATTGCAGTATTTATTTGAATATTTTATGCCAACAGCAGAGGGTACTGATATCTATATAACTCAAAATGGGTAAATAAGCTGAAATATTGTTATTTAAATTTTAGCATAATTAAATTATTTTCTGGTTTGAAAAAACAAGTATTTTTTTTAATTTAAATAATTCACTTACTGCTGATGCAGAGTAGAACTACAACATAGAAGCTACGGTCTAGTAAAAATGAAAAGAGAAAATAAATGTCAATTCTTACGTCACAAATTAATGATGAATAGCAATGAACTTTGGCAGTGCAAAATGTGAAACTCTTTGCTGTGTAAAAACATCTTAGGATAATAAAAAAGTAATACACTCTTTTTTTTAAGATAGTAATACACTCTTTTTTTATCTTTTTTAAGATAATAAAGTGGACAATATTAAGAACCATCCTCAGCAAATACATAGTGAGTGTATAAGTTTCCTCCCAGTGGTCAGGGAAGAACTGATAAAATCTGATGCTTGAAATTAGGTCAGTTTTAGAAGATACAGCTATTGCCTTATCTTCCTCCAATCAAATTTAGAAAAAATGCAATAACGCTGGTCTGGAAAATAAATACAGTATTTCTTTATGTATTCCTTGACATCATCAAGCAGTCAGGGGCCATATGACTGTACCTAGTATCTTTCTAGGCTGGGATTAAAGAAATACTGTAAGGAAGTTAAAATAATGGAGAAAGAATATATGCATATATGTGTGCATGTATGCATATATATGTCTGTGTATATCTCTAAATATGTACTTTTATATGTGTGTGTGTTTACTCAGTTGAGACCAGTTCTTTGCAACCCATGGACTGTAACCCAGCAGGCTCCCCTGACCATGGAATTCTCCAGGGTAGAATACTGGAGTGATTGCCATTTCCTTCTCCAGGGAATCTTTTGGATTCAGGGCTTGAACCCATGTCTCCTGCATTGGCAGGTGGGTTCTTTACCACTGAGCCAGCAGGGACGCCCAGGCACATTTATACTGCCTGGAAATAAAGCTTACATAAATAAGTTTAAGTAAAATAAGCACTGGCTGTCTGAAAGTGTCCTACAAATGCCAAGCAGACCATTGTTTGGTTAAAACAATTTTGTGAGAAGACCCACCAGGGCTGTCTCAAATCTACGTCTGCTGCCACACCTGATGAGGCAAGTGCTCTGATCATGCACAAGATCAGAGAAATGCCCGATTCACCTCTGTGCCTCTGAGTCTTCTTAAGATTCCAGCCATGATTCCCCATGACCAGGGGAGGACGCTGACTGGAGGGGATCTGCACATACTCCTCTGTGTCTGACACATCTGAGAAATGCCAAACAGAAGTGATAGACTTGTCCACTCCTTCCTTGCCCAAGACCAGTATGGTCTCTGAACAGATCCCTCCAGCCTTTAAATATGCTTACAGGATGGGACTTCCCTGGCAGTCCAGCAGTTAAGACTTCGCCTTCAAATGCAGGGGGTGCAGTCTCCATCTCTGGTCCAGAAACTAAGATCCCACATGCCTTGCAGCCAAAAACTCAAAATATAAGACAGAAGTAATATTGGAATAAATTCAATAAAGACTTTAAAAAAAATACTCACAGGGAGACATTAAAATCAAACTCCAAAGGAGAACAACATGGTCAGATTTTAGTGGAAAAAAAGTGAAACGTGTTCTTAAAAAAGTTTATTGTTGATAACACTTCCCTGGTGGCTCAGACAGTAAAGAATCTGCCTGTTATGCAGGAGACATGGGTTCGATCCCTGGACTGGGAAGATCCCCTGGAGGAGGAAATGGCAACCCACTCTAGTATTCTTGCCTGGAGAATCCTATCGACAGAGGAGCCTGGTAGGCTACAGTCCATGGGGTCACAACAGTCAGACGTGACTGAGCAACTTTCTTCCCAAGCAGTATACCATATGAAGAATTTTCTGAATGTGCTGCCTAAAATTAATGAAAGTCTTTGTCACAGCATTGTGGCAAGAAAGATAAAAATCTAACACATGAAGTTAGTCAAAGGTTATCTTTAGTGAGTGGCAGGAAAAGTATTAAAAAAGCATTATTTCTGTGAGAACGCCAGCCTTCCTTTAATACTGTGTTCATATCAGCGATTTCTGCCCTCGGCTGGGTGGCCAGGTTCCAGGCTTTCAAATCCTCTCCCTCTCCATGAGGATGAATGCTGTTTCCTTGAAATACAGCTCCTCTTGTACTGTATGAGGAAATGAGATTTTACTTGAGCAAGCTGAAGTCTTAATTTTGGTTCTTTTCAGAGTAATAATTTATATGGAAAGCCCCACAGATGGATGTTTATATTGGATATAATAACTTAAGACTTATTTTATCTGAAAATGGAATTAGAGCTTCTTGATGCCAAAATA
>NW_011494715.1:266834-270035 GCF_000754665.1 Bison bison bison
GAACTAAATCATTCAAGGTTATGCTTCCATGGTTCAGTGCTATTAGAAGCCCCGTCTTCTTCCAATGAAGTGTCCATGTCAGCCTTGCCCCCTTCCTCACATGAAATCACTCACACAAAAAATGATATTACTGTCACAAAAGCCAGTGAATGAACAAAATATTTAGAAAACAGAAAACAGACAAGACTGAGTGAAGGATAAAACCTTAGTTTTTACAAATGAACTTTGATAATGAATGGAGAAGAAACCTTTGGGTTTATACAGTTTTATACATTATATTAGCTGAAGCAGAAACAGCCAGAAGAAAAGTCAATTTATGACTAAAATTTGAAATTAAAATAAGAGCATTTCATTTGTAGTTTTAAAGAGACAAAATAGGTGCTATAATCGTCAGTGTACCAATGTATTAAATCTATGATGTGATTTATAATAAATTGGGAATTTATTCCATAAGTTAAAGCTATGGTTTTTCAGTAGTCATGTGTGGATGTGAGAGTTGATGCTGAGTGGAAGAAAGAATTAATGCTTTCTAATTGTGGTGGTGGAAAAGGCTTTTGAGAATCCCTTGGACTTCAAGAACATCAAACAAGTCAATCCTAAAGGAAATCAACCCTGAATATTCATTAGAAGGACTGATTCTGAAGCTGAAGCTCTAATACCTAGGTCACCTGCTGCAAAGTGCTGACTCATAGAAAGACCCTGATGCTGGGAAAGATTAAAGCCTGGAGGAGGAAGGGGCAACAGAGGATGAGATGGTTGGATGGCATCACAGTCTCAATGGACATGAATGGAGTAAACTCTGGGAGAGAGGGAAGGACAGGGAAGCCTTGTGTGCTGCAGTCCATGGGGTCTCATAGAATTGGACATGACTTAATGACTGAATGACAACAACAAAGCCATTCGTGTTTCCTGCTCCATTCAAAACGTTTGGAAGTTTTGTATTTGAAAAATAGATTAAATTATAATATGCATGGTGTTGAGTGGTGAAAAACCAATGATTACTTCTGGCAGAAGGGGATTTTTTGTACATTATATAACATATTGCAGTGGGCTTTAGTTACCGTTACCATTAAATCACCCTCATTTTCTTCAGAGCTTGAATTGTCCTCTAATTAAAAAAAATCTGAGAAGTTTATCAAAGAAATTAGAAAGGTACTTTATTATTATAGCACATCAACACTGTATACAAATGCAAATGCTTGCCTACTACTGACTAACAACTAACATGTGGACCTCCTGTAAGGTGGCTATTATAAATTAGCTTCTCTCTAACTAGTACAAGAGTTGCTTCCGTCTCCTTTTTTGTATACTCTTATAATCTGTAAAATGACTATCCTTCCATTATGATTTATTTTGAATTTTTTAGAAGTAAAGTCAACTTTATTACACTCATATAAATATGTCAGACAATGGTAATTTTGAGAGTACCTATCAGTTTCTAGAAGTTACACCCATTATATGTGACCTTTGAAAGTACACTGACTAAAAAAAAAAAAAAAGAAAGAAAGTACACTGACTAAAATGCCTGTACACTGTAATGACAGCCGGACATTCTATAAATATCAATACTTTTCCCTAATTTATAGGGGACCATTGAGCATCACTTGGCTACTGTCTTTCATATACAGATCAGAGTAGAAGTTATAATTTTGAATTTCTGTGGCTTATTTATCCCTTAAGCCAAAAAAGGAAAATGTCAGGGTTCCCAATTCAGAGCAAGTCACCTGCTAATCAAATTAGGAGCATCTAAGAAATCATAGAAAAGTGAACTGAAAGTGTTCCTCGTGTCTGACTCTTTGGGACCCAATGGGCTACAATCCCTGGACTCTAGAATCCATGCGATTGTGCAGGCAAGAATACTGGAGTGGATTGTCATGCCCTTCTCCAGGGAATCTTCTCAACCCAGGGATCAAACTTTCATCTCTTATGTCTCCTGCATTTCAGGCAGCTTCTTTACCACTGAGCCACCAGGGAAGCACTGATAAGCCATTGAGAGACTCCCACTTGGTTCTGCCTACATTTTAAGAAGTTCCTGATTTTACCACTACTGGTTTAGGTCTGCCAACTCCATGAAAAACTGTAAATGTACTAGATTATCAGTTGGACAATCCAAGACTGTTTTTCCAACATGACCTGAATCCTGCTGCCTGAAGCAGTATTTCCAATATGTTGTCAGAGCCCAAGGAAAATGCTTTAATGCCCGGTCAGGACAGAGTTCTTTCTAAAAAAATTGCTCCAGACCATCTAATCTCCTTATATATGTCACAGGGTAGTCCCATGGATGGAGAGCCTGGTGGGCTGTAGTCCATGGGGTTGCTAAGAGTCAGACACGACTGAGCAACTTTGCTTTCACTTTTCACTTTCATGCATTGGAGAAGGAAATAGCAACCTATTCCAGTGTTCTTGCCTGGAGAATCCCAGGGATGGGGGAGCCTCATGGGCTGCTGTCTATGGGGTCACACAGAGTCAGACTTGATTGAAGCGACTTAGCAACAGCAATAGCAGACTTATACAACACATTACATAATGCCATGTCTGTGACTGTGTCCTTAGCTGATCACCTGGAAGCCTGAGAGGTCATCACCCTATAGCCCTTGTCCTCTGCTAAGATACCTTGGGGAACTGGCCAAGACCTTGATTTCCTTTATATGTTTTCCTAGGATCATAGGGCTTCCCAGGTGGCTCAGTGGTAAAGAATCCTCCTATCAATGCAGGAGATGCAGAAGACTTGGGTTTGATCCCTGGGTCAGGAAGATCCCTTGGAGAAGGGAATGGCAACCCACCCCAATATTCTTGCCTGGGGAATCCATGGACAGAGGAGTCTGGCAGGCAATAGTCTATGAGGTTGCAAAAAGTCTGACACAACTGAGCACACATACTCATGGATCATCAGTTCAGTTCAGTTCAGTCACTCAGTTGTGTCCAACTCTTTGAGACCCCATGAATCGCCAGGCCTCCCTGTCCATCACCAACTCCCAGAGTTCACTCAGACTCACGTCCATCGAGTCAGTGATGCCATACAGCCATCTCATCCTCTGTCATCCCCTTCTCCTCCTGCCCCCAGTCCCTCCCAGCATCAGAGTCTTTTCCAATGAGTCAACTCTTCGCATGAGGTGGCCAAAGTACTGGCATTTCAGCTTTAGCATCATTCCTTCCAAAGAAATCCCAGGGCTGATCTCCTTCAGAATGGACTGGTTGGAT
>NW_011494715.1:270135-270462 GCF_000754665.1 Bison bison bison
TGTGAGAACGCCAGCCTTCCTTTAATACTGTGTTCATATCAGCGATTTCTGCCCTCGGCTGGGTGGCCAGGTTCCAGGCTTTCAAATCCTCTCCCTCTCCATGAGGATGAATGCTGTTTCCTTGAAATACAGCTCCTCTTGTACTGTATGAGGAAATGAGATTTTACTTGAGCAAGCTGAAGTCTTAATTTTGGTTCTTTTCAGAGTAATAATTTATATGGAAAGCCCCACAGATGGATGTTTATATTGGATATAATAACTTAAGACTTATTTTATCTGAAAATGGAATTAGAGCTTCTTGATGCCAAAATACTGAACTAAATCATT
>NW_011494715.1:270562-287670 GCF_000754665.1 Bison bison bison
CCAACTCTTTGAGACCCCATGAATCGCCAGGCCTCCCTGTCCATCACCAACTCCCAGAGTTCACTCAGACTCACGTCCATCGAGTCAGTGATGCCATACAGCCATCTCATCCTCTGTCATCCCCTTCTCCTCCTGCCCCCAGTCCCTCCCAGCATCAGAGTCTTTTCCAATGAGTCAACTCTTCGCATGAGGTGGCCAAAGTACTGGCATTTCAGCTTTAGCATCATTCCTTCCAAAGAAATCCCAGGGCTGATCTCCTTCAGAATGGACTGGTTGGATCTCCTTGCAGTCCAAGGGACTCTCAAGAGTCTTCTCCAACACCACAGTTCAAAAGCATCAGTTCTTCAGTACTCAGCCTTCACAGTCCAACTCTCACGACCATACATGACCACTGGAAAAACCATGGATCATAGGAGAAGGCAAATAAACCACCATTCAGAAACAGATTTTGGTACCCACTCTTCCTTAAGAGAAACTTTCTGTTTTGTGTATGTGTGTGAAGTTCAGAAATGAAAAGAAGCATGCAATCTCAACACAGAATGGGAAATACACCACTGGTGCACTTTGATTATATATTGAGCTTTTCTTTCAAAAGTCAGACTCTGTGATAGGATATATTCAGTTATTTTAAAGCCTTCACATTCACCAAACCAATATGAGTTCCTAGACTCATGGATTTACAGGCAAGCTGAAGGTACTAAATCTCTTTTGAGAAATGGTGTATGCAAGATTACATTAAAAACAGACTGAGAATCTAACTATAACTTAATTATGCATACTTAATTATCTGGTGGCTCAGAAGGTAAAGAATCTGACCCAGGGCTTGAACCCACATCTCATGTCTCCTGTATTGGTAGGCGGGTTCTTTACCATTAATGCCATTTGTGAAGCACCTAAAACTGTATAAGAGGAGGATATAATCCAAAGTAACACCATCAAAGCACATAATACAATTGGTTGAAAATACAGTTGAGCACGCCCAGCAAAGGAAGGTGTGAATTTCCTCATCCTTCATCTTAATGGCAACATTTTCTACAAAGCTACATGGAGCACTCCTTTCATATTTCATGAGTTCTATTTGCTTGACTTCAAAATGCCAAATTTGCCTGTGAACAGTGCTTTAATATTCATGGGTTTTTGAGATGGCTTTGACACTTGTCAACTGGAGAAATGGCTTCATCAGGAAAGAATCTGACTTGTGACTTCCAGCACACACATAAAATCATGTAGTCATTCACATATGCATCCTATTTGAGAGGTATTCGGTAATAGCTATATTTTATGAAAATGATATAGACAAATTCCTTATAAAAAGGTAGGACGGTTTTAAGTCTTATTTGGATATATACTTAGTATTCCAGAAAATTTTGTTAACTCCAGACATATAATAATGGAGATATTTTGGGAGGACATAGCTCAGTAAGTATGCCAAAAATCCTGTAGACTACAAATCTTCACAGTGTAGATCACACCCATCTGTGTAGAGTACTTATATGTATTTTTCTCTGTATAATTCAATAATACATTAAGTACCTCAGTTTAGGGCGGGGCAGGGGGAGCGGAGAATCATAACATCTCTCTTTAGCCCTAAGCATTTACATTCTAGTTCTTGAGTGTTTTGTTAGTTTTCCACACAGTAAAAATAAAATGAAAATGTACCTGTGAACCAGTGTTCATTGACCTTAATCTTAAAAGGCCTGTGAAATTTTCACAAAATGTCAGGGTTACTAATACACTGAATAAATTATAAAGAAACACAATCTTTACAAGACTTAGTCTGTCTGTTATTTCATTGTATTCTTCCATAAATCTTATGAATTAGGAGAACCAATAGCATAAGTCACCTTTGGATTGATAATAATATCTAATAGTTATTGAATACGCACTACATTCCAAGAGTGCTTGGCATTATATATAAATGCAGGAGACATAAGAGACACAGGGTTGATCCCTGGGTCAGGAAGATCCCCTGGAGAAGGGCATGGCAACCCACTCCAGTATTCTTGCCTGGAGAATCCACATGGACAGAACCTGGCAGGCTACAGTCCATGGGGTTGCAAAGAGTTGGACATGACTGAAGCAACTGAACATGCATATATAAATAAATGTACATGTGTATACACACA
The DNA here is from genome assembly GCF_000754665.1 of Bison bison bison. Lineage (NCBI taxonomy): Eukaryota > Metazoa > Chordata > Mammalia > Artiodactyla > Bovidae > Bison > Bison bison. The sequence continues at coordinate 272,689 of NW_011494715.1, forward strand.
CACACATACACATTGGTTTAATTTAGGTGCTATTGCTAATGTTTTCTGAGGATGATACAGATTGAATAACTTGTCCCATATTTCACTGCTAATAAGTAGTAGAGTCAGTTCTGAGAGTCTTTGCCCCGACAAAACCTAAACTATCAGAACATAAACTACAGTGAGCACTCAGCTCTCAGGCCTACGCTGGCATTGTTCCAATTCTTTTTTCACATTTGGGTATTCTTACTGATTAGCATCTTTACTTCATTGAATTTTAGGCTTGAAATAATCTCTTTTTTTAATTTTAACCTGTCATTGCTGAAAGTTATTCTAAGAATAATGTGAAAGTTATTCTAAGAATAATGTGAATATGAATTCTTGAAATTCAGTCTCTTTTTAAATTCATTTTTCTTCTTGTTCTCTAAGTTCTATATAGTCAAACAGGCAGCAAAAACAACAAAGACAGTCAATGGAATGAGGACTTGTTCCAATAGTGCATTTGGAGAGTGGAATATTACCTAATAGCATTCAGTGATTGATTCAATATGTATAAAAACATACAGTTCCTGAAATATTCATTTTGAAGTAGTTGTTGAGAAAGTGGATCCCAGATCCCAGACCATCTTATTCACCTTTGAGTATATGTACTGTGACTGAACAGGAATCCATGTAAGAGCTTCTCTTCTCTGTGTATATACGTGGGCTGCTTTGTTATTGTTCAGTTTCTAAGTCGTGTCCAACTCTTTGCAACCCCATGGACTGCAGCACACCAGACTTCCCTGTCTTTTACTATCTCGCGAAGTTTGCTCAAAATCATGCCCATTTAGTCAGTGATGCTTTCCAACCATCTCATGCTCTGTTGCCCCCTTCTCTTCCTGCACTCAATCTTCCCTGGCATCATGGTCTTTTCCAATGAGTAGGCTCTTTGCATTAGGTGGCCAATGTATTGAGCTGCTTAGGATGATTAAAAAAAAAAAAAAAAAAAAACTGACGTTGGAACAGAAATTCTACTGAACCTGCCATCTGTACAGCAATCCTCATGCATTTCCCTAAGTGGCACTTTCTCTCGTTCTCGGTGGTGTCAATTTAGGCATTGTTTCCAAAGATATCTGATCCTCTTCCTTCTCATCAGTTTCTACAGATGCCCATACCTACTTCATGGAGAACTGGCAACAGTCAGGCTATAACTCAAAACAAGCTCCCATGAAGATATAACAACTGTATCCACATCTTCCTCTTCCCTAATGTTCTGCTGTAAAAACTTCACAGCTCTACCTATGCTCTGAATGCGGCCTCATTTCACTGCCTCACAGTCAGAAGGCTTGTAGTTCTCTTTTTTATCTGCTAGATTTTCAAATCCTCGAATCATTTAGAATGGAGTAGACTATGCTGGAAAAAAAAAAAAAAAAACTCTAATCATCTTGAAACCCTGAGCTACACAGCTCCACCCCTATCATTATCTCCTACTCAATTCTCCAAATGAGTTTCAGTCTCTGAAAGTGATCATCAAAGGCATCTATGACTTTATTGCTTTTTAAACAAAATTCTACAGACAGTCTTTCTCAGATCTTCTCTTATATATATATATATATAGATAGATAGATAGATAGATAGATACATCCTCATATTTTCCTGGCTTTTTATTTCTAGTCTCAGTTAGACTTATCTCTATATGATCTTTCATATTGGTATTAGTCAGAGTTTTAAGTGCTTGCTTTCTTCTCAGTGAAATACCTTTTTCTCCAGCACCAGGTCAGTTTGCTAAAGAGCATTTATAGCTTCTATTTGCCAGTTTAATAGATACAAGCAGCCATTGCTTTGCATAATTCTTGAGAAGCTATGAGTTACATGGACTCTGTAACATGAGTGTCAATTACCACAGTTCACTTAAATAATACACCAGCCCTCCCCATCACACCATTGTGACCGCCACATATTAACTATGAGTACAGACTTTGCTGGTGGTGCTTGAATCCACCATTTGTTCTATAGATAATAGATGCTCACCATGATCAGCAACTGCACGCATCGCTTCTTTGAGATCTCTTGGTGGCTGTTCATGGTGCATCTCCATGCAGCTCATACACCCAGCAGACCCTGTTGTGTTTCCTAATCGACTCCCAGGCATAAATCCATGTGAGGTTTTACAGACATGGATAATCAAAAGGGAATTGGTCAAGAAAGATGAAAGTGCAATAAGAAACAGAAAGTGCTAATTCTGCTATGAAATGTATATGGAACACAGAATGAAGCTGCAGAGGAGATGGCTGACCAGGAAATACTGATGCTGCCGTGGCCTGAGAGGCACGAGGTGCTCCTCTGCTGAGATGTTTTCTCTTTGCCCTCATGACAGGCCTCTTTTCCTGGTATCATGGAGTTCCACTGGGAAAGCTGTTTTGTAAGACATCCTTGTTATATTCTTCAAGAGTGTTGATTTTTGTTTTTGCTGGCAGTTTTTCTAGTTGGGCTTAAACTGCAAATTTTTTTTTATTTATTTTTAATTGAAGTGTAGTTGATTCACAATCTTATTTTAGTTTATGGTATACAGCACTGTGATTCACATATATATATATGTGTGTGTGTGTGTGTGTGTGTGTGTGTGTGTATAGTTGTCTTGTGTGTGTGCTCATTTGTGTCTGATTCTTTGCATCCCATGGACTGTAGCCCACCAGGCTCCTCTGCCAGTGGAATTTTCCAGGCAAAAATGCTAGAGTGGGTTACCATTTCCTTCTCCAGGGAATCTTCCCAACCCAGGATTGAACCCATGTCTCATGCATCTCCTGCACTGACAGGCAGGATTCTTTACCACTTTAGCCACCTGGGAAGCTATATATATATATAAAATCATTGTAGATGGTGATTGCAGCCATGAAATTAAAAGACACTTACTCCTTAGAAGAAAAGTTATGACTTTAGCCACCTGGGAAGATACATATATATGTATGTATGTATGTGTGTATATATATATATCTGGGTAAAATAACCATCATTAACCAGCACATAAACACACACACACACACACACACACATATGTACATATATACACACATAATATATATGTATGTACATGCTATATATGTATATGTATGGACTTCCCTGGTAGCTCAGTGGTCCAGAATCCACCTACCAATGCAGGAGACGCATGTTCAATCCCTAGATGGAGACAATCCCTGGAGAACTAAATGGCAATCCACTGCAGTATTCTTGCCTGAAAAATCCTATGGACAGAGGAGCCTGGTGGGCTATAGTCCATGCGGTCACAAAGAGTTACTCACAACTGAAGCTACTTTAACATGCATGCAAGCCTGCTGGGTTTTGTGGTTAAGCAAACCTGCTTTGTCCAGTATTCATTAATTTATGGGTTTCCCATATTTTTCTACTTACAGTCCCCTAGTGGGGTTACATATTTAATCACCTATTTTGTCCCTTATCTGTCTCTATCAATAATGGGGAGAAGCCCACCACTCAGCTTCTCCAGCAGGAATAGTGAATCATGAGGAAGCTGTCAAGACAGGCAGAGTCTACAAAACAGAGTACAGCTGAGAAAATATTTCAGGAAATACAAGTGAAAGCAGCCCCTGGAGACTTTCAGACAAAAATGCAGAAGAAAGAAGAGTGGAAAATATGCTGAAGCAGGTGGGACTGAAATTGTTTCATTAAAGTAAATATGGAATTGGTGGTCTATATCAGGACATGAAGTTTAGGCCAATTCGTTCTATGAAAATGACTTGGGTGTCTCTAATTTTAACATTCTTTATTCCAAACTGGCTTCCCCGGGAGCTCAGTGAAAGAGAATCCTCCTGCAATGCAAGAGATGCAAGAGACACAGGTTTGATCCCTGGATCAAGAAAATCCCCTGGAGGAGGAAATGAAAACCCACTCCAGTATTCTTGCCTGGACAATCCCATGGTCAGAGGAGCCTGGTGGGCTATGGTCCATGGGGTCACAAAGAGTCAAAAATGACTAAAGCAACTGAACACAATTCAAACTAATGTAATTGAGATGAAGTTAATTTAAGTTTTTATTCTTATGGTTAGAAGGAAAACTTCAGAGTGACACAACAATTCTTGACTTAGATTTTAAATGATAAAACTATTCATGAGCCATGATTACATGAGCCAACAAGAAGTATCAGTCTTTTGGATAACATATATCTATGAAATAGTTTAGCTATTATAATGAGGGAAACACTGTAACAGAAACACACATACACAGTATCTGTCAAGATTCCTAGGATATCTGGTTTTGTAGTAACAACGTGTTGGAAGAGAAAATGAAATGCAGAGTGAAAAATAGAACATTAAAAATCAGTGCATATACAGAATTTTGCATACGAAAGACATATGTTATATAACATCAGTAATAAACAATTTAAATACCTAGAAAATGTTTTACATTAACATCAAAGGCATCTCCTTGCAAAAAATTTTTATCAGATTGCCATCTGTATATTTGTTCTCATTTTTTTCTCAGTTGTACTCTTTTGCAACTTGCCAGGGATTTTGATTTTTATATTTTTCAAGAGGAGACAGGGGTAACAGAGGATGAGATGGTTGCATGGCATCACTGACTCCATGGACGTGAGTTTGAGCAAACTCTGGGAGATAGTGGAGGACTAAGGAGCATGGCATGCTGCAGTCTGTGGGGTCATGTCTCTAAGTCAGACATGACTTTGCGACTGAACAATTTTTCATTTCATTTCCTCAGATTTTGCTTTACCATGCTGAATATATATATTTTTTGGTTTTTATCACATGACAGTCTTACACTGTCTTTCACATACTTCAGAATAAATATTTAAGTGAGGAAAATTATTTTTCTTATCAACTCAGATGGTACTATGACATCAATAATTATTATTCATTGTGAAAATAATAACCAGCTGTCGATACTGTAATACTATTTGAATATATAGTTTTGGTTATTCCTCACAGTAACTCATAAATATGAGTGACAATATCTTTAATACGGGGTTTCTCAAGTGGCTCAGTGGTAAAGAATCTGCTTGCCAATGCAAGAGACACAGGAGACGCAGGTTCAATCCCTGGGTAGGGAAGATCCTCTGCATGGGGAAATGGCAATCCACTCCAGTATTCTTGCCTGGAGAATCCCAGGGACAGAGGAGCCTGGTGTGTTACAGTCCATCGGTCCACAGAGTCAGACATGACTGAGCAGCTGAGCACATTGTCAGCACATCTTTAATTTAGAACGGTCAAAGCTGGGGCCCAGAGAGGCTGAGTGACCTGCCCAGATAACATGACAAGAAACTGGATTCCAACTGTGCTTTCCACCCTGCAGTACTTTCTCCACTTGATGATAGTTATTTAACGCTTTAGAGTCACTAAACTACTAATTGCCTTTTTAAGTTGTCTACTGTTGGCTTGCATCTGTATTCTGTAATTCAGTATGAATCAGTTATATTTCAGTATCTACAATATCATCTTTCCTTAATTGGCTGAGTAAGATTACATACCATATTGCTGATTCAACATTGCTATTTATTCTTTGTAAAATCATTTATAAAGCACTTAAATCAACAGTACAAAATGCCATTCTTAAAGTTCTGAGGAAGAAAAGAAAAATTAAAGCCCAAATACCTGACTGTTTGCTATTTCTGATTGCTAATCAAACCATTTCATTGTTTTACATAATGTTGGTGATTGCTTGAGTTGGGAACATTTCCAATTTCAGTTTATTCATCCGTATGAATCAGAACATTGTCAATCACAGTTTGAGGGAAAATAGTTAATTTAGGATGGTGCTACTCTGTATGAAGTTTGCCCTTTGCCAAAGGCAAAAGTTGACCTTTGTTTTGACGTCATCTTACTGTTGAGTTTCCTAACATTCAGTGGTAATGAGGTATCAGTTAAATTAATGAAAATCTCTACATGTCACTCTAATGCATTCAATCAGTGAGAATATTTGCATGAGGACATGGTCTCAATGAGAAGTTTCAAGCAGAACCAGAAAGACCTTTCATTGACAGCCTCTGCTTGAGTAAGTCAGGGACGTTTCTAATCTAGTACTAGAGGAATTCCAGACATACTATCCTGGGTTGGCACCCTAACTGTATTAATCCCTGGATCTAGAATGATGGAGCATCTAAAATGAGTCAAAGGGCGTTTTTATTTTCTGGTTAACAAAAGCATAATCCCTGATTTAGAATTATCTCACTGAGCACTATTTTTGTTTAATTGAAGTATGGTTGATTTACAGTGTTGTGCCAATCTCTGTTGTATAGAAAAGTGACTCTGGTTTATACATATATATACATTCTTTTTGAAATATTTTTTCCATTATAATTTAGCCCTGGAGACTGGATATCATTCCCTGTACTATGCAGGAAGACGTTGTTTATCCATTCTCTGTGTAATAGCGTGTATCTGTCAACGACAAATAAACAGTCCATCTGTCTCCCTACCGCCTCCCCTTGGTACCCACAAGCCTGTTCTCTATGTCTGGGGTTCAATTTCTGTCTTTCAGACACGTTCACTTGTGTCATACTTTAGATTCCTGTATAAGTGACATCATATGGTCCTTGTCTTTCTCTTTCTGACTTACGTCATACAGTGTGATAATCTCTGTTGTTGTTGTTTAGTCACGTTTGACTCTTTGTGACTCCGTGGGCTGTATCATGCCAGGCTTCCCTGTCCATCACCAACTCCCAGAGATTGCTCAAACTCATGTCCATTCACTCAGTGATGCCATCTAACCATCTCATCCTCTGTCTTCCTCTTCTCCTCCTGCCTTTTATCTTTCCTAGCATCTGGGTCATTTCCAATGAGTCAGCTCTTCTCATCAGGTGGCCAAAGTGTTGGAGCTTCAGCTTCAGCATCAGTCCTTCCAATGAATGTTTAGGGTTGATTTCCTTTAGGATTGACTGGTTTGATCTCCTTGCAGACCAAGGGACTCTCAAGAGTCTTCTCCAACACCACAGGTCAAATACATTGATTCTTCAGTGTTCGGCCTTCTTTATGGTCCAACTCTCACATCCAAACATGACTACTGGAAAAACCATAGCTTTGATAATTTCTAGTTGCATCCACGTTGCTGCAAGGACATAATTTTGTTCCTTTCTATGGCTGAGTCATACTCCATTGTGTATATATACACCGCATCTTCTTTACCCATCCCTCTGCTGACGGACATTGAGCTTGTTTCCATGTCTTGCATACTGTGAATAGTGCTGCTGTGAACATTTGCTGCAGGAAAAAGCCAATTCTTACTCTATGTTAGAATTATTTCTTCAACTTGCTCTTTTGTTATTATAATCATATATAATGGCCTTCCTCAGAATCCTACCCCTCTGCCTGACTGTTAAACTAAAAGTGCCTCTGTTCAGAACCCTGCCCAGCTGTAGACAGCAGGAAGGAAGAAATTAACACATCCTCTGCTTAGGGCTTGGCATTCTAGGAGATATTTGTAAGATCAATGGCTTTTTTACTTCGTTTCCTCACCTCCCCCATCTCTGTTCTATAAAAGAACCTGGCATCCATACCTGACAATATGGTTACTTTGAGACACTAGTCTGCCATCTTATTGGTCAGCTGTATCTCTGAATTAAGTTTTATTCCTTGCCTCAACACCTCGTCTCTGATTCATTTTCCTGTCATGTGGCAAGCAGAGCGAGCTTGGACTCAGTAACACATTGGGGTGCATGTATAAGAATTTTGGTTTCACTTAGGTAAATGCCCAGGAGTGGGATTGCTGGATCATATGGTAACTCTATTTTTAGCTTCTTGAGGAACGTCCACCCTGTTTTCCATAGTGGCTATCCCAATTTACACTCTTAACAGTAGTGTAAGAGGGCTCCCTTCTTTTCTACACCCTCTCCAGCACTTGTTATTTGTAAACTTTGTAATGATGGCTGTTCTGATGGGTATGAGGTGGTACTGAACAAATATTTCCTGATCATCTTTAAACCTCCGTACTTGCCACAGGTGTACTTTGTAGCAATGGATAATAGTATCAAGAAACTGTTACAGAAAGCTTGGCCTCTCTGTTCTGCTGCTGAGTCAAATCTTAGAGAAAGAGCTTGAGGTGAAGTAGAAAAGAAGAGCTTTATTGTTTTGCCAGGCAAAGGGGGCCACAGTGGGCTAATGCCCTCAAGAATGTGTGCCCTGATCTGGAGAGGATAGTGAGGAGTTCTAGTAATGGCTAAAAGAAAAGGGCATGATCAGCTCATGGATGTACTTCTGATTGTTGCTGGTGAGGTGAGTGGGAGTGAGCATCATAAACCTTCTGGTTCCAACCAGTCTGTGATCTATGTTCCTGTTGGCACCAAACCTTAACTTCCCCCACCTGGTGAGGGTCTGAGTGTCTACAAAACAGCTCAATATTTTTGGTATTGTTCTGTGTATGCCTTGAGGGAGGGCCAGGACTCAGCCCTAGGGCTGCAGTATTGTTAACTGGCTGCTCCTCCCTTGTCTCTACATCTCCTCTCTTTCCTTATTAGCAAGTGTCTGATTCTGGCCTTTGGACCTCAGAGAAGGTCATGGGAACTGAATGAAGCCTATTGTGTATAATAAAAAAAAAAAAATGAGGGACACAGAAAGATTTTGTCCACAGGAGTCCCACAGGGTTTCAAAGCCCCTGCAGTTTCAAAGACTAGCAATTGAGGCATGCTGCTTCTTAGAGCCCCATGCTGCAGGTAAGAAATTTAACTGTCCTGAAGCTCTCATACTGTAAAAAGCCAAGGCTGGACTGTTGGAAAAGCCACTTGGAAAGACCACGTGGAGAGAGTAAGAGGTTCTCGGCCATCTCTCCCAGCTGCTCTAATCCCTAGGCTTTCAACTCATCCGAACTGATGCACTGGAAATTTTAGACAAAGATAAGTTTTCTCCAGTGTGTTCTGCCCAAATCTTGATTTCCAAATAATGAAATATAATAATAATAAGACTATCCTCAAGCCACTAAATATTTTGAGTAGCTTGCTTTGCAGCAATAGACATCTGAAGTTATAATTTTTGGAGATTCTTAAACTTTAATATATGATGTTGGGAAATCTACTTAAACTATTTAAAGCTTGCATTGTAATAAAGAAAATGGTAGTTTTGAAACCGAGGAGGACCCTGTAGGGCTTCTGGGCATGGACGCCTTTTTTATCCCCTCTTTCTTAAAGGCAGGACTCCAGCCTCCGTGTCCTTCCCTCAGTCCCAAAGGGCAGGTTTGAGCAGTTGCTCATCAACAGAGTAGCAGCCAAGAAACCATCTGAGACAATATTAAAGGGACCTGGGAAATTCATCGAGGTTAGGAGACCCACCACCTGACAGCATGCATACGCCCTACTCTTGTCAGCAACCTGGAACTTCTGCTAGAAAATGCTTCATCAAATCCTCCCAAATTGGGGCACAAATTTTTCCAGTCAAGAGCGTGCTGTGTCCCCACTTTGACTGGCAAAGCAATAAGGCTATCCTTTTCAGTTATTGTTCAGCTGCTCAGTCACATCTGACTCTTTGCGATCCCCATGGACTGCAGCATGCTAGGGTTCTCTGTCCTTCACCATCTCTCAGAGTTTGCTCAAACACTTGTCCATTGAGCCAGTGATGCCATTTAACCATCTGTCCTCCACTGTCCCTTTCTCTTGCCCTCAATCTTTCCCAGCATCAGGGTCTTTACCAATGAGTTGGCTCCTTGCATCAGGTGGCCAAAGTATTGGAAATTCAGTTTCAGATCAGTCCTTCCAATGAATATTCAGGGTTGATTTTCTTTAGAACTGACTAGTTTGATCTCCTTGCTATCGGAGGGTCTCTCAAATAGTCTTCCCCAACATCACAGTTTGAAAACACTAATTCTTCAGTGCCCAGCCTTCTTTATGGTCCAACTCTCACATCTATACATGACTACCAGAAAAGCCATAGCTTTGGCTATAGGGACCTTTGTAGGCAAAGTGATGTATCTGCTTTTTAATATGCTGTCTAGATTGATCATAGTTTTCCTTCTAAGAAGCAAGTGTCTTTAAGCTTCATGGCTATAGTCACTGTCCAAAGTGATTTTGGAGCCCAATAAAATAAAATCTGTCACTGCTTCCACTTTCCCGCCTCCTGTTTGCCATGATGTGATGGGACTAGATGCCATGACCTTAGTTTTTGAATGCTGAGTTTTAAGCCAGTTTTTTCATTCTCCTCTTTCACCCTCATCAAGAGGCCCCTTAGTTCCTCTTCACTTTCTGCTTTTAGAATGGTATCATCTACATATCTGAAGTTGTTGCTACTTCTCCTGGCTTTCTTGATTCACCAAAATTCTGTCTTCAAGATTCAGTTTAGCACTGGTGTACACAGAGCTTTTGCCATCAGTGTCTGGCATATCATTATTCTTGAGACAATAGTCCTAATATTTATAAACAGTATATGGCACATAAAATAGTTAGCCTTTGGTTCTGTGACTTTTATTTGCAGCCCAAGCTTCTCTTATGAAACACTGATGTGAATATCTATCTAATTTCTTCTGAACATCTTCTCTTGAGAGCTTTCCAGGTGGTGCAGTTAGCAAAGAATCCACCTGCCAATGCAGGAGACAAAGGTTTGATTCCTGGGCTTGATAGACCCCCTGGAGTAGGAAATGGCAACCCACTCCAGTATTCTTACCTAGGAAATCCCATGGGCAGAGGACCCTGGTCAGCTGTGGTCTATTGGGTAACAAAGAGTCAGACATTGAGCTCGAAGTCTTCATTCATTCTTAAGTTTGTTGTAGCACTTCAAACTCATATATTCAATAGTTTCCTATTGCCTTTCAAATATACTCCCCCTTCTTGTGTTCCCTACCTTGGTAAACAATGCTTCATCTAATTATTTCCACAAGCAAAGATCTTAGAGTCCTTTTTGTCTCCTATTTCATTATCTAAAAATTTACTCCTTCTACATACAAAATAAGTCAACTTTTTTACTTCTCTCCTGCTTCTGAAACCATGTACCTCAGATTGGGGCTTGAATCTGTGTGGCTGGGACTCGAACCCACCCAAAATCCAGACTGAGACTTGAACCCACAGTCTTTTAATGAGAATCACTCACTTGGTGCCTAAACTGAGAATCAGGTTCTTTGTGTCTCAGCCCAGAAAGAATTCAGTGAAAGGCCAAGTGATAAGTAAGCCCTGGATTAATCTAGAGAGAAACACAGACCAAGTGTGGGCCATCTCAGAAGGAGAGAGCAGCCTCTAAATGTGGTGTGGTTAGCTTTTATGGGCTGGGAAATTTCATAGGCTAATGAGTAGAAGAATTATTCCAACTGTTTTGGGGAAGGGGCAGAGATTTCCAGAAATTGGAATGCTGCCCACTTACTGGTCTTTGAGGGTTGGCCTCAGAGTTGCCATGGTGCTTGTGGGTATGTCATTTAGCTGGCTGATGAGTTACAGTGAGTGAATGGTGAGGCTTGAGTTCCAGCGGAAGTTGACTCATCCACCATCTTGGACCTATTTGTTCTAATCAGTTTATGTCATGTTCTTGGGCTGTATTATCCCTTTAAAATGTGTGTCCTGTCCCCTTCCCTGTTGTTTCATTTCTTCTACCACCAGCTTCTTAATTCATCCTCACCCCTCTCTGTTATTCTAGTTGGATCCAGCTTCCTTCTTGCATTTTTTGTTCACTGCATCAATGTTTGTCATTTGTTCATCCATCAATGGGTGTTTCAAACATTCATTCTGCTACATCAGAGTCATCTTTTTGAAATAAAAAAAATGATAATTACTGCCTTGCTTAAAATTTTTCAAATGAAATCAATAGGAAAAATTTCAGAACCCTCAGCCTGGTCTACAGAATTCTCCAGTATCTGACCATGGCTGCCTTTCCAGATGGATGATGAGCACCCATCACTGTTGATCATTATCCTTCAGCCACAAAAGGTTTTGGTCTCCCTTTAAAACACTCCACATCCTTTCTCATTCCAGGGGATCACCCAGCCTGTCCCTTTCTGTGTACACTCAGAGTTCACTAGCAGTTCCACAGGTTCTTGTAGAAACATCTCTTTCCCAGGAGAATGTTCTCTGACACACACAGGTTAAATTAAAATCTCTTAGCATTGGTCTCTTTAAGCATTATCTTTTTCATGAAACCCACACACTTATAGTGGATTCCTTTTTCATGGTATTATCATTATTGCCAATTGTATTGTTGGAGGCTGCTGTAGGGAAAGGGCCAGAAGCAGAAACCAGTAATGCAAGGAGAGAAAAACTGCTAGGATATGATTAAAACAGGCAGTATTTCTAAGGCCAGACTTGATTAGAGGATCTTATTAAAGGATTCTATTTTCCAGTAGAATGTGCTATAAGAATATGTCCATAGCTGTGTGTGTGTGTGTATTATTTCATGTTATACCCACCAAATTACAATTTTGTGTGGGGGATAGGGTTAGGGTTTTCATCCCTACCATCAAACAATTCACCAGCCAGGTGTCCTAAAATTCAATTCTATTCTTACTATCTAGAGAGATATCAGATCCCACAGGCTAAGAAGTCAGTCCTAAGAGACAACCCCCACCTCCTTCAGAGGCCAGTAGATGAGCCCAGGTGGTTACTAGTATTTCTAACAAACTGGCTACAAAGCTGCTGCTACTGCTAAGTCCCTTCGGTCGTGTCCAACCCTGTGCAATGGCCATAGACGGCAGCCCACCAGGCTTAGCCGTTCCTGGGATTCTTAAGGCAAGAACACTGGAGTGGGTTGCCATTTCCTTCTCCAATGCATGAAAGTGAAAAGTGAAAGTGAAGCCGCTCAGTCGTTTCGGACTCTTAGCGACCCCATGGACTGCAGCCTACGAGGCTTCTCCATCCATGGGATTTTCCAGGTAAGAGTACTCGAGTGGGTTGCCATTGCCTTCTCCGGGCTACAAAGCAGAAGTTCCCAAAACGTGTTTCTTGTGCTGCTGCTAAGTCACTTCAACGTGTTTCTAGGGTTCAATTAACTTGCTAGAGCAATTCACAGAACTCATTAAATTAGTTTAATTACTAGATTACTTTATTTTTTATAAAAGGATATGCTTCAGGTACAGCCAGTTACAAAAGGTGCACAGAGCAAGATATGTTAGATATGGTCTCAAAATGGTGTTGTGGGAATAGAACAGACATCCGAAGTGGCTCAGCAAGCCAGTCTTTACTTCTGCTGAATGGAGAGCTACAAAGGTCTGGGAGCAAGCACTGCTGCTGCTGCTAAGTCGCTTCAGTCGTGTCCGACTCTGTGCGACCCATAGAAGGCAGCCCACCAGGCTCCCCCGTCCCTGGGATTCTCCAGGCAAGAATTCTGAAGTGGGTTGCCATTTCCTCCTCCGATGCATGAAAGTGAAAAGTGAAAAGTGAAGTCACTCAGTCGTGTCCGACTCCTAGCGACCCCATGGACTGCAGCCCACCAGGCTCCTCCGTCCATGGGATTTTCTAGGCAAGAGTACTGGAGTGGGGTGCCATTGGGAAATCTGCTAGGGTTTGTATCCCTAAGACTAAGGTTCCCTCCTCTGGCTCCTTATAGGCTGTGGACCCAGAGTCACAATCTTACTTGAAGGTCGCTTAAGTTTTTATTGGTCGATGGGGGCCATGAGAAATACTTCCTGTAAGCTCCTGAGTGGAGTATTCATATTGACTGTTTTCCCCACCCCCTTTAGTTCTCTGCGCATGTCCACAGTAAAGCCTGCGGAATTAGCCTGCCAAATTGTACTTATGAGGAAGGGGAACCAGAAAGGGGAGAGAGCAAAGGACTGGCAATGAGCCACCGTCTTTTGGAACCTTATTTGAAAGCCAGGTACATGTGTGTATGTATGTGTGTGTGTGTGTGTGTGTGTGTATATATAACAGAGAAGGCAATGGCAACCCACTCCAGTGTTCTTGCCTGGAGAATCCCAGGGATGGGGGAGCCTGGTGGGCTGCCGTCTATGGGGGTCTCACAGAGTCGGACATGACTAAAGTGACTTAGCAGCAGCAGCAGCAGCATAATATATATATATATAAATACATTTCCTTCTATTTAACTATGCTAAAAAAGGGAATATGGATCATTTATTTCTTATATCTTCCTCTTTGGTAGAAAAGACCCTACATTACTTATATAGGTGAGAAGGGAGTTGGAGCTTCCATTGGTCTCAGATTGCCATTCCTTCCCCAAATCTCCAAGTCTTAAGCTTTCTGAACCCAATTCTTTGAGGTGTTTATGGAGACCTCAATAAAGATGTGCAGTTGATAAAATCATTGGCCACTGGACATTGATTTGACTTTCACCCTTTCCTTCCTCCTAGAGGTCAGAGATTAGGTTGAAAGTCTACCCCTTCAAAGAGATAGTTTGTTGTCTTAGCAACCAATCCCCACCCTTAGGTTTGGTCCAGAGTCACCTTATTAACTTAACAAAAGGCCCATCTAATTACTTGTTAAATTCCAGGTTTTAGGAGTTCTATAGTATGCTTGTGGCTATTTTCACCTCTAGCCATTCTTCTAGCCATAAAAGCATTCAGAAAACCTGGTAAGAGAATGGTTAGTTTCAATGGCCTTGTTAAGTATGTAACATGGTTGATGTCTTGCATTGCTCTTCGGAAGCTCTCAGGTGGTTATGAATGACAGAAATCTGATAAACTATTTTGGAGGGTTAGTGAAGTTCAGTTCAGTCACTCAGTCGTGTCCAACTCTTTGTGACCCCACGGCCCACAGCACGCCAGGCCTCCCTGTCCATCACCAACTCCTGGAGCTTAGCCAAAATCATGTCCATTGAGTCGGTGATGCCATGCAACAGTCTCATCCTCTGTCGTCCCCTTCTCCTCCTGCCCTCAATCTTTCTGAGCATCAGGGTCTTTTCAAATAAGTCAGCTCTTCCCATCAGGTGGCCAAAGTATTGGAGTTTCAGCTTCAGCATGAGTCCTTCCAATGAACACCCAGAAGTAATCTCCTTTAGAATGGACTGGTTGGATCTCCTTGCAGTCCAAGGGACTCTCAAGAGTCTTCTCCAACACCACAGTTCAAAAGCATCAATTCTTCAGTGCTCAGCTTTCTTTATAGTCCAACACTCACATCCATACATGACTACTGGAAAAACCATA
>NW_011494715.1:288380-288933 GCF_000754665.1 Bison bison bison
CCTGACCCCTGAGAAATCTATATGCAGGTCAAGAAGCATCAGTTACAACTGGACATGGAACAACAGACTGGTTCCAAATCGGAAAAGGAGTATGTCAAGACTGTATATTGTCACTCTGCTTATTTACCATATATGCCAAGTACATCATGTGAAATGCTGGTCTGGTTGAAGTACAAGCTGAAACAAGATTGCCGGGAGAAATATCAATAACCTCAGATACGCAGATGACACCACCCTTATGATAGACAGTGAAGAACAACTAAAGAGCCTCTTGATGAAACTGAATAAAGAGGGTGAAAAAGTCTGCTTAAAATTCAACATTCAGAAAACTAAGATCATGGCATCTGGTCCCATCACTTCATGGCAAATAGATGGGGAAACAGTGGATACAGTCACAGACTTTATTTTCTGGGGCTCCAAATTCACTGCAAATGGTGACTGCAGCCATGAAAATAAAAGACACTTGCTCCTTGGAAGAAAATTTATGACTGACATAGACAGCATATTAAAAAGCAGAGACGTTACTTTGCCAACAAATGTTCATCTAGTCAAG
>NW_011494715.1:289033-289741 GCF_000754665.1 Bison bison bison
AGTCCAAGGGACTCTCAAGAGTCTTCTCCAACACCACAGTTCAAAAGCATCAATTCTTCAGTGCTCAGCTTTCTTTATAGTCCAACACTCACATCCATACATGACTACTGGAAAAACCATAGCCTTGACTAGACGAACCTTTGTCAGCAAAGTAATGTCTCTGCTTTGTAATATGCTGTCTAGGTTGGTCATAGCTATTTTTCCAAGGAGCAAGGGTCTTTTAATTTCATGGCTGCAGTCACCGTCTGCAGTGCTTTTGGAGCCCACAAAAATAAAGTCAGCCACTGTTTCCAATGTTTCCCCATTTATTGGCCATGAAGTGATAGGACCAGATGCCATGATCTTGGTTTTCTGCATGTTGAGCTTTAAGCAAACTTTTTTTCATTGCAGTCCCAAAGAAAAGCAATGGCAAAGAATGCTCAAACTACTGCACAATTGCACTCATCTCACAAGCTAGTAAAGTAATGCTCAAAATTCTCCAGGACAGGCTTCAACAGTACACTAACCGTGAACTTCCAGATGTTCAAGCTGTATTTAGAAAAGTCAGAGGAACTGGAGATCAAATTGCCTACATCCATTGGATCATAGAAAGAGCAAGAGAGTTCCAGAGAAAAATCTACTTCTGCTTTATTGACTACACCAAAGCCTTTGACTGTGTGGATCACAATAAACTGTGGAAAATTCTTCAAGAGATGAGAATACCAGACC
>NW_011494715.1:290108-302516 GCF_000754665.1 Bison bison bison
TGCCAACAAATGTTCATCTAGTCAAGGCTATGATTTTTCCAGTAGTCATGTATGGATGTGAGAGTTGGACTATAAAGGAAGCTGAGTGCTGAAGAATTGATGCTTTTGAACTGTGGTGTTGGAGAAGACTCTTGAGAGTCCCTTGGACATCAAGGAGATCCAACTAGTCTATCCTAAAGGAAATCAGCCCTGCATATTCATTGGAAGGACTGATGCTGAAGCGGAAACTCCAATATTTTGGCCACCTAATGCAAAGAACCAACTCATTGGAAAAGACCCTGATGCTGAAAAGATTGAAGGCAGGAGGAGAAGGGGATGACAGAGGATGAGATAGTTGGATGTCATCACCGTCTCAATGGACGTGAGTTTGAGTAAATTCAGAGAGTTGGTGATGGACAGGGAGTCCTGGTGTGCTGCAGTCCATGGTGTCACAAAGAGTTGGATATGACTGAGCAACTGAACTGAATTGAACTGAAATATTCCCGGCAATGTTCTAGGAGAAGTGTTGTTATGAGTAACACAATAAGACAAAGAGTCTTGTACCTGTTCTTTGTATGAAGGAGTCTCACAGATCATTAATGAAGATGTTTTAAATGCAAAAATGTCTTCAACTTTGATTATAAGGAGGTTTTCATTTTATTTTGTGTTGTCTTTATTTTTGTGTATAGCTTTAATTATATGACTTCATTGCATATAAAACAGGTTAAGTGTCACTACTCTTTATAGATATGGGGGCAAGTTTTAAAGAGAATGGCTAATACAATTAAAAACAAACATTCTAAGTATTATGAAACAGTATAAGTGGGCTCAAGAATGAAGATGCAAGACCAAGTTTCCATTAAGCACAAGGATCTTAATCAAAACACTGGGTGTCTTCATTCATAAAATTAGGAGATAAGGGTAGATCAATTTTAAGCTTTTCCCAACTCTAACATTCTGCAATATTATAATCACATTCTTGTCCAATTCCAGTTGGCTATCTCCTGTTAATGTAAAGCAATGTATAAAAATGTTTGTGTAATAATGATTAGTATGTGTTGCTCATTAAAATAACTTGTGTCCCTATAATGTCTAACTGAAGTATTTGTACCATCGCATATTTTATTTTTGTTATTAGCAATTTAAACATGTAGGGAAAATCATTAAGACAATGAAAATCCCAACTTACCCTGACAATGTAAATTTTATTCTCAAATGTATGACTTTGACATAGACAAAACTTAACAGAAGACTTAAAAACCTTAAGTAGAAAATTACAAGAACACCATGTCATTTATTTTGAAATTGCTTTTGAAAACCTCATATCTTTTGCTTTGCATCATTAAATTAATTACTCTTTGAAACCCAAAGTATTATAAATATTTTATTGTTAAAATACTCTAAGGAATTTTCTTCTAATTTTATGCCTATAATTTCTAAGAAGTATTAAAATTGTATAATAATAATGAGAGAGATGATATTAATTTTGGCTTTTTTTAAGATAATTGATTCTGTAGAGCCTTTAAATTTATTAATCCTTTGTACTAGTGTTTAAAAAATTCCAAACTCAGATACTTGCCTTTGAAATGCTGATAACTTCAAATAATAAGCCATATCTAACAAAATTTGTTTGCCTGACTTTGAAAACTCTATTCGAACTGAGGAATTAGATAAGTTTCTTTCACATAGAGTGCCAAGATCGATAAAAGTATTCCTTCTACATAATATCACCCAGCAGGTACACATCAATGTTTATTGATCAAAATTTTTAAATTCCCTTTGTGGAACAGAGCTACCCTTTAAACTCTCCTCAGTTCAGTTCAGTTGCTCAGTCGTGTCCAAGTCTTTGCAACCCCATGGACTGCAGCACACCAGGACTTCCTGTCCATACCAACTCCCAGAGTCCACCCAAACTCATGTCCATTGAGTCAGTGATGCCATCCAACCATCTCATCCTCTGTCGACCCCTTCTCCTCTTGCCTTCAATCTTTCCCAGCATCAGAGTCTTTTCAAATGAGTCAGTTCTTCCCATCAGGTGGCCAAAGTATTGGAGTTTCAGCTTCAACATCAGTCCTTCCAGTGAACATTCAGGACTGATTTCGTTTAGGATTGACAGGCTAGATCTCCTTGCTGTCAAAGGGATTCTCAAGAGTCTTCTCCAACACCTCCGTTTAAGAGCATCAATTCTTTGGTGCTCAGCTTTCTTTATAGTCCAACTATCACATCCATATATGACTACTGGAAAAACCATAGCTTTGACTAGGTCCATCTAATTAAACTCTCCTATCAGCAATTGTCTCTGAAATGTGACTGTTTTTCCCTATCAAATTTTTATATTGTTTTGATATACACTAGTCAAACTACATTTGACCCTCACATTATATGTTGTTTCCAATGATTTACAAATACTTTCAGTGTGTGATTAGAAAATATTTGACAAGGTTAGAGGTCCTGAAATTCTGAGAAAATGTTTCAAAAAAGAAGGATTGGGCAATGTTTGAATTTCAGAGAACATTTTGCAAAGAATACATAGTTGTGGCTTTAATGTGATGTCCTTCAGTCAGTTCAGTTCAATCACTCAGTTGTGTCAGACTCTTTGCAACCCCATGAATCACAGCACACCAGGCCTCCTGTCTATCACCAACTCCCAGAGTTTACTCAAACTCATGTCCATTGAGTCAGTGATGCCATCCAACCATCTCATCCTCTGTTGTCCCCTTCTCCTCCTGCCTGCAATCCCTCCCACCATCAGAGTCATTTCCAAAGAGTCAACTCTTCACATGAGGTGGCCAAAGTATTGGAGTTTCAGCTTCAGCATCAGTCCTTCCAATGAACACCTAAGACTGATCTCCCTTAGGATGGACTGGTTAGATCTACTTGCAGTCCAAGGGACTCTCAAGAGTCTTCTCCAACAACACAGTTCAAAAGCATCAATTCTTCGGCGCTCAGCTTTCTTCACAGTCCAACTCTCACATCCATACATGACCACTGGAAAAACCATAGCCTTGACTAGACAGGACTTTGTTGGTAAAGTAATGTCTCTGCTTTTTAGTATGCTATCTAGGTTGGTCATAACTTTCCTTCCAAGGAGTAAGCATCTTTTAATTTCATGGCTGCAATCACCATCTGCAGTGATTGATTTTAGAGCCCCCCAAAATAAAGTCTGACACTGTTTCCACTGTTTCCCCATCTATGTCCCATGAAGTGATGGGACCAGATGCCATGATCTTAGTTTTCTGAATGCTGAGCTTTAAGCCAACTTTTTCACTCTCTTCTTTCACTGTCACCAAGAAGCTTTTTAGTTCCTCTTCACTTTCTGCCATAAGGATGGTGCCATCTGCATATCTGAGGTTATTGATATTTCTCCCAGCAATCTTGATTCCAGCTTGTGCTTCTTCCACCCACCATATCTCATGATGTACTCTACATAGAAGTTAAATAAGCAGAGTGACAATATACAGCCTTGACGTACTCCTTTTCCTATTTGGAACCAGTCTCTTGTTCCATGTCCAGTTCTAACTGTTGCTTCCTGACCTGCATACAGATTTCTCAAGAAGCAGGTCAGGTGGTCTGGTATTCCCATCTCTTTCAGAATTTTCCACAGCTTATTGTGATCCACACAGTCAAAGGCTTTGGCATAGTCAATAAAGCAGAAATAGATGTTTTTCTGGAACTCTCTTGCTTTTCCAAGATCCAGCAGATGTTGGTAATTTGATCTCTGGTTCCTCTGCCTTTTCTAAAACCAGCTTGAACATCTGGAAGTTCAAGGTTCATGTATTGCTGAAGCCTGGCTTGGAGAATTTTCAGCATTAATTTACTAGCGTGTGAGATGAGTGCAATTGTACTCTAGTTTGAGCATTCTTTGGCATTGCCTTTCTTTGGGATTGGAATGAAAACTGACCTTTTCCAGTCCTGTGGTCATTGTGGAGTTTTCCAAATTTGCTGGCATATTGAGTGCAGCACTTTCACAACATCATCTTTCAGGATTTGAAATAGCTCAACTGGAATTCCATCACCTCCACTAACTTTGTTCATAGTGATGCTTCCTAAGGCCCACTTGACTTCACATTCCAGGATGTCTGGCTCTAGGTGAGTGATCTCATCATTGTGATTATCTTGGTCGTAAAGATCTTTTTTGTACAGTTCTTCTGTATATTCTTGCCACCCCTTCTTAATATCTTCTGCTTCTGTTAGGTCCATACCATTCCTGTCCTTTATCGAGCCCATCTTTCCATGAAATGTTCCCTTGGTATCTCTAATTTTCTTGAAGAGATCTCTAGTCTTTCCCATTCTGTTGTTTTCCTTTATTTCTTTGCATTTATTGCTGAGGAAGGCTTTCTTTTCTGTCCTTGCTATTCTTTGGAACTCTGCATTCAGATGCTTATATCTTTCATTTTCTCCTTTGCTTTTCACTTCTCTTCTTTTCACAGCTATTTGTAAGGCCTCCCCAGATGGCCATTTTGTTTTTTTGCATTTCTTTTCCATGGGGATGGTCTTGATCCCTATCTCCTGTACAATGTCACGAACCTCTGTCCGTAGCTCACCAGGCACTGTATCTATCAGATCTAGGCCCTTAAATCTATTTCTCACTTCCACTGTATAATCATAAGGGATTTGATTTAGGTCATACCTGAATGGTCTAGTGATGTCCTTGTCTTGTGTAATAAGAATGACTCTTCATTTTAATGATGAAATGTACTTTCAGTTTAAGGTACAATTTGGACTTGATAAAGTATTCTCCCATCTATGAAACACATACATATTGTTCAGAATTTTTATGGAGAATTAGTTACTGGATTTTGTGAGATGCTATATGTTTCATAAAAAAGGCTGAGCACTGAAGAATTGATGCTTTCAAATTGCGATGCTGGAGAAGACTCCTGAGAGTCCCTTGGACTGCAAGGAGATCAAGCTCATCAATCCTAGCAGAAATCAACCCTGAATATTCATTGGAAGCACTGGTGTGACGCTGAGGCTCCAATACTTTGGCCACCTGATGCAAAAGGCTGACAAATTGGAAAAGACCTTAATGCTAGGAAAGGTTGAAGGTAGGAAGAAAAAGCGGTGGTAGAGAATGAGATGGTTGGATGGCATCACCAACTCAATGAACATGAGTTTGAGCAAACTCCTCGGCATAGTCAAGGACAGGGAAGCCTCATGTGCTGCAGTCCATGGGGTCACAAACAGTTGGACATGACTCAGTCACCAAACAACCACAGCAGCAAGTGCTGGCTGTATGGGGATTCAGCCTGGAAGATATTAAGGGATCAGTGGTTTGCAGGATTGGCTGCATCCATGGTCTTTTCACTCAGATTCCATCGCTTTTTTTTCTTAGTGTGTTACAGAAAACTCCTATTTTCACTGCTCATGGATATTAAAATAAGGGAGGAACACTTATGTGGAACTCAGGACCCAGGCATGCCATCTGTCTCAACAGATCACAGCCTCCCTAAGTGCACACAGAACATGGAAGAAAGAGTTTCAGAGAAAAGTGTGCCTGCAGTCTACTCACAATGGAATTAGCCAGAGAGAGAGACACTCTCTGGATTCATAGTTCATTTTTTAAAATTCTTAAAAAATAAAGAATGTCACTCTGGTTCCTCATCCTCTGTTTGTTTTTTGTTTTGTTTTGGTTTTTTTTGCTATACATTTATTTCGCCAATCTTGCCATTTTTCTGAGCCCCATTTCATGGGGTCGGTAGAGGATAAGAGGCTGTGTTATCAGATTCTCTTTGAGGAAATGCTTATTTGTTTCTTGCAAACTAAAAGAGGAAAATATTGGTTATTGAGGCAGTGACCATAACTAACTCCAAATGAAAACTCTTTTGCCTTCAAATTCTCCTGCTCTCTTCTTCTGCATTAATTGATGGACCCCACCGCTGCCATCCTGCATGGCCACGCTCCCTGTGGTTCGGTATCGATTTTCTGGAAGAGATGTATTCAGGAAACTGCTCCTGAATCTAATTCTTCCATTCAGCTTTCCTTTCTATTAGTTTAAATAGACAACACCGTCTCTTTCTCACTCAAGAAATATGCCAAGGAAATACACAGACAAGTCCCAGGGCCCAGGGCATTCATTAAACCAGAAGCACTGTAAACATTTATTATATCAGAAATAGCACACTGCATGCCACTGACCAAAAAACAGATGTGTCAAAATGATGCATTGCCTGAATTTTGTCTCACTTTCCTCTTTCTTTTCTACCTGAGAAAAAACAAGGTAGTCTTAGAAAAAGTGAAATGAAATAAAATTGGAGACTGAGTTGCGGCATGAATGATATCAAAACTCTCTGCAAATCTAATAAAAGTAAATTGTTAGAGGTCATTACTTTTCATGTTTATTGATCTTTAGCTGCTGACATCATTATTAGCTAGTGGAAAAGCAGCTTTATCATGAAGTTCTCAAATACGATGTTAAGAGAAGGACAAAGTAAAGGTAATTTTTTATTGGAGGAAATATGCTCATCAACAAAAACCAACCAGTGAAGGACCCATAGTCAACTTAGAAAAACATTTTTCTACAGATAGTAAATTGTATAAAAACAGGTGAAATGTTTATTTTTCTAAATTACATTACATATATGTTCCATTAAAATAACATTTTAAAGTGAGGCAAGGATGAGCAAAACATTTTTCCACTTGAGTTTACTAATTTGTATTCTCCAAAATTGTTCTTCGGGTCTCTGAAATGTCTGACAACACAACAGGAGTGTTACTAATTAAATTATATACTCCTTGTATCAGCTCCACAAAGGCTGCTGCTGTTGCTAAGTCGCTTCAGTCGTGTCTGACTCTGTGTGACCCCATAGACTGCAGCCCACCAGGCTTCCCCATCCCTGGGATTCTCCAGGCAAGAACACTGGAGTGGGTTGCCGTTTCCTTCTCCAATACATGAAAGTGAAATTTGAAAGTAAAGTCGGTCAGTCGTGTCCGACTCTTAGTGACCCCGTGGACTGCAGCCTACCAGGCTCCTCTGTCCATGGGATTTTCCAAGCAAGAGTACTGGAGTGGGGTGCCATTGCCTTCTCCAATCCACAAAGGCAGGGACCTTGTTAGTCTTTCTTTTATTTCCACAGGGCCTGGCACACAGAAGAAATTCAGTAAATATTGTGGAAGGATGAGTGACCCACAAGTCTTAATGCAGTTCTGAAGAATCTGAGTTAACAACTGGCCATTGTACTTGGGCCCATTGACCACTGCATTCGAATAACATCCTGTTACTTTAATATCCCATCATGTTATGCACATGTGTGCTCAGCTCCTAAGTCGTGTCTAATTCTTTGTGACTGTATTCCACCAGCCTCCTTTGTTCATGGAATTTTCCAGGCAAGAATAGTGGAGTGGGTTGCCATTTCCTTTTCCAGGAGATCTTCCCAACCTAGGGATCGAACCTGAGTCTCCTACATCTGTCTCCTGCCTTGGCAGGTGGATTGTTTACCACCAAGCCACCCGGGGAAGCCCTTCCATCAGGATGCTACAGTGCAAAAGAAAGAGAAAGGAGGCAATTGGCTTCTGCGAGCCTTTGAAAAAGGATTTGCAGGTAGAAGAAAATCGAAGACACAACATAAATTTGGTAACACGTTCAGAACTCTTTCAGCATGAGTTGTTTATTCTATTCCTGGATCTCTGAAGCAAAACAAGCACTGGGATTCATGTATGTTTTTGAAATGTATTTGCCCAGTAGTGAGATTTCTGGAGAGGGAAGTAAGTCAGAAAGAGAAAAACAAATATCATATAGTATTGCTTATGTGTGAAATCTAGAAAAATTATACAGATGAACTTATTTGCAAAGCAGAAAGAGACATAGACTTAGAGAATAAATGTATGGATACTGAAGAGGGAGGGAGTGGATGAATTGGGAGACTGAGATTGATATACATACACTACTATGTACAAAATAGATAACAAATGGGATTCTACTACACAGCACAGGGAACTCTACTCAGTGCTCTGTGGTGACCTAAATGGGAAGGAAATTTTAAAAGAGGAAATATATACATACAAATACACACACACACATATACAGAGAGAGTTTATTAGTTTCTGCTGTAAAGCAAAGTGAATCAGTCTCATACATATATATATACACATATATATACATATATACATACATATATGCATGAGACTCATGCAGTCTCCTGCATATTTATGACATATGCATGATATAAATATATATATATATATATATATATATATATATATGCATGAGACTGATTCACTTTGCTTTACAGCAGAAACTAATACAGCACTGTAAAGCAACAATACTCCAATAAAAATTACTAAAAAAGTAAATTCAGAAAAAGAAAGAAAGAAACAGGGGACATAGAAAGGCTTCCATTGCCCAGGAGGCTCCCAGGGTCCCGCTTAGTTCAGGTATAAGAGCCATCTGGTAAATAAGTCATTTCCCCCCAGTCACTCCAGGAGACAGCAATCATGAGTCAGTGATTCTTTCATATGCTTTCATTAGAAAAACACCCTCAAAGGACCTCCTCCCGTAAGGCTGGAGTCCATGTGTAATAGGTGTCATGCGGTGGTAAATAAAATATTCTTTCATGAACTAAAAATCCTTCCTAAGGGTACCTACTTATAATGTGTACATTCTGAGGTAATAACCAATCTGTTTCCAAATTTGCCACTTAAAACTTTGTTTTTTTGGTCACAATTCCAGAAGGCATTTTCGCAGGTCCATGCCAAGTGCTAACAGCATGCAGAGCAGAAAGCTCCAATTTGCATTCTCCAAAAAAGGACAGCTCGACCAGATTTAATGTATTTTGGCTGGCAATTTGTATGCTTAGTCTCTGCCCAACATACTTTACTTTGAAAGACCCAAGCTATAAAGCCTAGAATTATCGTTTATATTAGGAAGCCTGATAGAGTTGTTTCCACTGACATGGCACCCGCTCTGCCAGTAGCATAATTTTATTTTAAAGAGATGGGAGTGTTCCTTGTGGACAAAAAAAGGCATCGTAGGCTTTGCAGTGATTATTTTGGAGCTCATCTCTTCTACCTTTCTGTAAACGCTAAAGTACTTTTGGGTGATTTTGACATATATGCATAACCATACACTATGTATTTCTTTTGGGGCCAAATTTGATTTTAAAATACTGGGGCTTTGCAAAACCAGATTTTATTTTATCCTTTTTTAACAAAGGATTCATAAAATGTTCAGTTAACTTTTTCCCCTTTATTGAATTCTTTCTCTGCATACACTGTATAGCAGGGAGACAAGCAAGCAAAGGGCAAAACAGAAGGGAAGTTTTCCCATTTCTTAGCTCCATGAAGGCCCTGCCCTTGTGCTACTAGACTATCCTTTGTCAGAGAAACAAAAGGCAATTGTCAGTTCCTTCCCATTTTCTTTTTCATTTGTCTATCTTGGATATTTGTATTTAAATTATTAAATACGAAGCTTAATTTATCAGTAACAAACCATACAATCATAGAATGGTCTATAGATGCATGCCCTACATTGCAACTCATGGATGGAAAGATGGGATTTTATTTTTCTCAGGTTCTCAGAACCACCTTTCCTTTCAACAGTGGAGAAATATAATCTTTTAAATCAAGATAGCAGATATTTTCAATTAAAAATGCAGGATCTATTGGGTCAGTTCTCAGTCAAATGTAGATTTCTCTCCATTCTTACCTTTATTCTCCATGGAACACTGACATTTAGCCTTGTTATCTTAGGTTTTGTTTCCTGAGCATCAGTCCCTGAAGGGAGGATACAAACATGAATAATTTATTTGGAAAAGGAACCTAGGTAATAGCAGAAGAACCATGAAGAAGTAAGGCAGGAAAAGAAAGACCGCAAGTAGAAAACAAGAGTATTAAGCCAGGCCACTGACACCTGTCATGAGTTTATTTCTGCTTGAGGAAGCCTGGGCATTTGTTTCAGCTTTTTTTTTTTTTTTTCTTAAGTCAATATAGAGTTGATTTAAAATGTTGTATTAGTTTCTGGTGTACAGCAAAGTAATTTGGATATACATATACATATATTCTTTTTCATACTCTTTTCCCTTATCGTTTATTACAGGATACTGAATGTAGTTCCCTGTGCGATATAGTAGAAGCCTCTTGTTTATCCACCCTGTATATACCAGCCTTCATCCACTAGCCCCAGGTCCCAATCCTTCTCTCTTGCCTTCCCGTCTTGGCAGCCGCAAGTCTGTTCTTTGTAAGTCTGTTTCGGTTTTGTGCTGCTGCTGCTGCTAAGTCGCTTCAGTCGTGTCTGACTCTGTGCGACCCCATAGACCGCAGCCCGCCAGGCTCCGCCGTCCCTGGGATTCTCCAGGCAAGAACACTGGAGTGGGTTGCCATTTCCTTCTCCAATGCATGAAAGTGAAAAGTGAAAGTGAAGTCGCTCAGTCGTGTCCGACTCCTAGCGACCCCATGGACTGCAGCCCACGAGGCTCCTCCATCCACCGGATTTTCCAGGCGAGAGTACTGGAGTGGGGTGCCATTGACTTCTCCAATGCATGAAAGTGAAAAGTGAAAGGAAAGTCGCTCAGTCGTGTCCGACTCCTAGCGACCCCATGGACTGCAGCCCACGAGGCTCCTCCGTCCATGGGATTTTCCAGGCGAGAGTACTGGAGTGGGGTGCCGTTGCCTTCGGTTTTGTAGATAAGTTCATTTGTGTCGTATTTTAGATTCCTCATGTAAGTGATGTCATCTGGTGTTTGCCTTTCTCTTTCTTAATTACTGAACTGATGATAATCTTGCGGTTCATCCATGTTGCTATAATGGCACTCTTCCATTCTTTTTTATGGTTGAGTAAAATACTTTGGCCACCTGATGTGAAGCGCTGACTCAGTAGAAAGTACCCTGATGCTGGCAGAGATTGAGGGCAGGGGGAGAAGGGGGAAACAGAGGTTGAGATGGTTGAATGACATCACCAATTCAATGGACATGACTTTGAGCAAACTCGAGGAAATAGTGAAAGACGGAATCCTGGCGTGCTACAGTCCATGGGGTTGCAAAGAGTCAGATATGACTTAGTGACTGAAAAATATTTCGTTTATATGTACCACATCTTCTTTATCCATTCATCTGTTGATGGATGTCTAGGTTGCTCCCATATCTTGGCTATTGTGAATAGTGCTGCTATGAACACTGGGTGCATATATTTTTTCCAGTTATAGTTTTCTCTGGATACATGCCCAGGAGTGAGACTGCTGGATTATATGGTATTAAAAACTCTATTTTTAGTTTTTTAAGGAAACTCCATACTATTCTCCATAGTAGCTGCACCTATTTTCATTCCCACTGACAGTGCAAGAGGGGCAACTCTGAGGATTGTAGCGGTCTACCTGAGATGCTTTCTCCTGGTTGTAAGGCAGGGAGGATTTACAATGCATTTACTATCATCTACCTTGTGTTGAGATTACCTGGCAAAGGCAAAGGCAGCTTCCATTTCTGACACCCCAGGAGCTGATGAAGCAGAAAAAGACCTTGGGCAAAGGGTGAAGGCAGAAGTCAGCATCTCAGGCTCTGTGCAACTCCAGGATGTTTGGGCACACACTGCCAGCATCTCGTCTACCAACCTTGTAGCATAGGTTACTATGGTGACCTGACGCTTCTGCAAGCATCCATGAGATATAAACAGCTTTTTATTTTATATCACTAATATCTCATTTTTGCTGTATAAGCACATCTGTCTGTATCAGCTTGGACTTCAAAAAACAAACAAAAACTGAGAGATCATGTATTGTTTGAGAAGTACTGCTTCAGTGGCCCCTAACTCTGACCTGAGGCCCCAGTCGTAGAGATTGAGCCAATATTGCAGGTTTTTGTATTGTTTAGTTTGGTTAGAACCCCTAACTGGACAGAATACAGGACCATGCCTCACTTCTTTGGAAAGAGCTCAGGGGACATTGAGCTTCTTTACAGATGGGCATTGAGCACATCCTTAAAGGCTAATGAACATCTTAACATGCCTGATAGGAGCCCAGTGTTTCACATATGATGTCCACCCCAACCTGCTCATCAGCCAGTGGGGAGCAGAAGCTCAGAGAGAGAGCTGGTTGACCTGAGGGGCTAGTGCCAGGTGGAAAAATTCACAGTGGTGAGCTGGTTTACCAGATGCCCCACAAAAAGCACACAACAGCAGTGATGGTGGGATGAGAAAGGGTGGCTGTCTCTAGGCAGGCTTGCTGAAGGCTTAAGACACCAGGATCTCAAACTCTGCCATCATCTCTGTGGTCACTTTTACCCGGGAGAGGCAAGGGAGTTGTTCTGCACTTTGGGTTTAGAATCTGTTCTATGGACTTCTTGTAGCTCTTTATCCCTTCAAGTTTAAAAGCAAACTTAGTGTTTTCAGAAAATCTTTTTTTTTTTTTTCAAAATGTTTTTTTTTTTTTTTTTTTAACTTCTTTATTAAGGTGGATACACATTCTCATATTAACAATTCTTGTGAACAAAAGCAACCAAAAT
>NW_011494715.1:302616-399655 GCF_000754665.1 Bison bison bison
AATTTGGATTTCACATTTCTTAATGTTTGTTCTTATTTCACAAATGGATAATTAAGGAATTATGCGTCATAAAGAAGGAACCTAAGTGAGCTATATTATGGGTATGCTGTCTTTGCTCATACATTTGGGTAGCTTCTGGAATATAGGACTTATTCACGTTTTGCTTCCTAATCAAAATGTTTTACCATGCAGTTGTCTCTGCTAACACACACACACACACACACACACACCCACTCACACTGTACATACTCAAATTCGTGTGTCACTTTGTTAATAATCCAGGCTATACCTGCATGCATGCTAAGTCACTTCAGTCATGTCCCACTCTTTGTGACCCCGTGGACTATAGCCCGCCAGGCTCCTCTGTTCGTGGTATTCTCCAGGCAAGAATACTGGACTGTGTAGCCATGTTCTCTTCCAGGGGATCTTCCTGACCCAGGGATTGAACCTGCCTCTCTTGTGTCTCCTGTATTGGCAGGTGGGCTCTTTATCACTAGTGCCACCTGGGAAGCCCAAGCTATACCTACCCTTTCCCTTAAAAACGAAACTTGTATCAAGTTATTGCTGCTGCCTGAATATTCAGAGAGGGGAATGGGGTACCAGAATACACAGTGGAAACAGCCTCACAGCATTTCTTAAAGGACATTTGAGACTCATGATTCTCGATACAAGGACACGTGAATAGGATAAAAAAATAAAAGGTAAAGTCAAGCTACTTTTGAAGATAATGAACTCAAGTCTACAATTTTCATGACCAGCCTAAATACATTCACACCTAGAATTTGAATCTGGAAACCAAATCTTCATGATGGGCATTTGACATTTTCCAAACCCTGTTTTATGTGAAAAGCTTTGGGAAGACCTTTCAGAAACCAAATAGGGTGCGTTTTAAAACATTAATACAGGGAATCAGCAGACCAGCTACCAGGAGTCATTGTAGTCGACTTAAACACACAGACATCAGACACGTGGGCATGGGCCCAAGGTGAAACAAGGCCAGACTGTAGGCATCCTTCCTCTTGAAAGCTGCTTTCTCCAGTGCCTGTGGTGTGGGCAGCGCTGAGCTATGCCTGGAAGAAAGTCTTTTCTAGGCCACGGCAGAAAAAGACAGAGATGTGTGTTCTTGACACAAGGGACCTCGAAGGCCCTCAGTGTTTACACCACTGCCAGCCAAACATTGCATTAATATAGAAACAGCCCCTTAACAATTGGGAGAGAATTCTGTGGCTGCTGATGAAACATGCCAGGTGCTTCAGCCAGAGTAAATTAATGGACTCGTGTGTGTGTGTATGTGTGTGTCCCTGAGCTCAAGCACATGCAAAGGTCATTTTCCATGGCAATAGATACCCTAGAACAGAGTCAATGTTTTATTTCAGTTTTACATTTGAAGTCCTTTCAAAGTAAATAAAATGTATCCATGAGCCAATTAAAGGTGAATGTGATCACAAAGAATGAGATTTAGAAATAAATATATGTCTATATAAAAAATGGGTACCTCTATACAAAAAATCCAAATTAATAATAAAGTTCTAAGGCTATTGTAAAAGCTGAGGAAAAATAAATCATATATTTTTATAAATAGTTAAAGTTTGACTTCCTGAGTTTAGTAAAAATTTCTTTTTATTGCTGGCATGTAACATATTCAGAGCTACTTCATGATAAATCTGACAGATATATTTTATATTTTCCATGTAGAGCATAGTTAATATTTGATGCTGGTAACTTCAGTGTATTGAAATAACTTAAGAGATTAGAATAATTCTAGTTAAACACCTGTTTTTATAATAGAATTTTAAACAAAGGAGTAGAGAGTTTATGTTCAAAGAAAGGTAATTTAAGTGGCACTTTCTACTTTTTAACCTATTTGTTTTAGATAAATTAAACATGCAAAATTAACCAGACAAAATGGTAAAAAAAAACACTAAATACTAAAATAATAATTTGTGATATATTCATATTGGTCTGAATTTTAAAGCAAGTAGTGTAACTTTCTTCCTCCCTTCCTTCTATTTTTCTTTCTTTTAATGATCCAAGGCCCTTCTTACTTCTGTTATTGGCTTCAAACATTATACCATAGGGCATTGTACTCTTCAGCATTCATAGGAGAATGAATTCTTTCAACTCCTAGTTGAAGAGGACTTACAACAAACCCTTACAGAATTAATTTGGCTTTATAACAGGGACCAAGGGAATTCCTGGTCTTCCCTGGTGGCAGACAGTAAAGAATCTGCCTGCAATGCAGGAGACAGGGGTTTCATTCCTGGATTGGGAAAATCCTCCAGAGAAGGGAATGACAACCCACTCCAGTGTTCTTGCCTGAGAAATCCCATGGACAGAGGAACCTGGCAGGCTACAGTCTATGAGGTCACAAAAGAGTCGGACATGACTGAATGACTAACACTTTCACTTTCAAGGGAATGCCAAGACCTGCTTGTCATCTTTCCTCTGTATAAGTAAGTAAGTGAAGTAGCTCAGTCTGTTAACTCTTTGCGATCCCATGGACTGTAGTCTACCAGGCTCCTCTGTCCATGCAACTGTCCAGGCAAAAGTACTGGAGTGGGTTGCCATTTCCTTCTCCAGGGTATCTTCCTGACCCAGGGATCGAACCCAGGTCTCACACGTTGCAGGGAGACACTTTACCGTAGGAGTCACCAGGGAAATTATTCCTCCGTATTCCTCCAGAAACCCATTCCTCTGTATGGGTCTAGATAATTGGAACTGTAGGCGTGGAATGAGTGAGTGAAAGTCGCTCAATCATGTCCAACTCTTTAGTACCCCGTAGACTATACAGTTCATGGAATTCTCCAGGTCAGAATACTGAAGAGGGTAGCCTTTCCCTTCTCCAGGGGATCTTCCCAACCCAGGGATGGAATCCAGGTCTCCCACATTGCAGGTAGATTATTTACCAGCTGAGCCACAATGGAAGCCCAAGAATACTGGAGTGGGTTGGGTAGGGTAGGGTAGCCTATCCCTTCTCCAGCAGATCTTCCCAACCTGGGAATGGAACAGGGATATCCTGCATTGCAGGCAGTTTCTTTACCAACTGTGTTATCCTGGACCTCCATGCAAACGGAAAACAAAATATCCCTTTCTTATCTACTGGATCAGCAATCCATAACCCCTCTTATGGGCCTTTCTGAGAAACAAAATGAGGAGAAAACGGCCCCTGCTTTCCTGCTACCTGCTCTCAGGGCAAACCCCGTCCACACTAAGCTACAGGCATGGGGAGAATGGAGAAGACCTGTTCCCAGCCGGGTCTATTCAGAGGAGAGTGGAGTTTTGGTCCTGTTGAAGGAATATTATACTCTAGAACTGACAGCTGTCCTAAGACATCACTGTTGCTTACCCTTCTCCCCAACAATGTTCTTTTTTTCCACTTTGAGTTTGTTTGTTTGTTTTTTTAATTGGAGGATAATTGCTGTACAATATTGTGTTGGTTTCTGCCATACATCACCATGAATCAGCCATAGGCATACATATGTTTCCTTCCTCTTGAACCTTCCTCCCACCTCCCATCTCCCACCTGCCACCATCTCACTTCTCTAGGTTATCACACAGCACTGGATATGAGCTCCCTGAGCCATATAGCAAATGCCCACTGGCCCTCTATTTTACATGTGGTGATGCATATCTTTCAATGCCACTCTCTCCATTCATCTCCCCCTCTCCTTCCCGCCCCCCTCTCCTTCCCCGACTGTGTCCACAAGTCTGTTCTGTATGTCTGCATCTCCACTGCTGCCTGCAAATTTGTTCATCAGTACCATCTTTTTAGATTCCAAGAATGTTATTGAGGTAACTGAAGCTTCTTAACAAAAAAAGATAGCAGGGAAAAATAAAGTTCTGAAATAGCTTGTCAGATATCTGAAAAACCTCACCATTGGAGACTGGTTTGTGCTAGAAATCAGCTGCAAACTTTTCTTCCAACACAGCCCCAAGTCAAAGATGGGCAGAGCAAACCCCAAGTCCATCGAGTCAACTAGACGTGGCGAATGGGACAAGGTGCTTCTCCTGAACTGCCTCTCCCTCACTCTTCTAGGGCAGGTATGACTGGACAGCCCCTCCACTGAGGGTGGACACAGTCATACTGCTCACAAGCTGAAGACAGCCAGCTTCTAAGTGACTGGGGTCTGCTGGCTCTCCAGACAGACCCAGAGATATAGATTTAACATATGCTAATGCTATGCTAAGTCACTTCAGTCGTGTCCGACTCTGTGCGACCCCACAGACGGCAGCCCACCAGGCTCCCCCATCCCTGGGATTCTCCAGGCAAGAACACTGGAGTGGGCTGCCATTTCCTTCTCCAGTGCATGAAAGTGAAAAGTGAAAGTGAAGTCGCTCAGTTGTGTCTGACTCTTAGTGACCCCATGGACTGCAGCCTAACAGGCTCCTCCGTCCATGGGATTTTCCAAGCAAGAGTACTGGAGTGGGGTGCCATTGCCTTCTCCGAGATTTAACATAAGAGAATCTGAAATGGAATTCTCATCCATCCTGAGGTAATCAACTTTGGGAAAATATGTGCAATGTGCTTCAATACAGCAATGACTCTAACAAAAAAAAAGTGTTAGTGTATTGCAATTAAATACATAGCAACCAAGAGTGTACTCCCTAATGGAATAGTGGGGAAATACAACTCTCAGTCCAGTAGACACATTGCTGAGTTAAGATGACTATAAACAAAATAAATTAAAAAAAAACTTTCATTGATAATGAAAAAGATTAACTTAAAATTCTTCCATTCAAAGGCAGACAGTGTGAACCTTAGTCATTTTCACAGCATTTTTCTCCGTCTGTTGTTTATATACTTGAACTTATATTTTATGTACTATATTGAATTATGCAAAAATCATTTACCATTTGCCAAAAGCATAATTTTCTTTTCTGGAAAAGCCTTGTATATATTATTTAAATAGTTGGAGGGTACTCCAAAAATGCAAGAATCATAATCAGTTACAGTATTAAATTTGTTAACTATTTATGCTCTTACCTATACAAATAGCTTCCTATTGAAATACTGGCCATAAATATGTGTTTCCCAATTGTAGATCATTTCTTCGAGTACATATGGGAAGTCTAAGTATTCAGATCAGAGTTTATGAACATACTTAAGACCCAATATATTACAAAATATTTTCCAAAAAGTTTATATCAATATTCATTTCCCATAGCAACTTGTAACACTGCTGGAACTAAATATTATCAGTTTTTAAAAGCTGTAGTAATTAAGCAAGCAAAACAGGTTATAGAAGTTGTTTTTAAAGCATAGTTATCATATTATAAATAAACAGTTTTGACACATTTATTTGACATGTTTTATCTTCAGTGATTTGTTTGTTAAAATACTTTACTTGATTTACTATTTCTGCATTTTTCTTATCAACATGCATAAAAAATCATTATAATACTATATTATATTGATTATATTATGATTTTTGCCTTGTTGCAAGTTTTCTCCCAAGTTGATAGCATTTTTGTTTTATGATTTTTCAATGAAAATAATTAAAGTGAAATTTTTTCTTCTTTACAATTTTTCTTTCAGCCCTTGTTTTTTAAAAATATTTAATTTGAAAAATCAGGTAAACTTTTGTCTAACTTCTATTACTTTACTAACTTTAAAATATTAATTGTATAATTAATTGTATTTTTAATCAACTTTGTCTCCATCTAGAATGACATGAGATGAGAATGTTAATTGAGCTCTTTGTGCCAAAATCCTTCCACTGATTGAGGATCTGTGTTAGATCTTGCATTATGTGGGTACCGCATGCATATATGGACACTGCTCCCTTCTCAAGTAACTTTTTTCCCATCTAAGTTTTTAGTCCAGCATTAGAACCAACCTGATTTCATTAATGTGGTAGTACTCCTTGCTATAATATCTGACCTTATATATTTTCTCTAACTACTTCCCTTGTGGCTCAGATGGTAAAGAATCTGACTGCAATGCAGGAGACTTGGGTTCTCCAGTCTCCAATGCAGGGACCCAGGAGTCCCTGGGTCAGGAAGATCCCCTGGATAAGGGAATGGCAACCCACTCCAGTATTGTTGCCTGAAGTATCCTATGAACAGAGGAGCTTGGTGGGCTATGGTCCATTGGGTTGCAAAGAGTCAGACACGACTGAGCAACACTTTCACATCTCTTTTTAAAAAATATTTTTTTTTTTACTCACACCTTAACACCCATGCCTTCTGAACATAAAGTAATGTTGAATAATTTATTGAGATTGAATTAAATACATAGATCAATTTTGAGAAAAATTGATTTCCCACCCAGCTACCAAATATGTGTGTTCTTTTGTTAAGTTTTCTTTTATTTATTTCAGTGAAGTTTTGCAGTTATCTTGGTTGTATGTTATTTTCGGGTTGATTTTTTTTTCCCTTATACATGGATATTGTTCTGTGGAGTATGTGTGTGTGAACGTGTAATGTGTGTGTCTTTGTGTGTATGCGTGCATGAATGGATGAATGGCATGTGTACACACATTTTATCTAATATTATTCATCCTAATCCCCTTTTCTGGTTTATTCTTCAAGGTTGTTTTATATAATTTACCAACAGCAAGAGCTTTACTTCTTTTCCCATAATTAGTGCTATCTCATTGTCATCCTGTTTATTTGAAATTACTTATTATTTCTTGGATCAAGTAGTTGCATTACTATTGTTTAATGATTCCATGGAAATCTCATATCTCTCCCTCCTTTCAGATTTCTTTCAAGTTTTTAAGTTTGGAAAAGAGGACATTTAGAAGATGGTGTTGAACATTTGTTTCTGGTTCTTTGTCCTTTCTATTCCTTGATTTTCATGTCTCAGCCACCAGACTGAACAATCTTTTATTGAAATATGTACAAACTTCGGCTACAGCAGAATCCTCCTAGAGGAGGTGCATCTTTCTTGCAATTAAGAGAGGATCGAGAATCTGAGTCTTGAAAAGAGCTGTCTCCATCTAGGAAAATGTAAGGTGAGCAGATTTCTGGGTTGCCATGAAGGGAGACCAGTTGTCCATGGAGACAGGATCCTGTGCCATGAGGGGACAGTGCTCCAGCTTATTTAGTGTGGGAAGCTGGTTGTCCCCCTGGTTCAAGATGAAGAGGAGGGGCAGTTGTGGAGGAAACCCACCTCTTCTGCTGGCTTCCAGAAACAGAGACCATTTGGGACATGCCCTGTAGAGGGCCCCTAATTTCCCACTCCAGTGACAGAGGGTCACCGAGGAAAACGCCAGCTTCCTCTCAGCCAGTGACGGTCATCTACTCATAGTGCTTGATCTCACAAGGTAACCCGGATGGGTGGAAGGGATATTACACTCGCTGACACAGAGAAAGATAACTGTCTCTTTAGAAGGGTCCTATGGCTTTAAGGGGGTGCATAGTGGCTCAGTGGTTAATAATCTGCATGCAGTGCAGGAGACACAGGAAAGGTGGGTTTGATCCCTGGGTGGGGAGATCCCCCAGAGAAGGAAATGGCAATCAAGCCACTTCAGTATTCTTGCCTGAAGAATCCCATGGATGGAGGAGCCTGGTAGGCTACAGTCCATAGGATCACAAAGAGTCAGACATGACTGACTGACTGAGGGCACAGTAGCACACAGACATGTGACTTAGAAGAACTAGGTTTTGAATCACTTGAACACTTGGAATATGGACACACAAATGAGAGCAGAACTAGAACAAAACTGAACAATTTAAAGTGTAAATGAGGAGTTTTAAAGAGATTTAAAACAACCAAAATGATTTCCAGAAATTGAAAAAAAAAAGTCATGATCCTAAATTTTTGAAAAATAAAATATGACTGTGTTACAAATGACATGTTTCAGACTACATTTAGGTTGTGTATGTGGTATGATTTTTATTCCTACTGTGACGCTTATTTGACACCTAGGCAAAAGGCAGACCACCAGGAAGTAGTCTGAGTGGCCTTAACTGCCACTGACATGGTCTATGTTCTGGTCATTCTGTTATGTGATCTCCCCAGGGTGGAAAAGCAGACGAGAGCATGTCTGATGGAAATAGGGAGGGGGCTAGGCACCCAGGAGTCCTGGAGGAAGGAGAATACTCCTAACAGGACAGGTGAGAGAACTTGGGAACTGTTTGGTCTTGGAAAAAGTTGCTGGGTATAGAGCTGTGCTGTTGAATTTGTAAAATCTCAGTTCCAAATAAAATAAATGTATGTTTTTTTCTAAGGAGATTGAGGTAATTCTCCAGAAAAAAAAAAATAGGTGTTTCTTTGTGCTCAAAGAAGACCATACAAACCTGAATTAGTAAAACATGGATGAGCCTCAAGGAATGAAGATGATTAAACACTTAAGACAGAAACTAGTCTATAAATGCAAAATACATTTCATTATTCCTGTGCAGATAAATACATATATAGATATATGTATTTGTTGTTAAGTCACTAAGTGGTGTCCGACTCTTTGTGACTCCATGGACTGTAGCACACCAGGCTTCCTTGTCCTTCACTATCTCCCAGAGTTTGCTCAAACTCAAGTCCATTGAGTTGGTGATGCCATCCAACCATCTCATCCTTTGTCTTCCCTTCTCCTTATATATAAATATTAATTCATAAATGCATATTTGTGAATGAAATATGCTAAGAACATGTGTATGCATTATCTTATACTTCTTTTTTCCCTATTATTATTTATTCCCTATTATAACTTAAAAAATTCAAGCATGTTTCACCTTTGATTTATCCTTCTCCAGGCTACTCTATATTATTTGAATTTTATTATTATTTTTATCATTTTATTATTTGAATATTATTTGAACATTCATGAAGACTTTGAGAATTACATTTCTCTAGTACTCTTGCCTTGAAAATTCCATGGACGGAGGAGCCTGGTGGGCTACAGTCCATGGGGTCACTAAGAGTCGACACGACTGAGCGACTTCACTTTCACTTTTCACTTTCATGCATTGGAGAAGGAAATGGCAACCCACTCCAGTGTTCTTGCCTGGAGAATCCCAGGGACAGGGGAGCCTGGTGGGGGGGCTCTATGGGGTCGCACAGAGTCGGACACAACTGAAGCAACTTAGCAGCAGCAGCAGCGGCAGAGAGACAAAAGATTTTTAAAAGAAATACATGAAAGTTATGTATTTTGGAATCAGAAGGCTGGTATGTTTTGAGGATAGACATAGAAACAGATTTAAATAGAGCATCAACAGAGTTTCTTGTGTATGTCAGGGCCTCCAAATGCACAGCCCACGATTTGAGTTGGGCATTGAGACCTCACCCTTCACACTGCTCATTGTCCTGTTTTGTTGAATTGCACGTAGAAATGACATTTAGTCTGCAGAATTCTTGGATGAGTTACTGATACATACAAGAGAGCAGACTTATTTACAACACTTTTCAAGGTCTTCAGGTTAATTTTTGCAGAACTTGTTCTATTATGTGAATAAAAACTAGTACTGTGAAACTTGGGATCTGAGGAGAAAGACAGATGCTAAGTGCTATGCATCTTCTTCACTAGAAGCATTTGGTATGAATTCTGGGGGGGAAGTAATGACTCTACTCTATTAGCCATGAGGGGCACACACTGTATACGAATATGCTGGAAACAGTGATCCACTGAAACCCAGAACTGTTTGAAATCAGTTATTTACTCACAAATTCATACAAGTAGGAAAAAAAGAAAACCTTCATTTCTTTGAGAAATGATTTGTAATATTAATACTATTAATAATGTCAATGCTTCCCAAAATAGAAATTATCAGACCATGTTCTGCTGTCTGCTTTATCTTTCTTTTCCCTTTTAGTCTAAGCAGATTTAAACATTTTATTTTTTAAACATCAGGCAGGGGAAACACTGGTTCAGGGGAGGCCCTGGGTCCCATGGTGAGACCCACTGGCCTTGAATCTGCATGGGAGGTGAGCTACAAGCATCCTTCCTGTTCAAAGATGAGGCTTAGTCCTGTCCATTCCCTCAATGTCCTCTATTTGTCAAATAAAAGAGAATCATTTGTTTTGATCATGCAATCTGTAGAAGGCTGCTTGGCAGGCTGCAAATCTTGATAGAAGGTGAACATATCTTCACAGAAAGTCCAAAAGTGTGTTTTTATTAGATATTTAATTTTTAATTAAGTTAGAATTTCACTTTCCTCTTACTACCCTGGGTCAATTGTGGAGGTTTTCTTTTGTTTAAATGTTGCATAAAAGGCTAAACTCTCTAACAAACCTATGCTATGGTTTATTTTGTTTTAAGACTCTTTAAATCAATTTATTTATTTTAATTGGAGGCTAATTACTTTACAATATTGTGGGGTTTTTTGCCATACATCAACATTAATCAGCCATAGGTGCCCATGTGTTCCCCCATCCTGAACAGTAAGGAGCACTTCGTGAATTTGCATGCCATCCTTGTGCAAGGGCCAGACTAATCTTCTCTGTATCATTCCAATTTTAGTATCAGTTCAATTTAGTTCAGTCACTCAGTAGTGTCCGACTCTTTGTGACCCCATGAACCTCAGTACTTCAGGCCTCCCTATCCATCACCAACTCCTGGAGTCCACCCAAACCCATGTCCATAGAGTCAGTGATGCCATCCAACCATCTCATCCTCTGTCGTCCCCTTCTCCTCCTGCCCTCAATCTTTCCCAGCATCAGGGTCTTTTCCAATGAGTCAGCTCTTCACATCAGATTGCCAAAGTATTGGAGTTTCAGCTTCAAAATCAGTTCTTCCAATGAAAACCCAGGACTGATCTCCTTTAGGATGGACTGGTTGGATCTCTTTGTGATCCAAGGGACTCTCAAGAGTCTTCTCAAACACCACAGTTCCAAAACATCAATACTTCAGCGCTCAGCTTTCTTTACAGTTCAACTCTCACATCCATACATGACCACTGGAAAAACCATTGCCTTGACTAGACAGACCTTTGTTGGCAAAGTAATGTCTCTGCTTTTTAATATGCTGTCTAGGTTGGTTATAATTTTCCTCCCAAGGAGTAAGCGTCTTTTAATTTTATGGCTGCAATCATGATCTGCAGTGATTTTGGAGCCCAGAAAAATAAAGTCTGACACTGTTTCCACTGTTTCCCCATCTATTTCCCGTGAAGTGATGGGACTGGATGCCATGATCTTAGTTTTCTGAATGTTGAGCTAAAGCAAAATTTTTCACTCTCCTCTTTCACTTTCATCAAGAGGCTCTTTAGTTCCTCCTCACTTTCTGCCATAAGGGTGGTGTCATCTGCTTATCTGAGGTTATTGATATTTCACCCAGCAATCTTGATTCCAGCTTGTATTTCCTCCAGCCCAGTGTTTCTCATGATGTACTCTGCATATAAGTTAAATAAGCAGGGTGACAATATACAGCCTTGACATACTCATTTTCCTGTTGAAACCAGGCTGTTGTTCCATGTTCAGTTCTAACTGTTGCTTCCTGACCTGCATATAGGTTTCTCAGGAGGTAGGTTGGGTGGTCTGGTATTCTCATTTTTACAGTTTATTGTGATCCATACAGTTAAAGGCTTTGGCATAGTCAATAAAGCAGAAATAGATGCTTTTCTGGAACTCTCTTGCTTTTTCCAGGATCCAGGGGATGTTGGCAATTTGACCTTTGATTCCTCTGCCTTTTCTAAAACCAGCTTGAACATCTGGAAGCTCATGGTTCACATATTGCTGAAGCCTGACTTGGAGAATTTTGAGCATTACTTTACTAGTGTGTGAGATGAGTGAGTGCAATTGTGCGGTAGTTTGAGCATTCTTTGGCATTGCCTTTCTTTGGGATTGGAATTTTAGTATTAGCCAAAGGGAGCACCTAACGTTTTTTGATGGGGACAATTTTTAAAATCTTTATTGAACTTGTGTTCTGGTCTTTTGGCCATGACGCACGTATGATATTAGTTCCATGATTAAGCATTGAACCTGGCTCCCCTGAACTGGAAGATGAAGTCTCGACCATTGGACCCCCAGGAAAGGCCCAATGCTATGGTTTTACGTTAGATTTCTTTAGGAGATAACACCTCGAAATCACTAAACACCGAAATTTGCAGATTTCCTGAATGCAACCTAATTTACCTTGAACAGGCTTAATTGTAAATAATAATCATAATATGAATAAAAGGCACCATTTCTTCAGAACCTACCACATGCCAAGCCTGTTATGGAATATTCATCAATTTCTGAAGTTGATATTTTTATCCCAATTTTATAGGTGAAAAAGAAGAAATTTAACAATTTACTTAATATCACATACTTATAAATGACCCAAACATGAATCAGACTCTGATCTGTCTCTCCATAAACCTATCCTCTATTTTATTACAAAATTCTGATTCACCAACTGTTGCCAAAATTTGGCCTCTGTACACCCATGCTGATTTAAATCTGGGAGAATACTGCAGTGGGTTGCCATGCCCTCCTCCAGGGGATCTACTTGACCTATGGATAGAACCCCAGTCTCGGGCACTGCAGGCAGATGTTTTACCATCTGAGCCACCGGGGAAGCCCCAGTAGTCTTTGAGGAAGAACTAAAGGTTGCTTTTTTTTTCCTCCCAGATTGTGGGATCTTGGTCCTCAGACCATGTATTGGGTCTCCAGCATTAAAAGCATCAAGTCTTAACTGCTGGACCACCAAGGGAATTCCTGAACTAAAGTTTCTTAACTTTGTTTACTGGTTAAAGTATTATTATTTTGTCTTGTTTGTTAGTTTTTTTTTTTTTTTTTTACGTTTTTCTGCATTTTCTTACTTCTCTGATTTAATTTATTCTTTGACTAAAGTTTTTCT
This sequence comes from Bison bison bison, assembly GCF_000754665.1. Classification (NCBI taxonomy): domain Eukaryota; kingdom Metazoa; phylum Chordata; class Mammalia; order Artiodactyla; family Bovidae; genus Bison; species Bison bison. Next base: position 315,336 of record NW_011494715.1, read on the forward strand.
AAAGACAGAAGGCAGGCCGTGGATAAGGGAGGGGTCTGTCCTGGGAAGGGCCTCCCAGGTGGTGCTGATGTCAAAGAATCCACCTGCCAATGCAGGAGATTCAAGGGACAGGTTTGATCCCTGGGTCAGGAAGATCCGGTGAAGGAGGAAATGGTAACCCACTCCAGTATTCTTGCCTGGAGAATCCCATGGACAGAGGAGCCTGGCAGGCTACAGTCCCTGGGATCACAAGGAGTCCCACACGACTGAAGCAACTTAGCATGAACACATGAACTATTCTGGGAAAGTCTTATAGGGTCCTGCCTGGTTTAGAGAATAAAGGTTCTTTTGTTAAAAATAGGTTAAATTTTAGTCATATTTTTATTTTTATATGGCTGTCATTTCTGATAGCACTATCTCCTCCCTGTCATGCCTCTAGACTCACACACTTATTTCCTCCCTTGGTAGAAAGTCTTGTCTCTGAAAAGAAAAGAAATATCATGAAAGAAGTTTGGCCATGAATCAAAGGCTATCAACACATTTTCAAAGCAATAAATAACCTATTGTGTCTACATAAAGTCAGGATTCAAAAATACACTTCAACAAAGCATTTGTTGTTATTCAGTCACTCATTTATGTCCAGCTCTTTGTGACCCCATGGACTGTAGCATGCCAGGCTTCCCTGTCCTTCACCATCCCCCGGAGCTTGCTCAAACTCATGTGCGTTGGGTCAGTGATGCCATTCAACCATCTCATCCTCCGTCACCCTCTTCTCCTCCTGCCTTCAATCCTTCCCCGCATCAGAGTCTTTTCCAATGAGTCAGCTCTTCGTATCAGGTGGCCAAGTATTGGAGCTTCAGTTTCAGCATCAGTCCTTCCAATAAATATTTATGGTTGATTTCCTTTAGGATTTACTGCCTTGAGACTCTTAAGAGTCTTCTCCAGCACCGCAATTCAAAAGCATCAGTTCTTTGGTGCTCAGCCTTTTTTATGGTCCATGTCACTCATTTTAATAGCGTGGTTCTAGTAGAGGGCCACATTTTTCCTATGACTGAAGTCACTTGGCTCTGTGTTCTAGATCTCGGGAGGAGGTTGGTGATGTGAAGAGAGAGTCCAAAAAGTACAAACCTGGGCTGGGTTGCTTAGTTTCCCGACAACTCCCACCAGCACAGAGCCCTGGAGAACCCTGCCTGGCCCACAATCACAGCTCATCACTTCATCTCCTTTCTGCTGCCTTTGCTACCAGGGAGAAGTAATGTGAAATTTAATAAGTTGAATAAAAGTTATTTCCGCCCCCCTTCCCATTTGTGTGGGTTCTGGCAGGGTGCTCTGTAAAGTGCATTCGATTACTAGGAACGATGTGGAACCAAATTACTGCCTAACAGTTATTGGCACCAGAGTAAGTTAAGTCGTTCCTCACCAGCCAGAATTTCATCTGCTTCCCACTGCTCTGAAGACCTTTTATCTGTCTTAGTGCCAGCTTTGTGAGGGGCGGACCAGACCACTGAGTGCTTGTGGGTTATAACAGGACAAACACCTCCCTAAATGAGTTTTCCAATTTTCTTGGGTGTGGTGGTTGGAGGGGGCATGGAGGAAGGAGCAGCCTCTGAATATAATCTGTTAATTTACTTTAATATAGTATGGGCTTCCAAGGTGGCGCTCAGGTGGCATGAGTGGTAAAGAATCCGCCTGCCAATGTAGGAGCTGTGGGAGACAAATGTTCAATCCCTGGGTCAGGAAGATCCCCTGGAGGAGGAAACTGGCAACCCACTCCAGTATTGTTGCCTGGAGAATCACATGGACAGAGGAGCCTGGAGGGCTACAGTCCATGGGGTCTAAGAGTCAGACACATGTCCATCAACCTCGTGAAATTAAAGGAAACCATAAATGATTTTTTTTTTCCTAACTGAACAATGTCCCAATTTAAAGTGAAACATTGTAGATTTTTCCTCCCTAAAACTGAGTTGCTTCCAGCTTTTTCTTATATGCTGCACATTTTCTTTTCTGTTTAGTTGGTTTTGTTTTTTAAATGTGTATGCTTCTGAAGAAAGCACGTTGAAAACCTCTGCATTGCAATTAAACAAGACTCTTGTTTCTTTGTCATTATAGATGTCGTTGATTGACCCAGAATGACTATTTAAAGCCCTATGTTAGCACGTTCTTTTCAGGGCTATTGCCCCTCTGTGTTCCCGCAGGGGTGAACAAGTGTATTTTTGTTAGCCTTGCTTAGAGATCGGTTTTTCTGTACTTTATATCATTTTTATTGTCTTTATTTGGACTGTCTTCGATATCACAAAACATTTTTGAGTATGTGGCTGAGACTTGCATGCAGTAATACTTCTCTGAAAAAAATAAGCTCTGTTCTTTAATGTCTATGGGTCCCTGTTCGCCTTTTGCCTGAAGTGTTACATTGTATATCCACATGCAATGAGCAGTACAACTTCCAAATTCTTTTCCTACTTTACTAGTTCATTTTCTCTACCCAGTAATTTGCATCAAGTTGCATCCTTTCCAAAAGAACACACTCCCTTTTTGAAACACATGTTCCTGATTTAAACCTATTCCAGGATCTCTGGTAATATCACAGGCTAAACATTAACTGTCAATCCAAATACTAGCCATACTAAATTTTGTAGGCATTGCAGTCAAATCATTCAAGAACATTTTATGCAAATTGAATTGCCCTCCATCGGATTTTTTTCTTCCCCTTGCTTGTTTGAAGAGAGAGATAACCATGTCAACATTATGATTTTGGGCTGTTGGTGACTTGTGCCTTCATGTCTGAACCAGCTTTGACCTAAACCATTATAGTTAATGACTGATTAAGAAAAGCTTGAGGTCAGATATTTGAAAACTTTGAGACATATTGGTTTTCTAATGTGTATTTTAGGTCATAGCAGTGGAAATAATTTCAATGGTCTGTATATTAACCTTCCTTGCTTTATACTTTTGGGGCATGAAGAGTGGGTGTTGTTACTGTTGAATATGTTTTTAATGTCCAAGAGCATTTCTCTCCACTAGAATGTGTCAGATGGTTCGAAGTGGAGAGAGAGGTAGGTTAAATAGAATTTTAAGACACAAACTGCAATGATAAATTGTAGAGCGTGGCTATGGAACTTGTTGTCGCACAGCTGAGGTGGGGTTGACAACACTTCTTCCAACTTGGGGACTTGGTTGGAAACCAAATGGGGCTATTCACATGTCTCACCACATTGATTAATTGAACAATCCAGGACAAAGTAAATAGCATGTGCCATTCCCCTCACGGTGGTCCTATCAGCATCCATATCTGGTCTCATCCTCCATTGCCCCCTTCTCCTCCTGCCCTCAGTCTTTCCCAGCATCAGGATCTTTTTCCAATGAGTCAGTTTTTCACATCAAATGGCCAAAGTGTTGGAACTTGAGCTTTAGCATCAGTCCTTCCAATGAATATTCAGGGTTGATTTCCTTTAGGAATGACAGGTTTGATTTCCTTGCAGTCCAAGGGACTCTCAACAGTCTCCTCCAGCACCACAGTTTGAAAGCATCAGTTCTTCAGTGCTCAGCCTTCTTTATGGTCCAACTCTCACATTCATACATGACTACTGGAAAAACCATGGCTTCGACTATCCGGACAATTGTTAGCAAAGTGATGTCTCTGCTTATCTCTCTCCAAATCTCCCTAAACATTTCCATCAAAAAACATATTAATTTGCAAGTTTAAACTTTCCATATGACAGTAATATCAATCCATATTGAAAAGTAGAGCATAGAAAGCTTTCCTGTCAAATTTGGCTGACATACCACAGGATAAATGGCAATCTGTGATCTGGAATGAAGATTGCAATAACTTGTAAAATTTAAAAAGACACACTGCTTCTCTTTTCAGAAATTTCTCCATTTGAGCTCCAGCTAAAAGTAATTTCCATTTTTAACGTTTATTTTCATAAACCAAAGACTTTTTTCCTGGAAACATTTCTCAAAAGTATTTCAAAAATAAATACTAATAATATAAAAATCTATAAAAATTATTCAACTGAGAATATACTGTTACCCTACATCTTGGGGAAATTTACTACTTTTTAAAAAGTATGTAGCTCCTAAGCATGGTATGGAGCTATTTTTGTGGAAGCAATCCTGCCTTTCTCGTATCAGAGGAATAATAAGACAAGAATAAGTGACAACATTATTTTTGTCTTTTTGTTACACAGTGCAGACTGTATTATATGTTAACATAATATAGTATTTTGCAGTGTGTGATGAATTTCATTTGTGTTAATAGTATATTTGGGCTATGTGTGAGTGCATGTGTATGCATGTGTGTATGTAAGGCCTGTGCATGTGGCTACATGCATGTGTATCATTTTTATAAATATTAATGTTCTAGCCATACACATTCGGAGAAGGCAATGGCACGCCACTCCAGTACTCCTGCCTGGAAAATCCCATGGACGGAGAAGCCTGGAAGGCTGCAGTCCATAGGGTCGCTGAGGGTCAGACACGACTGAGCGATTTCACTTTCACTTTTCACTTTCATGCATTGGAGAAGGAAATGGCAACCCACTCCAGTGTTCTTGCCTGGAGAGTCCCAGGGACAGGGGAGCCTGGTGGGCTGCCGTCTGTGGGGTCACACAGAGTTGGACAAGACTGAAGTGACTTAGCAGCAGTAGCAGCAGCCATACACATTGCTTGCAAAAAGTTCTTTCTGCCATAAGTTTAGTATTTTAGACTCTTAATTGATTACAGTACCTCGAGTAGTAGTAAATATAACAGTTGTGGTGCTGTCACATTGTATGACAGTCACTGTAGTGGGGTAGTCACAATGTATTCAGTGCTTATGCTGTGTGTAATAATATGCCAGGCCCTTTACAGAAAGGAAAAGCTACCACTTTTTTATTGAGTTTTTTTCTCAGATATATAGGATTATAGCTTTTATACGCCTTTTTATATTCTGAAATTATAATGAAAGATACTTTCTAACAGTAGTATTTTTAGAATGGCAGCTATAAATTTAACTTCTGGACACATGTATATACTGTGCACTGAGAACAAGTTACATATACACACATATGCAGCAACTGGGGAGTTGGGTGCCGTGCTCAAGGGGAACCCGAGGGTGCCCCCTGGTGGAGGGAGATGCCGGTGTCCTTGAGGACACGCACTGGGCAGGGTAGGGCTCCAGGGGTCCAGTCTTGTGAGTCATCCAGCTCAGTCTTCGTGGCCCCACAGATAACTTTTCTAAAGATACAAATCATAAACTTTGGTTTGGGGTGTTTATCCTGTAACTGCTGAATCCCAGGACGGACAGTGTATGTATTGAACCACATGAAACTGCTCACATTTGACCCGTTTCTGATACCCACAAACAGCAGTGTCACGTGGTCCAACCAAACACATGGTTCAGGCCAGCTGTGACCCCTGTCTTCACTACTTAAGGCCTGTTGGCCAAACGAATACTTATAATGATCAGATATGTTAATGTAATGTGTAGACATATAAGGAACTAGAGATAATCTTCTGCCGTGTTTTGAGAGATTTGATCTATTACAGGAAGGGGAAGAGCAGGCTGGGGGATGAAGGTGTACAGCACTTAGGCTTTTCTGTAAATAGTTTAAAACCCCAAATATGCACTGGTGGTCAGACTGGAGAAGATCCCTGACCAGGAGGTTGTCAGGTGCTGCTGGCTGAAGGAGAGATGCTCAAGCATGCGGTGAGGAGCTGGGCCCATCATGCCGCATAGATGGCCCAAGGGTGCACAGGTGGGGCATTCAGGGCCAGGCCAGTGACATGCCTTTTAAGTTTCATTTCCACCACAAGGACCCCTGCACATTATATGTAGGACCCCCTCGCCCACATGGGCTGTTTCGGTGGAGGGTCCCTTCCCTGGGGGACCTCTTTCTCTGCCCCACTGCGAAGACACCCACCTTGTTCAGTCTGTACACCTGAGAGGTCATCACCTCTCCTGTGCAAAAGCCAAGTTCAAGAAAGACCACCTCAGCCTATGCATGGAGAGGTGAAATAGAGAAAACGTTTCCTGGGAGTTGCCTTGATGCTGAGACGGAATGGCTGTTGGCTCCCAGCCTCGTGCAGCTTAAAGTCACACTAGACTGCAAAGGGGGCCACGCCCAGGACCCTCCATCAGGCATCAAACTGACTGTTTTGGTTCATTCCCAAGCATTTAGGCTTTGCTACTGTACCGATACCTCAGATTCAAACCTCTAGTTCTGAGAAAGGCAAGTCAGCATTCCTGAAAACTCCTGACTGGTATATATGCAACTCTGGCTCCAGTCTTCCATGAACAGACGCTGCTGCCGACCAAACACTGCTGACGACAACCGGCAGCGCCCTCCCCTCGGGCCAGCCACGCTCCTGGGCTGCCTGGGGCACCGGCTCCATCAGTATTTCACGTGGGACAACCGATCTCTCTCTCCTTTGTTTGATCCAGGTAGGACCCTGGGGATACAGGACTTTCTGTCTTTTGGGTTTGCATCAGAGTGGGGTTGAGAGAAGTGAGCAGGAAACTTCTGTAAGAAGTTTTCTCTGACCACTTGTGAAGGAGCCTCACCGGACGGCTGTTTGCCCGGAATGATGCAGAAGGCCGTGGTGCTCAGGATCTGTCACTTGCCCTAGAAGTGTTACGTGAAGTCATGGAATTCCAGGTTTTGTTGTGACAGTATTAACCTGACAGGCTTAAGGTGTCCTCCCCCACTAAGCCCTCAGATGGCCTGGTCCAGAAGCCCCGCTGGGTCAGGGCTGTGCGGGGACAGGTTGTGGCTGGCGGGCCTGGTTACCTGGATCTCAGTGTGATCCTGTTCGCCCCCCTGCCACCCTCCCGTCTGCACTCAGTGCTTGAATTACTCGCCTTGTCCCAACTCTGGCCAAAGAGCTTCCTTCCAGCGACAGAGGGCTGGAGGCAGGGAAGGTCTGCTGGGTGGGAGGCATGGCTTCCACAGCCCCACTCGCCCCCACTGACACGTGGTGTTTAAGTGGACAACCCTGGGCCCAGACGGGCAGGTGTCCTCAGGATCACAACATCCTTGAGCAGTTTAATGTGGTACCAAACGAAGTCCAAATAGGAGCTATTTATAGATGAAGCAGCATTTAATGCTGCATATAAAGCAATGCATATTTTTCAAGCTAAAATGCATATATCTACATAGATGTGCTTTGCTGAGAAGGTAGGTCTGTTGTAGACCAGAAACCACACATTGTGATTTCTCGTTTTATTTTTTCTTAGAAAACATTTCTATTTACGGTAAATAGTTAATATGTAAATAATGTACATATATGTTGACTTCTGGAGTGTTGGTTACAATGTATATACTCCTACAATGTGCATGAAGAAATATCCTTTATTGATAATTTTGTTGTAAAGTGAATGGTAAGCCTGGAGAGTGTATGGCTGTCAAATGACAAATACTGTGTTCATTATATAAAAACACATTGTTTAAAAAAAAAAAAAACTCTCTTATACCATCATGCAGGTATTCTTCCCCCTAAATGTATGCAGAGAACCACAGGTGGCCAGGGTAGTATGGGTAACCCTTCTATTAAGGATCCTACAACATTGCTTTTGCTTGAACCCAGTTTCTCCTGAATTCGTGCTCAATCTCTTCCCACTACATAGCCTGTGATAGCAATAGAAAAGGAAAAAGCAATCTGATAACCTTTGAGATCTTTGCCTTAGGTGAAGAAGTTATTTGTAGACTTTAAGAATCACCGTTATAAAACACTTTTACTTATGGAAATGTTAAGAAGATGAATGTTTTTGATTTTCAACTATTCCAATGACTTGCTTCACTTCAGTGTAAGATAAACCCCAAAGCAGCTAGCTTGCTGTTTCTTTGCTCTTGGGACTGTAGACCACATCTTTATTTAATATTGTGACTGGGTCTGATCTAGACTTTTTTTTTTTTTTAAGAAATTTCTACTATGGGGGAGCTTCTGCTCAGCTCCAGGGCTGTTTGGAGCTGTTCTGAATTTTAGTGATAAGTGAGTGGATCCCTTTGTTCCCTCTGTGGATTGGCAGAGCCTGAGTTCTCTGGAATCATCCGTGGTTGACCTCATCCGCTGCCCAGAGAGGCTGCATTGACCATGTCAACAAAACATGGCCCCTGGGCCCTGCCCACTGCCCAGTGACCCTTCTGCACATTGCTGCTTGGTTTCTTTACAAATGACTCACTGCTTTTTCTTTCTTGTAAACACTTGTATGGTCTCCTAAGTACTAACGCATCCTTCCACATGGCATTGCATTCTCAGCTAATGAGCTGCCTCATACTTCACAAAGAAAAGAGAATTGGATGAAAATTCCTTGGCCTTCTTTCTACCAGATCTACCCAGGCAAATTAGCATGTGCCTGTATCCCTGTGTTTCTCCTTATTACAGGGATGAAACGTCCCAGATTTTTTTTTTTCTTTTCCATTATGATTTACCTTTAGTAATAGTGAAGTCGCCCAGTCGTGTCCTACTCTTCACGACCCCATGGGCTGTAGCCTACCAGGCTCCGTCCAAGGGATTTTCCAGGCAAGAGACTGGAGTGGGTTGCCATTTCCTTCTCCAGGGGATCTTCCCAACCCAGGGATTGAACCCAGGTCTCCTGCATTGCAGGCAGACATTTTTACCATCTGAGCCACCAGGGAAGTCGCATGATTTACCTTTAAATTTGTTTTAATTTTTTATTGGAGTGAAATTGCTTTATAATATTGTTTTTCTGCCATGTGTAACAATGTGAATCAGTCATATGTATACATATATTCCCTCTCTCTTGAGCCTCTTTCCCATCAAACCCCAAACCTACCCCTCTAGGTCACCACAGAGCACTGAGCTGAGCTCCCTGTGCTATACAGCAGCTTTCCACTAGTTATCTGTTTAACACATGGTAGTAGATAATCTCTCCTCTGGACCATGATCCTTAACCCACTTTGTATTCTTAAGGACCTTCCTCTTTTAATTAGTTCCCTTCTCCCCCAGTTCATCAATCAGAGACTACATCTTGGACATGCCCATCTCTAGGATCTCCTACTTTAAAAGGCAGAATAAAACAAGCATTCGGGGCCAGCAGACACAAGTTCTACCTTCAAGACCCCTTCCTTGTGTCACCTTCTTCATCAGACTTCTCCATGTAGAGGTGCCTCAGATTCTCCATGACCCACTTCTCTCATCTCTTCTCCTTCCTTTAGTTTACTTCTTCCTGCTCCCTTCCTCTCTCTGTTAACTCATCTAAGTGATTCTTTTTTATTTTGTGTCTGCAAATTCCTTCTGTTTAGGATGACTGCCTGGTTTGCATGTGTAGCTCAGATCTCTCAGCAGAGCTCCAGACACGTGTATCCAATGGTTTCCTTGACCACATCTGCACTTGCGTGTGTCATTCGGGTTAAAACTTAACCCAATGCCTAAATTTAAAGTGTCTAAAGCTAATGTCTTGATGTTCACCCTATTCCTACCTTGTCCCTACCAAAGGTGTTCACTCCAGAAACACAGGAATCATTTTTAATGTCCATCTTTTACAGATTTTTTACAGATTTTACATATTTGTGTCACCCACTCCAGCTCTATCATTCAGCCTTCTCTCATAGTTTCTTTTTTAGCTGAGGTATATATAGTTGGTTTAGAATGTTGCATTAATTTCTGCTGAACAGCAAGCTGCTTCAGTTACACACACACACATTCTCTTTTTATATTGTTTTCCATTATGGTCTATTGCAGGATAGTGGATGTAGTTATCTGTGCTATATAGTAGTACCTTGTTGTTTATCCATTCTATGTATAAAAGCTCCTTAACTAACTATGGCAACTTCCCAGCCCCATAGATTCCAAACAGTCTCTTGGTTGCAGAGTGACTTCTAAACACAATACTTTACTACATGATCTGCCTCCTAATCTCTAAGGTTATCTCAGACCTCCCTCTCAAATTCTGTGTCCAAATGCCTTGTAGAACATGTTGTTGCTGTTGTTTAGGTCCAACTCTTTGAGACCCCATGGACTGTATCCTGCCAGGCTTCTCTGTCCATAGGATTCTCCAGGCAAGAATACTGCAGTGGGTTGCCATTTCCTTCTCCTGGGGATCTTCCCAGTGCAGGGATTGAACCAACATCTCCTGCATTACAGGTGGATTCTTTACCACTGAACCACCAGGGAATCCCTCAACTTATTCTCTACCATGGATATTTTGGAAGGAGCATCCTCCAGTAAGCCACACAAACGTTCCTTCAGGTGCGTCCCTGCTCTGGCTTCCACCGTCCACCCACCTGACATTACCAGCCGGAGATGATGAAGGCTCGCTTGTCTCTTGCACAAATGTCAGGTCTGGTGTGCTTGCCACAAACAGGTTTTTATTCACACAGCAAATACAGACAGGCTCATGGATCCCTCAAGAGATTGTGCAGAAATTATTATTTCATGGTGGAGTCTGAAGAAGATGCTTAAATGTGAGGAGAAACTTTCCCTGATATATTAGTGATAGTTGGGCTTATAGCCTGAATATGCATATTTTCAGTATAGTTTGTAATCTAGGTCAAGAGAGATGATTAAAATCAGCTACATTCCATCAGCTTGGAAAAAGAATTCTTAAAATTATAGTTAATAATGATGCTCAGATTCATTCAGCCACTATTCAGCATAAAAGAGATTCTCCAAAATTAACAGATTAATCATAAATATATGCAGTGTACAGATATGTATTGGTCACAAACTCCCCATAGAATATTATCTGCCAACAAATGTGTACCTTCAGCGAGACCCATAAGCCATAAATGGGGCTGTAACTAGGACACCTCACCCACAGAATCCCTCACTGGAGATTTGATATTTGCCTTGACTGATTTAGTCATTCCACAAATATTAGTTGAAAGCCTACTTTGTACCAGGTATGGTGCTGGGTGCTGGAACATAACATGAAAAGAGCAGAAAACAGACTTGCTTTCTGAATTTTTCTTGTATGTAGGGAAAAGGGGAGGAAGAAGAATATATATACATATCTATATCTATATCTATAATGTAATGTAAAGCCTTTTGAAGAAAAATCAACTGGATAAGGAGGTAATGCGGAGAAGGCAATGGCACCCCACTCCAGTACTCTTGCCTGGAAAATCCCATGGATGGAGGAGCCTGGTAGGCTGCAGTCCATGGGGTCACTAAGAGTTGGACACGACTAAGCGACTTCACTTTCACTTTCATGCATTGGAGAAGGAGATGGCAACCCATTCCAGTGTTCTTGCCTGGAGAATCCCAGGGATGGGGGAGCCTGGTAGGTTGCCGTCTCTGGGGTCACACAGAGTCGGACATGACTGAAGCTTCTTAGCAGAAGCAGCAGCAGCAAGGAGGTAATGGGCTTCCTTGGTGGCTCAGTGGTAAAGAATCCACCTGCCGATGCAGGAGATGGGGGTTTGTTTCCTGGGTTGGGAGAATGCCCTGGAGAAGGAAATGGCAACCCACTCTAATATTCTTGCCTGGAGAATCCCACTGGCAGAGAAGCCTGGTGGACTACAGTCCCCGGGGTCACAAAGAGTCAGACAAAACTGAGCGACTGAATACTCACTCAAGAAGGTAATAACAGAGGGTAAATGGAGATTATATTCTCAATGGGTTGCTTCTCCAGCATCTCAGATAAGGTGGTCTGGGGACAAAGGAAGATGCTAGGTACAGGGCCTGCCAGCCAGGAACATTCGTGGATGTGGAAATACCAAGTGCACAGCCTGACTCTAGAATAGTCCGTGTATATTCTGTGAATCTGCAGAAAGGAGGCTCTGTGGCTGAAACAAAAGGTGACTAAACAACTGTATTTTCAGGTCAAACTATTATCCACAGTTACTTACTTGAGTCTGGGACTTTGGGGCTACTTGATCGAAAAGAGACTGGAAATTAGGACGAGTTTAAAAACAAGAAGAAAGAAATATGAAAAAAAAAAAACAGGGTTTACGAAATAACTAAAGAGGGATTTCTTGGTGGCTCAGTGGTACTGAGTCCACCTGCCAATGAAGAAGACCCCTGATCCAAGAAGAATTAGATCCCTGATCCAAGAAGACCCCACATACTAAGGAACTGCTAAGCCCAGGGCAACTCCTGAGCCTGCGCTCTGTGCAAGAGAAGCCACCACAGTGAGAAGCCCTTGCTCTGAAACAGAGAATTCCCTCACTCGCTGCAATGAAAGGAAAACCTGCACAGCAGGCAAGACTCATCGTAGCCAAAAATAAATAGAATTATAAAAAAAGAACTAAAGAGTAGAAGATGATTCCATAGTAAATGAGATCTCTATTCATTGCCTGAACTCTAGAAAGACAAAATGTGTTTTAGTCAAACACCAGTTTGACTAGTGTTTATATTAGTCAAAACACCAGCTCCGGGATAATATCTTTGCAAAACCATTCAATGGGAAAATAAGTTTGATATTCCCTTCATCTTGGTGACTATAAAATGTTATTACATGTATCCAAATATATGAGAAGAGCCATATACAAGATGCTCAGGTAGTTGCATTGATCCCAGAATTGTAGAAACTGAGATTGTTTTGTTCACTTTGAAAGAGTTGCATTAAAAACAACAGAGATCTGATAGAATGAGTGCAGCCCGTTTAATTAGGGTAAATAATGTGGTGTTTATTTAAAAAAAAAAAAGGCTCCAAACTATCAAGGCTTAACGATAATGAGCCACAGGTGGGCTTGGTAACGTCCACTCACCCAGGTGCCACAGATGAGGAGTGGGGGAGAAGGAGGCTGGGTGAGAGGCCTGGCACCTTGCTCAGCTACTCACTTCGACATGCACTCCAGGAAAACTCTGACCCCCAGCACCTTTCAACTGGACCTCACCACCATTAAGGACACCTTAATGCACCTTTGCTGCAAGGGAGAGGTAAGTTTTAAATTCCATCTCATGTCAATGATGGAGAGAGCACTGTTTTTATTAAAATATTGTTGTGTTAGGATTTCTCTGCCACCTGAAACTTTCTTATTACATCTTCTACTACATGATGTCACAAAGAAGTCAAGCTCAAGGTCAGTCGCTATGGTCCATTTTCTCTGTGGATAAAGCTCATTCGGCATCCAGCTAACCTTACCAGTATTTTGTTGGTTTGTTTTTTCCTTGTTTCTGGCCAGCTGGTCAATGAGTTTAAGGTAGCATTTTTCTGTATGGAAATAAATGAAGAGCAGCCAAGTGAGAAAAAGCAAAGCCATTTATTCTGAGTTTGCTAAAGTTACAGGGAGTCTGCTATGACTTGTGTCACAGCAGAGACACCAAGGCAGGCGGAGGAGAGGAGAGGGCAAGCTTTAGAAGATGGGGGGCTTCGGTGTGTCCTGGATGGAGGGCATTGGCCCAGAGATGCTGAAAGCAGGCAAACTGTTGAAGCAGGGCATGGTGTCTTATTGATGAGGGTGTGTATCTGGCTTTCTCTGGTCGGTCCTACATTAGAAGCAGAAACAGAAATGGGGTCCGTCATCTATTCATCAACTCCTGGTCATGAGGGGCTGATTGTTACAGAAGATGTTAGTTGGCTTTCTGGATTGTTATTGGACGTGATGGTCTGACGTCCTTCAAGTCTGATCGAAGTCTGGTAGAAAAGGGATTTCCAGGGCAGGGTTTTTCTGGTTGTGGATCGAAGTTTACTTTTATGTATAGTAGTCTGGTCATTGTCCTTTTGTGCACTTGGGATCTTATCTGTAAGGTAGCTCCTTTGTGGGTTTTTTGAAACTTACTGCACGGTTGCTTTACAATGTTGTTAGTTCTGCTGTACTGCAATGCCATCAGCTATAGGTATGCGTATATCCTCTCCCTCCTGAGCCTCCCACCTCACCCCCATCCCACATATCTAGGGCTATTTTTTTTTTTAAGCCAGTGTTATAGCAGATGGTTTGCTCAAGGAATCTGAAGTCACCACTGTGACAGAATGAGGAATCCCACTGGTCCTCCATACTTAAAAGTAGTTTTCCCCCTGGACTTATGTAACACCACACTTGACTGGATCCATTACTATCTGACTGGTTAATCTTACTCAGTTCTCTCTCTTCATCTATCTTCTAATGAATACATTTTGTGGGGATGAAGGATTTGGTCATCATATTTTCTTTTCTTTCCTCTAAGTTTTTTCCTTAGTAATGCCTCTAGTTTCAGAACTATCATGTATCCTGTACACTGAGGACCCTGAAAACCATGTCCTCAAATAATGGGTGTCCTGAACTCCAGAAATGTAAAACATAACTGAATCCTTGTCATCTCCACTAGAATGTCTGGAAAGCATCTCGGACTTCTAGGACAGCATAAAACTATTCAGTTCCACACCATAAGCACTGTACACCCCTACTTCCTACTCATCCGTATTAACATGGGCTGCCTTAACACCATAGACCGTGGCTTAAACAACAGAAATTTGTCTTCTGACAGTTCAGAGGCTGGGATTCTGAGGTGAGGGTCCCAGCAAGGGCCAGTTTAGGCAGGAGCCTTCTTCCTAGCTTGCAGACGGCCACCTTTGTGCCCAGTGCCCATATGGCTGTTCCTGGATCAGGGTATGGAGAGGAGCACTCACTGTACCTTCCTCTTATTGTGGGAAAAAAAAATGAAGTGAAAATCACTCAGTCCTGTCTGACTCTTTGAAACCCCATGGACTATTCAGTCCACGGAATTCTCCAGGTTATAATGCTGGAGTGGGTAGCCATTCCCTTCTCCAGGGGAATCTTCCCAACCCAGTAATTCTTCAATGGGGCTTCCCAGGTGGCTCAGTGGCAAAGAATCCATTCCACCTGCAATGCAGAAGACGTAAGAGATACAGGTTTAATCCCTGGGTCAGGAAGATCCTCTGGAGGAGGAAATGGAAATCCACTCCACCACTCCAGTATTCTTACCTGGGAAGTCGCATGGATAGAGGAGCCTGGTGGGCCACAGTTCATGGAGTCATAAAGAGACACGGTTGAGCAACTTAGCATGAATGCAATCCCTACAATATTATGAGGATCTCACCCTTATGTCGCCACCTGGACCAAACAAACCCCCAAATGTCCTCCTCTCCAAATCTTCAAGTTAGAGTTTCAACATATAAAGTTTGGGTGGAGGGGACACAGCTGAGTGCCCAGCAAGACCCTAGTGAGTGACACCCATTCCCTCAGTCATTCAAGCTGATGCCTAGAACCCTTGATTCCTCTTTTCAAGTCCATGTCCAATCCATCAGAAAATGTCAGCTTTATCTCCAGCACATGCTCCACATCCAGACATGTCTCAGCATATCTGCCAGTTATATCTTGGTCCAAGCCACCATAATTCCTTGGCTACCAGTGGCTTCCTAACTGTGGAGGAGGAAATGAAAACCCACTCCAGTATTCTTGCCTGGAGAATCCCATGGACAGAGGAGCCTGACAGGCTACAGTCTGTAGGGTTGCAAACAGTTGGACATGACTGAAGCAACTTACCACCACCACAGCTTCCTAACTGATTTGCTTTTCTCCAGTCTTTCCCCAAATGGTTGGTTTTTTTTTTTTTTTTATGTTTTTTGTTTGTTTGTTTGTTTTTAAACTTTTTATTTTGCTTTAACGGTATAGCTGATTAACGATATTTTCACATGACCAGTTTAAGTGACTCAACCATACATAGACATGCTTTTTATAGTTGATTTGTTTTCACAGCATGGAGGATTTTACTAAAGCTTTCTTCCTTATATAAAATCTAATCATGTAAAATGTCATGTATGAAACGAGATGCCAGTCCAGGTTCGATGCACGATACTGGATGCTTGGGGCTAGTGCACTGGGACGACCCAGAGGGATGGTATGGGGAGGGAGGAGGGAGGAGGGTTCAGGATGGGGAACACATGTATACCTGTGGTGGATTCATTTGATATTTGGCAAAACTAATACAATTATGTAAAGTTTAAAAATAAAATAAAATTTAAAAAAAAATCTAATCACTCCTCTACTTCCCAGTTCACATGGCAAAATAGGATTTTTCTCTGGCCTGTGAAGCCCTATATGATCTCATTCCTGCCTCTTAGACATCGTAGGTCCTCCTCTATCCTTTGTTTCACTAGATATGATTCTCTAATGCAACTAAGAATTTGTGTCTCAGCAACATGCTACCTGCTGTTCCTTCTGCTTGATACCCTCTGCTTGATTCCCTCTTTCCCAAGGTTTCCACTAAGCTTTTTACTAATTGTCTTGAAGCCGGCAATCAAATATCATCTCTTCCAAGAGGGCTTCCCTCCCTTTAAGAGATTCACAGACTTTTTCTAGCACACCTTCCTTTTACATTGTCATTGTAGCACTGAGTCCTTGAAACAGTGTTGTTACTAAGTTCTTTGTGACAATGAATTCCATTTTTGATTCACTTGACATAATCACTGAACTGAGAACAGTACCAGACTCAGTGCAAAGACTGAACAAATATTTGTTGGTTTATCAAGAGAAACTATTGTTGGGAGAATGCAAAGAAAAAAGGTGAAAGAGAAGCAGTATTCAGATTTCTTTAAGATATAAAAGTTAGGCTGCCCTCTGGAGATAACAGCTGGCCACTATGATGTTGATTGCCTGTAAAACATTTGCGGGTCATTGGGAGAAGAGAGATAACCTTGGCTTCTTCTGTCCCTCTAGAGTTTCACCTGGGGAAATAAACAGAGGTGGAGGAATTTTGATTATTCTGCCAAGGGTTAGCCATTCAGAAGCAGCAGTAATTAATTAAGGAACTAAAATGCAAATACAGATAATCCATCGCCTGAGGTGGAGCTCAGCACCAGGGCTGGAAATGGGTGAGAAGCAGCCTGGATCTAAATTACAAAGGGCTTTAATAATATAGTAAGATTGTTCAGCAACTACTGCATGCATGCTCAGTGGTGTCCAACTCTTTGTGACCCATGGACTGCAGCCCACCAGGCTCCTCTGTCCATGGAATTCTCCAGGCAAGAATACTGGAGTGAGTTGCCGTTTCCTTCTCCTGGGGATCTTCTGAACCCAGGGGTTGAATTGGTGCCTCTTGTGTCTCCTGCAATTGCAGGTGGGTTCTTTACCACTGAGCTACCTGGGAAGTCCTTACAAAGCTCTTTAAAAGAGGTGTCAAAATCTGATGAGGAACGAGCTCTCCAATCAGATGTTAACAGCTGGAGACGGGTGGAGACTGGTTGGTTGGAGAAGTTGCCAACGAATCAGTCCTCGTGTTAATGTTAATATGTTTCAATTTTGGTATAATTGGAAGAGCATTGATCTTGACATATATATGTGTATGTGTGTATAAATTAATTAAAAAAAAAGGATTGTTAATCCTACAGTCTCCATCCCAATTTACCATTGAAAAATTTCAGGTGTTATTGACTATTGCAAACAAATATGTAAGATCTCCACAAAAGGAGATTCCATCAACCAGTAAAGAGCATAAAACCTCATGTAGAGGAGGGGAATCAATCCCAAACAAAGAAAACATTTGGCTCATTAGTTTGAGCCAGTTCAGTGACAGCTCATGTCAACATGTCACAAGCGGATTTCTACTCTCTATATTTGTCTCTGTTGATGGGTCTGCTTTAAATCAGGCTTCCTTGGTGGCTCAAAAGTAAAGAATTTTCCTGCAATATAAGAAACCTAGGTTTGATCCCTGTGTCAGGAAGATCTCCTAGAGGAGGGCATGGCAACCCACTCCATTATTCTTGCCTGGAGAATCCCATGGACAGAGGATCCTGGGAGGCTATAGTCCATAGGGCTGCTAAGAGTCAGACACAACTGTAGGGTCTTAGTGGGCAGGCACACTGCTTTAAATTGTGAACATTGTCATGTTCACACTTTAATAGCTAGGAAGGTTGCTGGTTTTTATGAAATGATTAGTTACAGGCAGTCATATAACCATGATATCAGGGTTGGGAAACTCAAGTCATGCACCCAGGCAATGCCATAAGGAGAATGCCCTGAAAAAACAGACATTGTTCCTACTTGTGCTATAAAGTGCTCAAGGCAGCACAGAAAACATGGCTTAAATTAAGCAAATAATTTTTTATTTAATTTTTTTCAGATTGCAAAGACTTAAGAGTAGTTGTGTCAGCTGCACAAAGGGAGGAGATATTTCTTAAGATTAGATTCACTCAGGAGGCTCGTTCTCAGCTGGAAGGGTAAGGGGAGGGTTTTCTTTTGCATCAAAACCGACTCCTTAAATCTGCTTTGTCATCTTTGAGAACTTTCTTTTTCATCTTTAATGTTGTTGTCATTCAGTTGCTAAGTTGTGTCCGACTCTTTGCAACCCCCTTGGACTGCAGCACACAAGGCTTCCCTATCCTTCACCATCCCCCAAGGATAGCTCAAATTGATGTCCATTTAGTTGGTGATGCCATCCAACCATCTTATCCTCTGTTACCTCCTTCTTCTCCTGCCCTCAATCTTTCCCAGCATCAGAGTCTTTTCCATGAGTCAGGTCTTCGCATCAGATGGCGAAAGTATTGGAACTTCAGCATCAGTTCTTCCAATGAATATTAGGGGTTGAGTTCCTTTAGGATTGACTAGTTTTGTTCTGCTTGCTGTCCAAGGGACTCTCCTTCTCCAGCACTGCATTTTGAAAGCATCAGTTCTTTGGTGGTCATCTGTAACAGTTATTATCTAATAGTGCACGACAGTCAGCCTCTGTATAGGTGGTTCTGCATGCACAGATTCAATAAAAGTTCAAGAAAATAAATCCCAAAAGTTGCAAGAAGCAAAACTTCACTTTGCCATAGCCAACAAATATTTACATAGTGTTTGCATTCTATTTACAACTACTTACATAACATTTACATTGCATTAGTTGCTTTAAGTCATCTAGAGATGATGAAAAGTACCCTGGAGAAGTGTATAGCTTATATGAAAATACTACACAATTGTATGTTGATATAAGGGACTGGATATTCTTGGATTTTGGTGTCCTTGGGTGGTCCTGGAACCAAAGCCCAGTAGACACCTAGGGTCAACTGTACTGTTAAAACATTTTGTTCATAGTATAAAATGATGAAGTTTCCCTGGTGGCTCAGTGGTAAAGAATCCACCTGCCAAGCAGGAGACGTGGATTCAGTCCCTGGGTGGGGAAGATCTCCTGGTGGAGGAAATGGCAACTCATTCCAGTATTCTTGCCTGGAGAATCCCATGGACAGAGGAGCCTGGCAGGATACAGCCCATGGGGTCACAAAGGGTTGGACATGATTGAGCGAGTAACAGTTTTTCACATAAAATAATGATGTTGATATGATAGACAGTCTTGCATGTTTTCTATTTTTTACTGTCACTTACTTTAAGAATTTCAATTAGCTTTTGCATCTTCGGAGTATTATGACTTTTTTATGGCTTATCACAGGATGTTGACTGTAGTTCGCTGTGCTATGTAGAAGGACCTTACTATTTATCCATTTTGTATCAAAACATAGTAGTGTGTGTATATGCTAGTCCTAAACTCCCAACCCATCCCTCCCCCATGCCCCTTGCACAACATTAATTTTAAAATACCACATTTGATTTCCAAGATGTTCATGTTTAGAGAAAACCTTGTATTCATTCTCTTTTTGCTTATCTCTTACTATGACCTTTAAGTAAACATTTCAAATAATTGAAGAGCTACTCATCCATCTACATTCTGATTTTTCCTCTTTACTTGAGTGCTATGGAATATGCTTTCTTAAACAAGTCATTTGTATTTCCCTTTAAAAAAAAAAAAAAAAAAAAACTTTCCAAGCTTAACTTGTCTCTTAAGAAAGGAAGATGTTCAGATAAAGTTTGCCAGTAGCTTCCACAAAAGCCAAAATGACACTTTTATCTCCCTTGTGCTCTAATACACTGCCAGAGATGAGAGTCAGAGAGGGAGGGCGAGACAGACAAGGAGAGGCAGAGCCAAAGGAAACACAGGAGTGCTCTGCTGGACCAGTGGGGAATCACACAGAACAAGATGGAAGACAAGACTGAGTAAGCTCATCATGCCTGCAGTATTCTTTAACACAGTGAGTGATGTATACTTTAGAAATACACTGTGTGCACTTACATTTCTAAGATACTTCAATTATGGTATGTTATGTAAAGCTCTTTGGTCTGTTTATACAGATCATTTGCCTTTGGCTTAGTTAATTGTCTCACTCTTTCCCAGAGGGGCATGTTTGGCAGAAGAAAAATTCCACTGGGTGAAAATCAGACTCTGTAGGCAACATGTGCCAGGTTGTGTGTTTTTCCCCTAATAGCACCACCGTTAGGGACTGACTGAGATGCCCAAGAAGTCTTCATCATTAAGAATTTATGTTTCTCTGGTGGCTTCCATTTGCAAAATGAGCCACATATTAAACATTGATAGCTGATGCCACTTTATTGCTGCTCGTCTATTCAGCATCTCTTTTCGCAGAACACAATCTGCATAATTAGAAAATAGCCCAGCTTCTGTATCTGGAGCAACAGGAGTGTAAGGATGTCACACTCTTGCTAGCGTTTCAAATGCCAACCTTCATAACACAAATGTGATAATAACATTCTTTCAATTTTATAGTGGTAATAGGTACACTGGATAGTGTTCACGAAACTACAAGTGAGACAAAGGAAAGATATGAATTTATTAAGACAAGCAAAATATCACATTAAAAATTTGGGGAGAATTTACTACAGCAGGAAATAACCATATCCATAGCATCACCAAAAGTAATTGCAAGACAAATGAGACAGCTTGTTTCATATAAACCAGCCCACAAACTATTCATAGTATCGCTCTACATTTTCCATGCATATTTTCCCCATCATTCATTTCTGTCCCATTTAACTGAATCTCCTAAAAAGATTTTTAAGGTATCTTCTAAAATACCCTCACGTGGTATCTCTGTCATTTGTGAAAATGTCAAGTTTTACATATGATAATATTAAGGGATTACAAAAAATGAAATATGAGGCCAGCATTTAATTTAGTGATATGACATGTACATTGGTAACTCGTAAATTAAATCCAGCCAGACTTGATTAAGTGCTCACAATATGCATAATGTGTGTGTCAGTCATGTCCAACTCTTGGTGACCTCATGGACTACAGCCCGCCAGGGATTTCCCAGGCCAGAATACTGGAGTGGGTTGCCGTTTCTGCCATTTCCTTCGCCAGTGGATCCTCCTGACCCAGGGGTTGAATCCATGTCTCCAGCAGTGTCAGGTAGGTCCTTTACCAGCTGAGCCATCAGGGAAGTCCACTCTATACATAGAAATATCTTAAGTATTAAAAGGCAGATGAATAGGCTGCTTCAAGTTGCTCGGAGTAGCAGATCTGCTTTGAATTAGTCATTTAGATTCAGAACCTTGTTGGTAGGGTCTGTGTTGATTTAAGGCTATTTTGCTGTCTTTGAGGGGAAAAAAATGCTTATTATATTTTTTATAGGTAATTGGACTTGAAAATTTCCAATTTTATGTATATTTTTGGCTGTGTCTTTAGAATGCTTTCATAGGAAAAAAAATCTAAGTTAAAAATATTATAAAGTAAATTGAGGTTTTATATATTAAGGTATTCATTGAGAAGATAAATTGCAACAGACTCATTGAACAGGAGGCAAGCATGCTCAAATTGCGCTTTCAACATTATTACTGATTTGAGAGTTTTCATCTGAAAATGTACGTGCACACATACACTTGCACACAGATATTTAACTGTACATATATATTTTACATCTTCATCCTTGTCTCTGCCTGTATCTACATCCATATCTGTGTAACAATTGATATGACTGACCATCTGTATCTAATTATGTCCCTACAATGAGATTCCTCTGTGAGTTAGGTTTGTACTCTGACTTTTTTACTGAGCAATATGTCATAGATATTCTTCCAGTCATTAGACCCACAAAATATATATGTCTCTGTTTGTATGTAGATATATGATGAGTAGATAGATGTAGAACATTATTTTCCTAACTACTCAATAGCCTATATTATGGCATTTCATGTTCATTTCGCTAAGATTCATTATAAATTATATAGATTACTTAACAAACTTTATTATTATAAGCAGTGCTTTTATGTATGTCTTTATTAATTGATATTATTTCCTCAGCTTCTTCCTCTACTTTTGATTTATTGATAAGACATAATGTATGAATATTGCAAATATTTACACATATTAGTTGTCTACAAAAATGTTGACTCACTTACATTTCCACTTCTTATTAATGCATATTATCATTGTGAGTAAAATTTTTTCACTCAAAAAAGTGAAAACTTGGTAGTTCTTTGTTTTCATTAGTTCATCTTTTTATTTGAAAAATAACTTCTATCCATTCCCTTTTTTGTATGTTCAATGGCTTTTAAATATGAATTTTTCATTTTTCGACAGTGATAGTTATTCTTTATATTATAATTTTAATATAATATGGATATTTACCTACTATCATAAATCAGACACACTTTTTTGCCTGATTTTATTTTTTTATACTTTATGATTTTAAGAAAATTTAGAAAAAGTTTCCCTAAGAAAAATCTTAATGTTTGTGTAGTTAAATCCAACATTTTTTCTCTTTATGATTTTACCTTCATGCTTAGAAATGACTTTGCTACGTGATATAGATTATTTATATAATGTATGTACCATTTATATTTTCATTTGATTTTTATGCTAAAATATCTGTGTAAACACAGGGTTTTTTTTTTTTTCAGTTTAGATGTAAGTTTTCTTAATAACTCACCAGTAATCCCAACATAAGTTTTCACATAAGACTTATCTGTAACCTTGAAATGCCACATTTTTTATCTACTAGGCTTACATATGTGTATGTGTAAACATACAAACACATATATAACTTATATGACTATTACATAAATTATTCTTTACAATTAAGTGCTAATGTGCTTCCCAACTGGCACTAGTGGCTAGTCGTAAAGAACCCGCTTGCCAATGCAGGTGACATAAGAGACATGGGTTCAATCCCTGGGTCAGGAAGTTCCCCTGGAGAAAGAGTTGGCAACCCACTCCAATATTCCTGCCCGGAAAATTTCATGGACAGAGGAGCCTGGTGGGCTACAGTCCATGGGGTAGTAGAGTCAGACATGACTGAGCACATACTTTTGAAAATTTGTAAATTTATAAACATATAATGTATGTGTGTTTGTACATTTAAATAATAATATACATTTCATATACTGCATGTACTTTGTGAGTGGATAAATCATAAAATTGAATCAGATTCTTATTTTTCTAATGTATTAAACTGATTTATTTGGATTCAATGATAAAACAGTCAGGTCAAGAGGACATTTTGCACAGTGCATGAATTATTCCATTTAAGAGAAAATAAATGTAAGTTCCAGTGGAATCCCTACACAAGTCAAATAATTCCACATTAGCTTTGCTGTACACTCTTTCTCTGATAATACACTTATAATCCACCAAGCCAAGTGCTCACCGCATGCTGCCTCTCTTAAGCATCTCCTGATGCCATCAATACTCTAATCTGGTGCCAGCCATGATCAAAATGTATATTCACATCATCTACTTAAAACAATTCTCTGGAGGATATTTTGAATGACCTGTGTTCAGATAACATATAGCACTCAAATGCATGAATATATCTGGGCAAAAGTAAGTAGAGAAATAGTAGATGTTTAGAAGGGGGCAGATGCGGGGGAGGAAGACCAGAGCCTTCAAGTAGATGTGTTGTGGAGAGTTATTCTTCATCTTTACCTTCAGTTTATACTCAGGAGAGGCAAGAAACAGGTTGCAACTGGTGTTTGCACTAATTCCAAAATGACTGAAAGAAATGTGAACTTCAAATAGGTTGATGATGTCTCCAGGGCTGTGTTTGGGCACCAGCGACCTCTGAGGCCCACTGGTGCCCTTGTCGCCTCCACGTGTCTTTTCTAAATAATAATCGCGCCTCCCTCTGTGCAAAGTGCTGACTTTGGTTTGTTTCTGTCATTCTCCCTCCTTATAAGCATGCCATTGTTGTAAGCGCTGTTCCTTTATTAGACACATTCAGATAGCATAGTTTCTGTGTTGAGAAATAAACTAAAGCCATAAGGGACAACTTCAACTCCAAAATCAGGTTACTGAGGGCTCAGCTACCAGTGGTACAGAAATTCACATCAGAGTTCCTTACATGATGATTTTCCCTCTATACTTGTGAGCAGTTTCGCTCTCCCCCATCCCCGCCCCCTGTCACATTGTTCACTCATTAATGGAGAAAGAGAAAGGAAAGCACAAAACAAAATTAAGAAAATTTTAAGTACTTTAAAATAAAAGGGGAATACAATTTTTTGGAAAATTATAAAATGTAGAAATGTTGATTTAGCTGCAGTGAAGTCTCCGTGAAATACACAAACATAAATGGATACTGGAAATGTGAGGGAAAAAAAAAAAAAGATTTAGAAAGTCCCTTTTTCTTGTAAATAAGATTATACAAAAACTATCTTTTTTTTAATTGGCGTATAACTGCTTTACAATGTTGTGTTAGCTTCTGCTGTAAAACAGTGTGAATCAGCCCTAAGTATACATATATCACGGGCTTCCCAGGTAGCACTAGTGGTAAAGGACCCATCTGCCAACGCAGGAGACGTGAGTCACAGGTTCGATCCCTGAGGCAGGAAGATCCCCTGGAGAAGGGCATGGCAACTCACTCCAGTATTCTTGCCTGGAGAATCCCATGGACAGAAGAGCCTGGCGGGTTACAGTCCTTGGGGTCCCAAAGAGTAGGACATGACTGAAGCAACTCAGCACTCACGCATACATATATCCCCTCCTTCTTGAGCCTCCCTTCTCGCCCCCATCCCACCCCTCTAGATTAGCGCTGAGCTGAGCTCCCTGTGCTATGCAGCAGCTTCCTGCTAGCTGTCTATTGTACACATGCTAGTGTATATATGTTAATGCCCACCCTCCCCTTCCCACTCTGTGTCCATATGTCCGTTCTTTGCATCTGCGTCTATATCTTTAAAAAATGCTTGAGATACTGCCATTGGGATTGCATCCTTGATATTTTGCCAGGACCTGCTTCCTCTACTTCTTTCCGGTCTTTTTCCAAATCATTTA
This sequence comes from Bison bison bison, assembly GCF_000754665.1. NCBI lineage: Eukaryota > Metazoa > Chordata > Mammalia > Artiodactyla > Bovidae > Bison > Bison bison. Next base: position 340,236 of record NW_011494715.1, read on the forward strand.
CCAACCAAGATCCTGCTCCATCCTGGTGTTGTCTGGTACACCATGTTCTCTCTTCATTTTACATATTATGAAGTCCAAAAGTTCATATGGTATACAATTTTATATTGATAATTATGTTAAAATTTTAATATATAAATTCTACCTACATTTGACATATATTACCTTTTCAGGTTATTTTGCTGCTGTGTCATGATCCATATTTTTGCTAGAACAGTTGACCAGCAAGGATGGTAAAGTGTGTTTATTGTTATCAGGACACACCTGGGCACAAATGTGTTTCTCACTAAGGTAGCATCCAGCAGGCTTCCTCTCACTTTATCTATCCAGGAAAGGTTCCTGAACTGACCATGGACTTGATCCAACTTATTGGATACCCATGCTTGTGTTATTCATTAAATATCTACATGACTTTTCAAGTTGAAAAACACCCAGTTTAATAACATAAATAGAGGCTAGGAAATCAGAAAGACCTGGGTTGGTGTCTTGACTTTATCAGGTAGAAATTATATGACCTTGAGAATAGCATCCATTTGAATCTCAGTTTCTTAATCTGTCACAAGTGAAGGAAAATTCTACCTCATTTAAATATTCTAAGAATTTGAAACCTGCATTTTGAAATTGCAAGTGAAAAGCATAAATATGTAAGATTCCAAATGAATAGTAGGTGTTATTACAAATCCTAAAAATCAAAAAAGTTAAGAAAAACATAAGTGAATAAAGAAAATAGTCTTTGTAGAAACATACACTAATCAAATAATCACACAAATACATGTAAAATTCTGTCAATAGTAAAAATGCTGCTGAAATGCTCAGAGTAGGAAAGTGTGATGCAGGATGAATGGAGGAGATGATGGTACTGATGCAGGCAGGACAGGCAGGAGAGCAGGGACCACAGGGGGCTAGCAGGAGGTGATGGGAGGTTAGACAAGGTGAGGTTGGATGGAGAGAAGCAGACCAATTTAAAGGCTATTTTCAAAGTAAAGTCCTCAGACTAATGAGGGATTGTATATATAGAGAGAACAGAAAGAATCATTGTTAAGTTTTTCAAGCATTCCTCTACAACCATAAAGCTGATTATTAGGCAGAAATCTGGGAAAGGAAGTCTACTTGGTTAAAACAAGTTGAACTTAGGTGCTTTTCAGATGTCCAAAGGAGACATCAGGTCAGCAGCTAAAACACAGCAGACTTGACTGGACAAAGGGTGAAATCTGTGCAGTGACTCATGCTCCTGTGGTTGTAGAGATCACCGAGGGAGAGAGGAAAAATAAGACAGACAGGGGCACAGACTGAACTTTGATAACTGAGCAGAGGAAGGTGTTCCTGCCAAGGAGAGAGAGGGTGGGCATCAGAATGTAAGAGGAGAAGGAGACCAAGGGAGATTGTATCAGTGAAGCCACAGGAAAAGAACGTTACAAATGAAGCCATGGGAAAAGCATGCTACAAGAGTCAGCTCATCATTCCGGTGGCTCAGACAGTAAAGAACCCACCTGCCAGGGCAGGAGACATTGGTTCTATCCATGGGTCGGTAAGATCCCCTGGAGAAGAAAATGGCAACCCACTCCAGTATTCATGTATTCTGTATTCAGTGTTCTGGTGGGCTACACACAGTTCATGGGTTACAAAGAGTTAGACATCACTGAGTGACTAACATATTTAAGTAGAAAAAATGCAGAAACTATCTTACTCTGGTTGATACGATAGAAGTCACATGAGATTTCAGCGAGTTGCACAGCAGGGAGAGATGAATTTGGAGGAATCTGGACTGGCTTTGGTTGAGGATGGGATGGAAGATGAGGCCAGGAGACAGCTGAGTGATGATGGTGTTTTTTTAAAAATGTTACTTCAAATGAGGTAGATGGATTTTTTTTATTTGCACAATTCCATCTCATGACCCTTGGTCTTTCTCTGTGTTCTCCCTTTTCCCTTTTAAATGTAATGTTTAGAAATGAACTATTTCCCCATGGCTTGCTCCTTCTGGATCTTCTCCATTCTATCTCCCAATGTTTTGGAAGGGCAAGACCCTTAATTCATTCTTATAAATCACAGCTTTATCCCATGCCTCACAAACAATTTGGGGGTAAATCCCATTGGCTGTATCATCAAAATGTATTCAGAATGAGAATGTTTTCATCGTCTTCCACAGAAAACTCTCTGGCCCAAGATATCTTTGTACTTCATTTGAATAATTTCAACATCTCTCTAAGTTCCCTCAGTGCCCAGTCTTACCCCTTCCCCCAAACCAGTTCTCAACAACAAGCCAAATAGGTCCTTTTAACACATATTTTCATTCTTTTACCTACGCAGTCGCCAAGTTGTATCTGACTCTTTGTGACCCCATGGGCCCCTCCAGGCTCCTCTGTCCATGGGATTTCTTACTCGAGTGGGTCACCATTTCCTTCCCCAGGGAATCTCCTAGCTCAGGGAGTGAAGTCACGTTTCCTGTGTCTCCTGCACTGGCGGGGCACTGAGCCACTTGAGAAGTCCAGCAGAAACTGTAGTAGGGCAGACATTGTCCAGTGACTGCATCGTTGTCCCGTTGCTAACAACTCAAAGTGTGCCTCATACATTGTAGACGCTCATTTAATATTAATGAGGAAGGAAGACCGCTATGGGGCTGAAAAGGAGAGATACAGACTGTGAATATGGGCTGAGTGTAGAACCCGTGGAAGTCCACGACTGAAGCGGGGATGACAAACAGCGGCCAGTAAAAGGAATCAATGAGTAACCACAGGTATAAAGAACACCAGCAGAGAGGGAGGTGGGAAAACAAGAGGAAGTTTGAAGATTGCAGATTTATGCCAGGTACCTTAGAAAATCAAACAAAATGAGAACTGAATAACTCTCTAGGGGGTTGTCTAATAGAGGAGGTTGAGGATGTTGAAATTAACTATTTACAGAGAAGTTACTTAAATGTAAGTGTGGGGACAAGATCACACTAGGTTGAGATGATGATAAGATATAATAAAATGAAAAAGGAAATGAATGGAAGAAATGCTGAGAGTACTGATACACTGGGAACTCATGATCATAGGAGAAAAAAATTTTAATTCTACCATTTCTTTTTGCTGTTAGATAGAAACTGAGTAATATAAAAGAAGAGGGGGAAATCACTGTATTATAGTGCAAGTTCTTGTTGTGCCATTAACCAGATCTGTGCTCTTCTGTGAATAGACTGTAGTGTGGAGGTGTTACTCTCAGCTTAGACCAGTCCCCTTCAGTCAGGAGGAGTTTCACGTGCTTACAGCATTGCACGGTACAGAGGTTAACATGTTTTATGTGGCCCATGCTGTGAACATAGTAGGGATACCTTTCCTACAAGCATTCTTATACATCTGACTAGGAAGATGTATTATATGCGTTGCAGAATTGTTAGTAATAGCAAACAAAATAGAAACAGTCTCAATCTATCCACAAGAGACTGAGAATATATAATAGAATTAACAATGAAACATTACTCTGCAATTTAAAAAGAACTGTAACCGCAAGGAGATGTTATCCATCCATAAACCTAGTCTCTATCTGAAACGGCTGACTTGCTCCAGCCCTTTCATATATGTAAAGAGTGTCTTCTGTCGTCATTGCTGTGTTGCCTCTTTCTGATTGTTTGGTCACTCAGATGGTAAAGAGTCAGCCTGCAATGTGAAAGACCTGGGTTCGATCCCTGGGTTGGGAAGATCGCTGGATAAGGAAATGGCAACCCACTCCAGTATTCTTGCCTGGAGGATCCCACAGACAGAGGAGACTTGAGGACTATAGTCCATGGGATCGCAAAGAGTCAGACACGACTGAGCGACTAACGCTTCTTTGAACACCTGGAAAGTTATTGGGAATTGCTGGGCTCCAGTTATTTCATTTCCCTAAATCATAGATATGACTACATTTTGTCTAGAAACAGATTAGGAGTAGCAAGTATTTTTCAAAAAAGGAATGAAGCAGGGGCATCTGATGAGCACTGAGTGCAGCAGTCCAGCAACCTGGGTTTTAGTATTTCTATTGGCTCCTTCCAGACGATTGTATCTGCACAGATCCAGTAGCCAGATATTGCAGGACCATAAATCAGATGGATCCCTAGGATGGGGAGGTTGTACCTGGATTACAACTTCTGAATCCCAGCTGGAACTCTCTCCTGGGTTTTCTCCAATTTGCAAAGTATCACCATTTGCTTTTGTGCCATCTAGGTGTCTAGTTTGCAAACCAACATGCAGGTTTGCAATATGTTAGCTCCAAAGTCCCAATCATTCCAAGTCTATGAATCTTTCTAATTTTGAAATGACCTTACCATGGCTTTTATTTTTTGTTTTGTTTTTATTAAATAGAATGCCCAAAAGAGTTTAGCCCATACTGTGTCTAGACTTTTCACTTGCAAACTGAGCCCTGATTGGATCAGTCTGTTTGGCCTATCAAATGTTGCTTTTCTTCATCAATAACTCTTAATACAATTTCACATGGATAATCAAGTATATACAGTTGGTGATTGGCATGTAAACTCTGCATTCGCTAAAATATGAGAATGAGGATAAGTAAGCATAGCCAGAAAGCATTGTCATGAAGTATTTAAGATCCATTCTCATGTAAAATAATTTAGCTGAACCCTTCCTGAAAATTCAACCTATAATTTGAGAATCAGTCACTTAAATCTCAACAAAATTTCAGGGGGAACAGTTTTCTAAGCTATGAAGTATGAGATGGTGTCTTCAGAAAAGATTACAGTATATTTTTTTTGTCTAGAATTTCAATGGACGAGATTGTAAGAAAATCAATACATATACATAGGTAAAACTGCAAACTGTATAGTAGTCAGTGAAAAATGCAAAGTGTGACTCAGTAAAAATTGTAGGAATACTTAATTTTGATACTCAGATATGTTGAAAGCATTCATTAGTTATTAGAGCTCTTGAACAAAAGAATATTTGAGGAGTACATGCAAGAAAGAGATAAACTGATAGGGTTTATTGATTTTTTAAGGAAAAGATACAGAGGCAGTGTAATCACCCCAAAACATTTTGGAGCAGTGTAAATAGTCAAGAATTCATACCAGAATGCCAGAATTGCATGATGTGATGAAAAATGTGTAATGGAAGGAACTGGGATACATGCTCCCGAATGCACATAGCAACATTGTTCACAGTAGCCAACGTGTGGAAGCAACCTAGGTGTGTGTCAGCAGATGGATGGACAGAGAAGATGTGGGGTGTGTGTGTGTGTGTGTTTGCAATGGAATATTAGCTTTAATAAAGAAGATCCCACCATTTGCAAAAAAATGGACGGACCTGGAGGACATTATGCTAAACTAAATAAGCCAGACACAGAAATACAAACACTGTATCATCTCACTTGTATGTGGAACCTAAAATAGTCACACTCATAGAAGCAGAGAGTAGAAGAGTGAGTGCCGGGGGCTGGGGGATGGAAGAATGGGAAGTGATGGTCAAAGGGTGCAACACCACACTGGCATAAAGTAAATAGTTTCTAGAGATTACCACATAGCACTTGTAGCTAACAATACTATATTGTACACCTAAGATTTTGTAAGAAGGTAGATCTTCTAAATGTTCCTACCATACACTAAATAATAATAATAATGAGGTGAGAGGGAAAATTGAGAGATGATGGGTATGTCTATTACTTTAATAGTGATAATGATTTCATAAGTGTATACTTATTCTCTAACTTATTGAGTTATATACATTAAATGTGCACAACATTTACATGCCAATTATACCTAATTAAAATTATATATATATATATGTGTGTGTGTGTGTGTGTGTGTTTATGTGCTGTGCTGGGCTTAGTCGCTCAGTAATGTCTGACTCTTTGCGACCCTATAGACTGTAGCCCATCAGGCTCCCCTGTCCATGGGGATTGTCCAGGCAAGAATACTGGAGTGGGTAGCCTATCCCTTCTCCAGGGAAACTTCCCAACCCAGGAATTGAACCAGGGTCTCCTGCATTGCAAGCAGATTCATTACCCGCTGAGCTTCCAGAAAAGCTCATATATGTATGCATGTAAGTATGTGTATATAATGAAGGTCTTTACACTGGCAGTAGTGGTAAAGAATCCGCCTGCCAGTGCAGGAGATTTAAGACTCAGGATCAATCCCTGGGTCAGGAAGATCCCCTGGAGAAGGGCATGGCAACCCACTCCAGTATTTTTGCCTGGAGAATCCCATGGACAGAGGAACCTGATGGGCTACAGTCCATGGGGTCACAGAGAGTCAGACATGACTGAAATGATGTAGCATGCATTTATAATGAAAGGATCACTAATGGAGTAATGCATTAGGAATTAAATAGGTGCTTGTTTAATAGTCATATATTATTAATAATAGTTTAATTTAAAAGTATTTTCCAAGGGTGGGATGATTTGAGAGAATACCCCTGAAACATGTATATGACCCTCCAGGAGTTGGTGATGGACAGGGAGGCCTGGTGTGCTGCAATTCATGGGGTCACAAAAAGTCAGACACGACTGAGTGACTGAACTGAACTGATGTATATGACCCTGTGTAAAATAGATGACCAGTACAAATTTGATTCATGAAGCAGAGCACTTGAAGTCAGTGCTCTGGGACAACCCAGAGTGATGGGGTGCGGAGTGATGTGTGTGGGGAGTTGTTCAGGATAGGAGGACACATGTACACCCATGCCTGATTCATGTTGATGCATGACAAAAACCACCACAATATTGTAAAGTAATTAGCCTCCAATTAAAATAAATAAAATCATTTTTAAAAGTATTTTCCAAAAAAATAAAATTAAATATATATTAAAATAATTTTGATATCTGTATTTTTAAATCTATTGTAAGCCTTTTTTACAATATTGAATATTTTGAACAAAAATGTGTCATCTTTTGAGTAGCCTTCAGATCCTTCTAGGACAGTCAGGAACACCTTTAAGAGTCACTTTCTACTTTCTAATTCCTTAATTCTGTGCTTTGTCACAGTTTTGATTCCATGACTTCCTAGCTCCACTGGGCTCACACTCAAGTGTCTGGAGTAGGCTTTGCCTTGTGCAGCCCCCAACTCATCCCTTTAGACTAATGTAATGCAAACTCCGCCAGCGCTGAAGCCCCTGCACCCACCCCCTGTTACCCTCTGCCTGTTAGTCCTCACAAAGAGTGTTTCTTTGTTTATATCAACCAGAATTCTATCATTTTGATGGAGAAATGCATTAACATTCTCTCCGCTGGCATCGTTGCCTGAATGAATTGTCTTGAGGGATTTAGGAAGGTCCAGTAATAGAGATAATAACATTAATCTTTCTGATTAGGTGTGCTCATTAGTTATAATTAATCTGGGGGAAATTAACACCTTGTTATTGTTCATGAGTAATATAATTATACTTGAAGATCTATTTGCAATATATTCATATTTAATATGTTAAGAGAAACACTGTGTGTGAAGCATTTACTTTCTAGTCATTTCACTAAGGCTAACTTCCCTCTGTTCAAAAGATAACTGTTTTCAAGAATTGTTTACTATTTTCAGTTTTATCCCAACGCAAGCCATCATTGGGTTTCCTGGTGGCTCAGACAGTAAAGAATCCACCTTCAATGCAAGAGACTGAGGTTCCATCCCTGGCTTGGGAAGATCCCCTGAAGCAGGGCATGGCAACCCACTCCTGTATTCCTGCCTGGAGAACCCCATGGACAGAGAAGCCTGGGGGCTACAGTCCATGGGGTCATAAAGAGTCAGACACAACTGAGTGACTAACTCGTTCACTTTAAAGCCATCCTTGTTGGATAGATTTGAATATATAAGCTCTGTATTTGAGTATAAAATAGTTTTAATTATTTTTTTACTGTAAAATGATCTTTCTTCAGACTCTAACCTAAAAACACCAGAGTTGAGATTAAAAATAAACTAGTCACAATCCAATCCAATCATACTCCGTGGAATTAACTATGTTTGGTCTTTTTCTTTTCTTTTGTATTTTCAGTTCTTTGGAGAGTTTTCTCCACCTTAAATAATACATCTTTCTCGAGTTTACATCCTTGTTGACATCTCACCATAAAAACTAGGGACCAATTACCTCTCACTACTTCTATACCATTCCCACCATCCTCTTCCCCTTTCCTATCCATTTCTAAATTTTTAATAATCTCACAGCATTTGGTTACCTATTTAACTTAAAATAATAGGCCAAAAGGAAACTTTGTAAATATTAATAAAGTGAGGATTCCTTGCTGTATTGAATGCCCCAATGCTGTTTGACATCTCATCCATAACTTAAGATGTTCCTCAAATTATGATCCATTTTCCATTGTTAACTTTTTCGTTTATTCATCATACACATTTTCTCCTGTATTCTTAATGTTCCAAAAATGCTTCATGGTCATGTTTAGCCATTCATATTTCAGACTGAAGAACCAAGTCATTTAGCATATGTAACTGACATGAATATTCTCTGCTAGTGTGAATTAAGGTTGATATCCCCAAAATCAATCCATAAAATGATAGCTTTCTGTGGACTTCTGAACTTGACTTTAGTATGTGGGTAGAAAGTAGGCTAGGATCATCTCCCACCAAATGCCAGTTTGTAAAGGATGATAACTTGATGCCAATATCAAAGGTGAAAGCCCTACTATTTGCAGGCAGATCACTGAACATTTTTAGAGAAACACTGTGCTTTTTCTTGTGTGTAAATACCATGTTCCCAGTCACTCGGAAAAAGAGTTTGGAAAGAACTACCTGGATCAGGGAGTGGTTCCACTGGTAAAGTTCTCCATAGAGGTTCTGTAAGATAAACTTTGTGTTTTCAATCCTGTTTTACCCTTCCAGGTTTTGTTCCTGTTGTGTCTGTGTTTGGAGTCCTTGGGGGGAAATACTGGAAAAATCAACTCTTTATGTTCACTATAGCCTTGTCTAGGGTAGAATTCCTATATAAATTCCTATTAGAAATTCCTATATATAAATAAAATCCTATATATATAAATTCCTATATAAAGAAATCCTATATAGACTTCCTATCAAGAAAGCTGAGCACTGAAGAATTGATGCTTTTGAACTGTGGTGTTGGAGATGACTCTTGAGAGCCTCTTGGACTACAAGGAGATCCAGCCAGTCAATTCTAAAGGAAATGAGTCCTGAATACTCACTGGAAGGACTAATGCTTAAGCTGTTGCTGCTGCTGCTGCTAAGTGGCTTCAGTCATGTCCGACTCTGTGTGACCCCATAGACAGCAGCCCACCAGGCTGCCCTGTCCCTGGGATTCTCCAGGCAAGAACACTGGAGTGGGTTGCCATTTCCTTCTCCAATGCACGAAAGTTAAAAGTGAAAATGAAGTTGCTCAGTTGTGTCCGACTCTTAGCGGCCCCATGGACTGCAGCCTACCAGGCTCCTCCGTCCATGGGATTTTCCAGACAAGAGTACTGGAGTGGGGTGCCATTGCCTTCTCCGAATGCTGAAGCTAAAACCCCAATATTTTGGCCTCCTGATGCAAAGAACTGACTCATTGGAAAAGCCTCTGATGCTGGGAAAGATTGAGGGCAGTAGAAGAGGACGACAGAGGATGAGATGGTTGGATGGCATCACAGACTTGATGGACATTAGTGTGAGCAAGCTTTGGGAGTCGATGATGGACAGGGAAGCCTGGCATGCTGCCGTCCATGGGTAGCAAAGAGTCAGACATGACTGAGCAACTGATCTGAACTGAACTGAGGGTAGAATTCCACTGCCAGTGCAAGAGATATGGGTTTGATCCCTGTGTTGGGAAGATCCCCTGGAGCAGGAAATGGCAACCCACTCCAGTATTCTTGCCTGGGAAATCAGAGGAGCCTGGCAGGCTACAGTCCACAAGCTCACAAAAGAATTTCATATCTCCTGCTTTAGCAGGTGGATTCTTTACCACTGAACCACATGAGAAGCCTGCCAAATGCATTCCTAATTGATATGACCAACCTGCCCCCAGACTTAGCCCACCCTACTATGTTTTCTTCTTTGATGTGAAATTATTATAGTTAGAACTTTTTTTAACTGTCATTCAAAGGGGCATCATTAGGGAATAAAATCACACTTATGCTCAGCCAGTCACAGGAAACCAGAAGCAAGGCCATGTGCCAGTAGATCTTGACCACACAGTAACTGAGTGTATGTCTAAGACTAAAGCATCATATTGGTAGGAACTGGTGAATATACACAAGTGCGGATGTCTGCTCTTAATCTCCTGCTGAGTGTATGGAGAGAGAGACCTCCCCAGTTGCCCAGGGTGACCAGTTGTAGACACTCCAGCACCTCCAAAAGGAGAATTCTTTCTCTGTGTTCACTTAGGTGTCTGTCTCATCCTCCTGGGCTTGGAAGGATGCAGACAGATATTCATCAAAATCCCAAAAGACCAATGTAGAATATTCCCAATCATTATTTTGTTCATACAATGAATATTTATTGAGTAACTACAGTCTCTTGAGCACTTTCCTTGATAGGCAACAGAACATTGAACAACAGAGAGATGTTCCTGGCAAAAAGAGAGCTAGTTTAGAGAGGGATGGAGAGACAGAGAATAAATCAACAAGCCAGTTGTTGATACAAGTTGGGAAGAACTTATAACAGTCAAGTGTTAGTTGCTCAATCATGTCTGAGTCTTTGTGAACCCATGGACTGTAGCTTGACAAGCTCCACTGTCCATGGAATACTCCAGGCAAGAATACTGTAGTGGGTTGCCATTCCCTTCTCTAGGGGATCTTCCGGACCCAGGGATCAACCCTGGGTCTCCTGAATTGCAGGGTAATTCTTTACTGTCTGAGCCACCAGGGAAGCCCCCATAACAGTTAAATATGAGGACAAAGGGGAATGCTGTTTTGGGTGGAAGCTGCATAATATGGGTAGGAAGAGGTCTCTGATGACTTGATAGTCTAACAGAGATCAGAGGAATTGAAGGAACAAACTGGATTTCTTTTATCCAGGGAGAGGGAACTAAAGTCTCAGATTCCTTAAGTGAAAGGATCCTTTGTATGTTTACCCTTCATTCAGTTTCCTTCTGACTTTCCTCTAACACTGCTTTTATCTAGTTTTGGAAACTCCATATTCTTTTTTTTTTTTTTAAGAATTAAAGTGAATATTTATTTATAATGAGATAATAAATGACAGGAAAACACAACATTTTCAAAACTGATGAATAACACAAAATCTGGAAATGTAATCAAGCTTTTGTTTTTTACAACTTTTTATTTTTGTATTGGGATACAGCCAACCAACAGTGTTCTGATAGTCTCAGGTGAACATCAAAGGAGCTCAGCCATACATACCCATATGTCCATTTTCCTCCATGTCCCCCTCCCATCCAGACTGCCATATAGCATTGAGCAGGAATCTCCATATTCTTGATGAAGGGAAAATGAATGTCCATTGCATGCTGAATGGACCTAGGAATTAGGCTCTCTAATTGATTTAGGGTTAATACCTAAGTTCTTTAGAACATGATGCTTAAATATTGCAAATTTTAACTTTGGTCCTTGTAGGAACCCATGATTATTCCTGGTTGCTCTCTGCACCATTGGCCTCATCCTCATGATATAAATTAGTCACTATAACCAGGGATCACATAAAGGTTTTAACTTATTTTGATTTGCATTTCCCTGATGATAAGTGATGTAGAGTATCTTTTCATGTGCCTGTTGGCCATCTTTATTTCCTTTTTGGAAAAATATTCAGTTCATCTGCCCATTTTTTAATCAAGTTGTTTGACGTTGAGTTGTATGAGTTCTTCATATATGTTGGATGTTAATCCTTTATTGGTCATGTCATTTACAAATAATTTCTCCAATTTAGTAGATTGTTTTTTTGCTTTATTTATGGTTTCCTTTGCTGTGCAAAAGACTTTAAGTGTAATTAGGTCCTATTTTTTTGAATTTTTGCTTTTATTTCCTTTGCATTAGGGAAAAGTATATACCAAAAATTGATATAATTTATGTCAAGCATTCAGAGAAGGAAATGGCAACCCATTCCAGTGTTCTTGCCTGGAGAATCCCAGGGACAGCAGAGCCTGGTGAGCTGCTGTCTATGGGGTTGCACAGAGTCAGACATGACTGACATGACTTAACAGCAGCAACAGCATGTCAAACATTAGAACAAGACAAAAGAGATATACTTTAACACACTCAGCCTCAGAAGTTCTATCATTTTAAATTATTATTTATTACATAGTCAATATTTTTGAAAAATAGTTTACACTAGAACCAAGAATTGCATTTGTTAACTTGACTCTTTACCATGCAACTACACTGATCCAAAAGAAGTGCTATAAAAAGAGTGTCCTTTGTCTATTTTCATCTAAGATTTTTATAATATCCAGTCTTACATTTAAGTCTTTAACCCATTTTAGGTTAATTTTTGTATACGTTGTTAGAGAATCCTCTACTCTTTCTTTTCTTGTATCTGTCCAGTTTCCCCAGCAGCACTTATTGAACATGCTGTTTTCTACACCATATATTCTTGCTCCCTTTATCATCGGTTAGTTGACCATGATTGTATTGGTTTATTTATGGACTCTATTCTGTTTAATTAATCTACACATCTGTTTTTATGCCAGTAATAAAAAAAATACAATGAGATATCAACTCACACTTGCCAGAATGGCTGTCGTCAAAAAGACTACAAAAAACAAATATTAGGATATGGAGAAAATGGAACCCTAGTCCACTGTTGGTAGGAACGTAAATTGGTGCAGATAATGTGGAAAGCAGTATGGCGATTTCTAAAAATCTAAACATACTATCATATAACCCAGCAATCCCACTCCTGGGTATATGTCTGAAAAGACAAAAACATTAATTTGGAAAGATATAAGCACCCAAGTGTTCATAGCAGTATTATTTACATTAGCCAAGATATGGAAGCAACCTAAGTGTCCATCAACAGATGAGTGCATAAAGAAGATGAATACATAAACATGGACACACACAGTGAAATACTATTCAGCCTTAGGAAATACTGAAATTGTTGCCATTTGCAACAACATGGATGAACTTAGAGGCTATTATGCTAAGTGAAATAAGTCAGACAGTAAAAGACCAATGCTATATGATGTCATTTATATATGGAATATAAAAACTACCAAAAAAAAACTAGTGAATAGAACAAAAAAAGAATCAGGCTTATAGAAAACAAACTCATGATAACTAGTGGGGAGAGAGGAGGGGGAGAGCCATCATAGATGCAGGGGATTAAGAGGTATAAACTGCTGTGTATTAATATAAAATAAATGCAAGGATGTACTTTACAACACAGAGAACCTACCAATATTTTATAATAGTAATATACAATGAGTATAATCTTTTAAGAATTTGGAATTACTGTATTTTACCCTTGTAATGTATATAATATTTTACATTGACTATACTTCATTTTTTTAATGCAAAAGCAGTGTTAACTTTTGCAAATACTATCACTACTTCTGGAAGATTCAATTTATATTATAAGCATTCTTGTCTTCATTCAATAACATAGGAACCAGACAAAAGAAGTATACATTAACACAGTCAACCTCAGAATACCCACTAATTTTTCATCATTTATTTCTAAGCTAGTATATTTAAAAAACAACAAGAACCAAGAATTGTATTTGTTAACTTGGCTCTTAACCATGCAACTACATTGATGAAAATGATTATTTCCTGCTATGAATTTATTTTATCACCAACATTGATATGAATTTGATATGATACTGTACGCAAGGTATCAGTATAGCACTTGATACATACCTGGCCCTCAACAATAGCAATATTATTATAGAATGTAAGTTCCCATTTGAACTTGCAAATGTTCATGCTGGATTTAGAAAAGGTAGAGGAACCAGAGATCAAATTGTCAACATCCATTGGATCATCAAAAAAGCAAAGAATTCCAAAAAACATCTATTCCTGCTTTATTGACTATGCCAAAGCCTTTAACTTTGTGGATCATAATAAATTGTGAAAAATTCTTAGGAAAAGATGGGACTATCAGATCATCTAAACTGCTTCCTGAGAAATCTATATATAGGTCAAGAAGCAACAGTTAGAACTGGACACGGAACAACAGATTGTTTCCAAATTGGGAAAGAAGTACATCAAGGCTGTATATTGTCACCCTATTTATTTAACTTATATGCAGAGTACATCATATGAAATGCTGGACTGGAGGAAGCACAAGCTGGAATAAAGATTTCCAGGAAAAATATCAATAACTTCAGGTATGCCAATGACACCACACTTATGGCAGAAAATGAAGAAGAACTAAAGAGTCTTTTGATGAAAATGAAAGAGGAGAGTGAAGAAGTTGGCTTAAAACTCAACATTCAGAAAACTAAGATCATGGCATCTGGCCCCATTACTTTATTGCAAATAGATGGGAAAACAGCGACAGACTTTATTTTTTTGGGCTCCAAAATCACTGCAGATGGTGACTGCAGCCATGGAATTAGAAGACGCTTGCTCCTTGGAAGAAAAGTTATGACCAACATACACAGCACATTAAAAAACAGATTTTGCCAACGAAGTCCGTCTAGTCAAAGCTATGGTTTTTCCAATAGCCATGTATGGATGTGAGAGTTGGACTATAGAGAAAGCTGAGTGCTGAAGAATTGATACTTTTGAACTGTGGTGTTGGAGAAAACTCTTGAGTCCCTTGGACTGCAAGGAGATCCAACCAGTCCATCCTAAAGGAAATTAGTCCTGCATATTCATTGGAAGGATTGATGCTGAAGCTGGAACTCCAGTACTTTGGCCACCTAATGCAAAGAACTGACTCATTGGAAAAGACCCTGATGCTAGGAAAGATTGAAGGCAGGAGTAGGAGGGGACGACAGAGGATGAGATGGTTGGATGACATCAGTGACTCAATAGACATGAGTTTGAGTAACTCTGGGAGCTGGTGATGTGTAGGGAGGCCTGGCGTGCTGCAGTCCATGCGGTCAGAGAGTCAGACACGACTGAGCAACTGAACTGAACTGAAGTTCTCATTTGAATGTAAGTTCCCTGGGGTAGAAATATCTCTGCCTCATTTCCTCACTGCTAAACTGAGTTTCTATCACATAGTAGATGCTCAATAAATGTTTGTTGCATGAGAAAACAAATACACAGGTAGAAAGTGAGATCCAATATTTATTGATCCATTTACTGTGTGTCAAGAACTTTCTTCACACAGCACCTGATGTGGGCACTACTATTGCCATGTTCAGATATAGAAACTGAGACAAGATGAAAAGCAACATTTTTAAATACACAAAACCGACAAATGGTGCAATAGAGACAACAAATCTCATGGTTTATTTCCAGGACTCATTTTTAAACATCATACTACCTTGATAAGTTGAATCTATATTTTAGTTTTAAAAGATACCCACTTAATTTTATATATTTGCTGCAATATTTGGTGTCATTATTGTTCAGTGGCTAAGTCACGTTTGACTCTTTTCAACTTCATGAACTGCAGCACACCAGGCTCCTCTATCCTCCACTATCTCCCAGAATTGCTCAAATTCATGTCCACTGAGTCAGAGATACCATCCAACCATCTCATCTCTGCCACTCCCTTCTCTTCCACTTTCAATCTTTCCCAGCATCAGGGTCTTTTCCAATGAGTCAGCTCTTCAGATCAGGTGGCCAAAGTATTGGAACTTCAGATTCAGCATCAGTCCTTCCAATGATATTCATGTTACAATGATGTCACTATAAAAATGTTCCTTATATTACCTCATTTAAGACAGCTTTTTTAAAGATGTAATTTGACTTTAGGTTATTTTTTGTATGAGTAAGATTAACGATTCTCTAGAATAACAACTCTTTCAGACTTAGATCACTTTTCATTCTTTATTAATAAACTTTTTAGAGGTTTAACTGGCACAATGATTGTATCATTTGTCATTTAATTTGGGAATGTCAAGAAAGAATAGACTAAAATACGTATTTTTAAAAAATATATGAAGTGCAGATTGTTATCAGAAGGGACATGTTTTACTTGTATATATTCAGCCTGTTATAATGAAGGCTTTCTTATCATACTGGATTTTCAATGAAACCAATTACAATTTGTTTAGTTTCCAGCAAGAACACAAATGCATTTGTGTCTCATCTTTCGAAGATAAGCCTTTCAATCTCTGACCTCAGTATTTTCCATGATGAAAGCAAAAGCCAGAAAAATAAAGGTAAAAAGAAAATTGAAGGTAGGAGATAGAGAACATATGAAAATGCAATAATTTAGATAACTATTTTAAAATAATAGATAGTTTAAAGTTAAAAATATCATCATCATGCCACAATGAAATGGTAAAGCCATAGGCCTAGTTCTAGTAATCAAAAACTATTATTAGCTAGAGTTAATGGAATGTCTGCTGTGATTTACATAGCTGGAACACTCCCAATAATCTTGGCATTATTATCTCTGTTATAAATGATAAAACAGGTTGGGAAGGTTAAACTTCACATGCAGATGTGAGTCTTATTCTTTCCAATCATCCCAAATTGCAAGAAGCAAGTTTTCCCTTCCATATGACCACATAATATTCTTAAGCCCAAGACCCATTCTCTTTTCTTGAACTTCTAAGAATTTTGGCTTATAAAGGGGAGTAGGTGGGTGGAAATTCAGGCAGTGAAATGCACTCATTTAAATCTCAGGGCACACAAAGGTGTTCTTAAACTAGACCATCCATGGGAGATGAGCAGCCAGCTTTGGCTGCAAAGACCTGAACCAGCATCTCAGTCAGAGCAGATTGATGTACTTCTGAGAGAGAGAGAAATTGGTGTCTGCATCCTGGCCTGCCTTCCTAGATTAATACTATGGGATGTGGAGTGACCACACACGCTCCTAGATTGGTGCTTCTTATCAAACCCCTCCTCTTCTTGTCTTGGCTCCTGCTCCACAGAAACACTGCATTTCCCTGCCCCACAGGTCTAACCTAGGTGACCTTCATCCAGACTCCAAGATTCCTGACTGGGTTATCTTGGCTCTCTCTGTGTTCTTTCATATCACAGCTGTGGGGTACACCATAAGTCCAGCCTTGACCACGAGCTATTTTTTGTTAGCAAACCTTATTGGCAGTATAAAACTAGAACTCACCTGTCCTTTCTTTGTGTTCCTGCTCTAATACCCTGATTATCATCCAGGAGATTTGGATGCTTCTAACTGACTAGATGATGAGAAACCCTGGGCTGGAAGAAGCACAAGCTGGAATCAAGATTGCCAGGAGAAATATCAATAACCTCAGATATGTAGATGAAACCACCCTTATGGCAGAAAGTGAAGAGGGACTAAAAAGCCTCTTGATGAAAGTGAAAGACGAGAGTGAAAAAGTTGGCTTAAAGCTCAACATTCAGAAAACGAAGATCATGGCATCTGGTCCCATCACTTCATGGGAAATAGATGGGGAAACAGCAGAAACAGTGTCAGACTTTATTTTTGGGGGCTCCAAAATCACTACAGATGGTGACTGCAGCCATGAAATTAAAAGACGTGGCGGATTCATTTTGATATTTGGCAAAACTAATTATGTAAAGTTTAAAAATAAAATTTAAAAGAAAAAGAAAAGGAAAAAATAAATAAATAAAAGACGCATACTCCTTGGAAGGAAAGTTATGACCAACCTAGATAGCATATTGAAAAGCAAAGACATTACTTTGCCAACAAAGGTCTGTCTAGTCAAGGCTATGGTTTTTCCAGTGGTCATGTATGGATGTGAGAGTTGGACTGTGAAGAAAGCTGAATGCCAAAGAATTGATGCTTTTGAACTGTGGTGTTGGAGAAGACTCTTGAGAGTCCCTTGGACTGCAAGGAGATCCAACCAGTCCATTCTGAAGGAGATCAGTCCTGGGTGTTCTTTGTAAGGAATGATGCTAAAGCTGAAACTCCAATACTTTGGCCACCTCATGTGAAGAGCTGACTCATTGGAAAAGACTCTGATGCTGGGAGGGATTGAGGGCAGGAGGAGAAGGGGAAGACAGAGGATGAGATGGCTGGATGGCATCACGGACTCGATGGACATGATTTGAGTGAACTCCAGGAGTTGGTGATGGACAGGGAGGCCTGGCATGCTGCAGTTCATGGGGTCACAAAGAGTCAGACTGAGTGACTGAACTGACTAACTGACTGAAATGACTAGAGAGGGCTTTCCTGGTAGTTCATATAGTAAAGAATCCTCTTGCAGTGTAGGAGACCCAGGTTTGATCCCTGGGCTCGGAATATCCCCTGGAGGAAGGCATGGCACCCCACTCCAGTATTCTTGCCTTGGGGAATCCCCATGGACAGAGGAGACTGGTGGGCTACACTCCATGGGGTTGCAAAGAGTCAGACACGACTGAAGCGACTTACCACGCACACACACACAGCTGACCAGAGAGAGATTTATAATGAAGTGTAGAAAATAAATGCTCACCAGTAACATCTGCCATATTTTTTCCAAAATCACCTCCAATTATCTACAGTCAACAGTGGACATGGCCTTTGAGTTTCATCAAAGAAGATGTCCATTAAAACCAATTTTCTCTTATCTTTATAATCATTTTGGCAATTTTTAAATACAGACATTGTTTTAATTTGCAGTGGTTCTTTGAATACCTTTTCTGTTCCAAAACCAAATCACAAGTATTCATTGACTGTTGATTAAATATCATTTGTTGTCTTCATTGATTGATTGCTTTTTAATCTCTCACTTAATTTTTAAAATATTTTAAATTGAGTTGAAAGAAGACATGAGTAATTAAAAACATGTTTAAAATGGAAAATCGTATTAAAAAGAATAGACACTATTGAATAAATCCTTGTCTGAGTTTCCTAGAAGTCATGGTAAAGGGAGAACCATTACAAAGTACACAGTTCTTGTTGTTTAATTAAAGTAAACATATCTGCTTTCAGATGTTAAAAAAAAAATCCTGGCTCTGAAAACTATTAATAGAACATCTTTTTGAGAGTTTTAGCTGTCAGCAGTGGTTTTAAAAATAATTAAGGAAAAGTTTCTATATGGTCTTGGAGAAAATGGATCCCAGTGGGGATTTACTGAATACACTCTAATGTAATTTATTAAACCCAGCAAACTAGAATATGGTTTCATTAGCAGAATCTCAAAGCCACAGATGCTCATTAACTCTCTTGTTTTATACCCAGACAACTATTTTAATCATAACTATAGTCCAGACATGAAAAATTCAGTTGATCTGACTTTAAGCATGAGAACAGTGCAAATATTAAGTTGGCCCAAAAGTTTGCTCATAACACCATATGGAAAACACAGAATGAAGCTTTTGGCCAACCCAATGAAAGAAGAGTTATTTAGTTGGTCTCAAAGCAAGAGTGGAGAGTCTTGACTGAAGTTATTCTGACGGTCCATCTTAATTCTGAAGAATGTGTGTTTCCATAACATTTTGAGTCCAGTAAGAATGATGTTTGTATCAAACAGCTGACTCATTGGAAAAGACCCTGATGCTGCGAAAGATTGAAGGCAGGAGGAGAAGAGGGTGACAGAGGATGAGATGATTACATGGCATCACTGATTCAATGGACATGAACTTGGGCAAAGTCCGCGAGATGGTGAGGTACAGGGAAGCCTGGTGTGTGTTACAGTCTATGGGATTGCAAAGAGTCAGGCAGAACCCGGCAGCTGAACAACAGCAAACAAAGATGGTGTCAAAAGTTTTACTGAGAGCAACTAAACAAACAGTTGAGCATCACCTCTAAACTTGATAAAAAGTCTGAGCATCAGCACGAGAGCAGTGTCAGACACTATAGACAGAGCTAAATGACCAGGTGTGGAAATAGTCCCTCAAAGGATTAAGAGCCAGACTGAAAACAATGAAGCTCTTGGTCACTTCTTCCATGATAGTACATTCAAAAGGTGAAAACTGGAGAAACCACCTACTCTTCCAGTTCAATTTTCCTTCCACTGAAGGATGTTTTGGTCAAGGATCAGGTGGGCCGCCACCACAGAAATGGGTGGGGGTGGCTCATCTCACATAATCATAAGAACTCCCCCCAAGACAAAAGCCTCCAGGGGTTTAATGGACCTAGGGACCACAAGGAGTGGGAGGGACAGGCTATGAATGGGAAATATCAAACACTGGGTCAGGATGGGGACAGTGTGTTGAAGGTTTCTTCCTCTCCCTCCTCTTAGTAAGAAAGGCTCAGCAGAGGTACCTGAAGAAGACATCTGTGCAGGGCCTCTGATGTGGGATTTGGGGCCCCAGACTAAGGATGTATCTAAGAATGTGGCTGGCCAGGGCTCCCCAAGTCTTTGAGAGCAGCTCCTCATAGACCGTGCAGATGCTGGCTGTGTCGGCGTCTGCTGTGGGCAGCACAGCTCTCCCTCAAGTAGAGGTTTTGTAATTGCCTTTCAGCAGACCTGAAATGTCACACACTAGTTTATAACCAGAAGTTGGATTCCTCAGAAAGAAGCTGTCACCTTCTGAGGCAGAAATTATATATCCTGTTCATCTAAAAGCTGATTTGCATTATTTTGTGCACATTTTTAGGAAGATAGTGTCCTCATCACATGAGTCTCAAGGTGTTCATATATCATAAGTTTGTTATAGTTACTATTACCTTTCATGGAGTAATATATACTTTATAGTTGCCAGGGGATCTCTGTTTACTTGTTGTCTATTTTCCATTTACAGCAGCCCTTGCTCTGCAGTCTTCTCCAGTAATTTGGAATATACCCATTGTGTGCCTGTTGACAGCTCCTCTCTTACTTGCAGCCAGCCAGAGAAAAACCATGTAGAGTTCAGTCCCCACCTTGAGCACCAGCAGGATTCCTGTCCTTTCTGTAGGCATAGAGTCTGTGAGGTATCTGTGGGGTTGATATCACCTTTTTACTCTCTGTACAAGAGGAGAAGGAGTGCACAGTTATCCTGGGCTGACCTCCTAACCAAGCCAGTTTAACTCAATCCTCTTATGAGCTTCCATATTCTAGCTATCCAAAAGCAGATTTGTCAGGGCTAGAAACATCTAGGAACTAGGACAGGTTTTTATACATTCAACCAGGGCCATTGGTGAAAAAAGTTCCTGAGAATGTTTATGACTCAGTACCTTCGTGTGAGGATTAACCAGACCAGAGAAAAGAATTACCTGGTAGTCAGTGCAAGAAACACAGCCCTGTATTGTGCTGCACTCAGTTGCCCAGTTGTGTTTAATGCTCTGCGACCCCATGGACTGTAGCCCAACAGGCTCCTCTGTCCATGGGATTCTCCAGGCAAGAATACTGGAGTGGGTTGCCATGCCCTCCTCCGGGGGATCTTCCTGATCCGGGGATCAATCCTGTGTCTCTTTCTGTCTCCTGCATTGGCAGACAGATTCTTTACCACTAGTGTCACCTGGGAAGTCCCTCCCTAAATTAAGGGACAAAAAAATGCTTGTGAACGTTGAAGAGGTGAATCAGAAATAATAGAATTGAAAATCCAGAAGGAAACAAGAGTGTATTACATTGGAGTCTAGGGAGCAAAGTAGTGCATTAAATAGGGATTTAGTCATATGGTAGTAAGAGATAGAAAGCAGCATGATTGGCAAAAAAGGGCAAACCCTTCAGTTGTCTCTTACAAAAAATCAACCCAGGTGACTATGGCCTTTTTTATATTTACTGTTCATGCAGCTCTAAATGGTAGAATCTCAATAATCTTTATGTCTGAGTCTTTCAAGTTAAAAAAAGAACCTGTGTTCAACATTAGACTGGAAACAGAGGATGAAATAAGGAATTGGAAGGCCAATTTATGGAAATACAGAATAAACATAGGAAAGATATGAGTTACAAGTTAAAAATAAAGGGAAATGAAAGAGAAGTTCTAAACATGCATCTAATACTAGATTAAGAAGAAGATAATAGAGCACATGAGAGTAAGAAAATATGTAATACAAAAAGATTCATGCAACCTAATGGTCATAGCAGCATTATTTGTAAAAAATAACATGAGTACTCCAAGTGTCCATTGACAGATGAAAAGATATGGTACACATATACAAAGGATATTAGTCAACCATACAGAGAATGAAAAATGCCATTTGCAGCAATATGGATAGACCTCGAGGTTATCATGCTGTTCTGTGCTGAGTTGCTCAGGTGTGTCCGACTCTTTGCAACTCCATGGACTGTAGCCCACCAGGCTCCTCTGTGGCGATTTCCAGGCAAAAATAATAGAGTGGATTGCCATGCCCTCCTCCAGGGGATGTTCCCAACCCAGGAACTGAACCTAGGTCTCCCACATTACAGGTAGATTCTTTAACTCTGAGCCACCAGGGAAGCCCAAGAACACTGGAGTGGGTAGCCTATCCATTCTCCATGGGATCTTCCCAACCCAGGAATTGAACTGGTGTCTCTTGCATTGCAAGTGAATTCTTTACCAACTGAGCCACCAGGGAAGCCCAGATTATCATATTAAGTGAAGTAAGTCAAACAGAGAAAGGAAAATACTATATGATATCACTTATATGTGTATACTAAAATATACAAAAACTAGTGAATAGAGCAAAAAAACCAATTTTTTAATTTTTTATATTATAATCATTTTTGAAATTGAATTTCTATAGCTACAGTGAGATATTTTGGAAGTTGATTTTATATTTTTAGGGCCTCTGCTGTCTATCTTCAACACCATTAATTTTTACAATCTTGAATTCTTTATTTTGACTCATTCCTCACCTAGAATATATATCAATGAGTTATGTTAAAGCTCTTGCCTTTTTAAGAATGTTTTGTTTCACTTGTGTGTCAACATACCTGCTTTGCACACATCCGGTGTGTAGTTATATTTTTGTTTTTCTCAGTAGTTTCACTTTCTGATCTGATTTTTCTTACTTGGTGGATTTATATTGCAGCATTATATATGTAAGATTTTACTTTATCTTGTTAAACCTATTACTTAATAATTGTTGGTACTTACTTTTGCTTTGGATGTGACATTTATTCTTAGGTAATTTCCTTTCTTGAATTGCATCATTTCAAAACATTCAAGGGGCTTCCCTGGAATCTCGGCTGGTAAACAATCTTCCTGCAATGCAGGAGACCCCAGTTCAACTCCTGGGTCAGGAAGTTCCCCTGGAGAAGGGTTAGGATGACCACTCCAGTAACCTTGTGCTTACCTAGTGGCTCAGACAGGAAAGGATCCACCTGCAATGCAGGAGACCTGGGTTTCAATGCTGGGTTGGGAAGATCCCCTGGAAGAGGGAATGACAACCCACTCCAGTATTCTTGCCTGGAAGATCTCCATGGTCAGAGGAGCCTGGTGGGCTACAGTCCAGGGGGTCACAAAGAGTTGGACACAACTAAAGCGACTAAGCCCAGCACAGCACAAAATATCCAAGATTATTTTTGTTGTCTGTAAACCATCACCGACTCAATGGACATGAGTTTGGGTAAACGCCGGGAGTTGGTGATGGACAGGGAGGCCTGGCTTGCTGCAGTCCATGGGGTCGCAAAGAGTCAGACATGACTGAGTGACTAAACTGAACTGAAACCTATCCATAAATGTCATTTATCTTTTTTTAATGAAAAATATTTATTAATAAACAGCAGACTCATTATTGCCAGAATTCAGTGAAATAAAGTCTATGAATAAAAACAAGCAATCTGAAATATATATATATATATATATATATATTACACATGCAGGACACTAAAGAATATATGGATTTGATTCAAATCATGCTTTTTTTTTTTAATCTTGGACTGGGGTATTTTTGTTCATTTACATTTAAATCTACTTTAGGAAAAATATATTATTTATTGAAAAAGTGCTTGAGTCTATTCAGCAGTCAAATTTAGAAAAGTTGACAAAATTTGCAAACATTGATTTAAAAGAGGAATCACCCAATAGTTCTTTTGAAGAGAGGCACAGCAAATGTTTGGATCTGATAGTTGGATTCTGTCAGTTTTAGTAATTGTTTTCTTAGACCATCCTGAGATCACTGATATTAACTACATCCTGAGGTCTGGAAAGTGAATATTTGTCAGCTGCCCAATTTGTTCTGAAAATGTTAGCTACCTATCCATGAATGTCATTTATCTTAACTGGTGTTACTTGGTGTGGAAGCAGCAGGCTTCCTCGGTGGGTCAGCTTTCTTTACTAGAATCCGCCTGCAGTGCAGAAGACTCAGGAGACGCTGCATGCTCGATGTTGGGAAGACCTCTTGGAGTAGGAAATGGCAACCCACTCTAGTATTCTTGCCTGGGAAATTCCATGGACAGGGGAGTCTTGTGGGTTGCAGTCCATGGGGTTGCACAGAGCTGGACATGACTGAAGCAACTGAGCACCACACACAGTATGGTACAGACACATTTTGTTGCAAATGGAAACTATACTATTAACAGTTTTGAAAATCAAACATTGTATTTCTACATATTTGTATACAGGCAGTACAGAGACCATATAAAATGTTAAGATGTATATGTGAATTTGATTTCAGAAATGTTGTATTTTTTTTTCTTAAACATTTTGACATGTTTTCCCCAGAACTGTGAATACTGTTTGAATTAGATATTTCAATAGAAGTCAAAGAGATAGTTACAGGTTACGCTGTAACAATTTGCCCTATAAAACCTCTTACAAATACATAATGGTCCACACATTTATATATAAACTCTTGATAAAATGATATGACATTCAGGGCTCACTTCAGACAAGTAGATTGACTGAACAGGTAGGACCCTTCTAGGATCCTCTTTTTAAAGTGTTCTAGCACACAGCTTTCTGTGACCACAAGTACCTGTTTGCTGAACAGTTAAGCTACTTGTTTATATTTTTCTTTTGTCAAGTGGCTAACTTTTTTATTTTTATTTTTTAAACTATAAAATGAGAACTATTCACTGTCCTAATTACTGAGACACAGTTTTTGAAACTACAAACACCCAGAGCTTTTGAGTATCAGAAGAAAAATGTCAGAACAAGGAACACTTCATCCTTGTGAAGACCCAGAGATGTATAATTGAAGCATGATTAGTGGCATTTGTTTAAAAAGAAGAGATGAGGAACTAATGTTTAGATACTTTCTAAGTGACTTAAAGAAACAATGAGCATAATTCCTCAAGATTTTTGTACATGGTTGTTTTTTTAATTATATAACCAATATATAACTTAGATGAGATCTGTCAGTTGGAAATTTAGATAAACTTTCTTTAGACTTCTCAGTTTTATGGCATATGAGTCGAGGGACTGCTGAAAACTTCTGTGCTTTGTGGTGAGATTATATTGTGAACTCTTCTTGAAGATCCTTCAGTTCAGTTCAGTCTCTGAGTGGGGTCTAACTCTTTGCGACCCCATGGACCACAGCACGCCAGGCCTCCCTGTCCATCACCAACTCCCAGAGTTTACTCAAACTCATGTCCATTGAGTCAGTGATGCCAACCAACCATCTCATCCTCTGTCATCTCCTTCTCCTTCTGCCTTCAGTCTTTCTCAGTATCAGGGTCTTTTCCAATGAGTCAGTTCTTCACATTAGGTGGCCAAAGTATTGAGCTTCAGGTTCAGCATCAGTCCTTCCAATGAATATTCAGGACTGATTTCCTTTAGGATGGACTGGTTTGATACTTTATTAAACTATCATTTTGTTTTTCATGTTTGGGAATTAACCTAGAGTTATCACCAAATGTTAGAGAGAAAATTTCTGCAAAAGATTAGGATCCTCGCTGCCTCACAATCAATACTCAAGGCTTTATTACAGTGTTTTCTCCTCAAAAATTATAGTTCTCTTTCTAAGCAGTGTTCTGATAACAGCTGTTAATGTAATAATGTTACAAAGGGTGATTAAACATTCTGAGGAAAATCTTTTAGAGGAACATTAGAAAGGTACAGAACTGATATTTCTTTAAAATGCCAAAAGTAATCAAAAGAAATTAAAGACTATTTTCAGTTCCAAGTACATAGAGAAGAGGTTAATGAAAGTGGTAAAAATTGGTAGACTACAGAGAGGAAGCAAAACTTGCCTCCTAATCTTCACTTTCTTGGACTCAGTTAGTGATGTGTAGCTTGAGTCCTAAGTACCAGTTGGCTGAGCCAATAGTAAGAAACTAATGATCATTTTGCACCATATTTTTACACTGCATATAGAGGCATTAATACACAATATTTTTTCTTTTTCTGATTTACTTCACTCTGAATAACAGACTCTAAATCTATCTACATCTCTACAAATGACCCAATTTCATTCTTTTTTTAGGCTGAGCAATATTCCATTGAATATATGTACCACATCTTCTTTATCCATTAAGAACAGTTGCTATATTGTACAGTGAGTCAAATGTAAACATGACAAAACCATTTTTAAATGAAATTATTTTTTACCGAATATAAATTAATCAAGACAAATGTAACTGAACATCTGGTAAAAACTGATAAATTAAAACAGAATGTGATTACAGGACTGATTTTGTGCTTATAAGAAAGCGTTCAGTATAGGGCTTTAGGACATGGGCTATATGGCAAAATGCCTGAATATATGTCTTCACTCCACCAGTTATTAGGTGATCTTGACTAAATTACAGAATCCTTTTTCTTCAGTTTTTTTTTTTTTTTTAAGATGAAAGCACTTAAGTACTTAAAACACTACTGAATACATAATAGATAGTCAATAAGTATTAGGGTTTTTTAAATTAATCAATATATTGTGAGCTTTTTTAAAAAAAAGAAGAAACTAATGATGACATTAAATAGAAGTAATGTTCCAAGTTGGCATAATTTCCGTTTCAGGACACCAAAAATTGGCTTGGTATATAAGAACAGAACTGTTAATATTAATCTTAAAATAATAATGGAAATAAAATGAATTTATGTGGCAGTTTCAAGATTGTAGGAAAGACAAATGGATGCTAGAACAGAAACCTGAAGTAATATTTTAGAAAGTTTTAAGATTGTTATTAAGTAAAAGTAGTTTGAATACTAAAAAACTACAAAATGGTAGGAATAAGAATGTCTCATGAAGACTGTTAATACTGCATTAATTTCATTTTGTTTTCATGATAGATTATCTTGAATAGATGAAAGCAGTGTCAAAGAATATATATGATTTTATCTAAACCTCTAAGTTTCTGACTCTTACAGATAAAATTGAATAGAAGATATAAATTATATATCCATGAATATAAATTGACTGAAAAATAGTTGAAAGTTCTAATTTTAATAGGCTGATCTAAGAGGAATATAAATGCTAACCTATACTGCCATAAGGATGCCTCTTCCTTGGGTTTTATATGTTCTATTTCATTGTTATCTTATAATTTTACTATCATTCAAAAGCACATTAATTTAATTTTTAAGTGAGACAAAACAGAAGAAAATAGTCAATGCACTGGACTTACTTCAACATTAAAGCATCAAGTCATCATCCAGAATTAAGAGGAGGTAATTTAGTATCAGGGAACATACTGTCCTGCAATATTTGTCTTTTTAATCTCACAACTTAAGGAAACCTGGCACAGCTACAGTCCATGTGTGAAAAGCTGGGGATTTTAAATGACTGTTATGTCAAGGCAACACTAAGACAAACAAGTGTTGAAATATATTATCTAGACCAAGAAAAGCAGCATCGCCCTATTCTGCAGTCCACGCACAAGTGGAGTATGTGTCAAGTGTCTAAAAAAGACATTAATTTATAAAGCTGCAAAAATTAAAACCGTCTTGGCTGGAAATTAGAAAGATATGCCAGTGCAATAGGTGGTTGTTGTTATTTAGTTGCTTAGTCATGTCCAACTCTTTTGCAACCCCATGGACTCTAGCCCACCAGGCTCCTCTGTCCATGGCATTCTCCAGGCAAGAATCCTGAAGTGGGTTGCCATGTTCTCCTCCAGGGGATCTTCCCAACCCAGGGATCAACCCCGAGTCTACTGTGTCTCCTGCATTGTCAGGCAGATGGATTCTTTACCACAGAACCTCTTAACTTCCCCCTGGAACAAGCTTCTGGCAACCCACTCCAGTAATCTTGGTTGGAAAATCACAGGGACAGAGGAGCCTGGTGTGCTACAGTCCTTGGGTCATAAAGTGCCGGACACAGCTGAGCACACCCACACATACACAGGCACACAGAGTTCATACAGACATTGCCAGTCATGGGAACAAAGCCATCCTGTGGCCATTGCCCTGGCCCTGGTTTCCTTTCAGTGTCACAGACACATGGCTTCTCCTGGTGGTCTCAGCAGTATCTGATGTGCGTTAGCTCTGCTAGAGCCTGGGGTCAAGCGAACTCATGACTATGGTTGGCTAAAAAAGAGACCTCAGGGATTTTATGCAAATAGGACATTTCCAAAGCCATCATCCCCTCAGGGATCTATAGGTTCCTGCTGAGCCTCATTTTATCTGTGGCTTGGGCAAGTTTCCAAGTATGTGTGCCAACTTTTGGGGAATTTTGGTGGCTGTTCATCCTACTTATGCCCTCCTTCAGCTGTTTATTTTAGAGCTGGTTGAGTAATACCAGCATCTCATGTTGAGTGATTTTATACTACATTTCTGTGGCATGCACGTGCTCAGTCTCTCAGTCATGTCCGATTCTTTGCAAGCCCATGAATTGTAGCCCACCACCGTCCTCTGTCCATGAGATTTCCCAGGAACGAATACTGAAGTGGGTTGCCATTTCCTCCTCCAGGGAATCCTCCTGATCCAGGAACCAGACCCATGTCTCCTGCATTGGCAGGTGGGTTCTTTACCACTAAGGCACCTGGGAAGCTCACATTTTTATTCCTCATATGTTATTTATTTGAGAGTTGAGAATGGTGAGGATAGGGAGAAACGTTAAAAAAGCAAGGTTCCAGATCGGTTCCAGATCAGCAGACAAATGTATTTGGAAAATATTTCCCAGTTAAATGCTATTTCAAAGACCAACTTCATTTTTTTAAAGGACTTTTTGGTGTGAACCCTTTTAATGTCTTTACTGAATTTGTTACAACACTCCTTCTCTTTTATGCTTTTGTTTCTTGACCACATTCATGTGTGATCTTTGCTCCCTGACCAGGGGTCAAACCCTCACCCGCATCTTTGGGAGGTGAAGTCTTAACCATTGGACCACCGGGGAAGTCCCCACAACTTCATCTTTTACCTCAAATGTGTTACAGTTTTTCTGTTTTAATCTAAATGAAGTCAAAAGAGAAAATATCTAGAGAATATAATGGAATTTTCTTACTTTAATTTTTGTTACTACTGATTAAGCAAATATACATTTTTCTAAAATGACTTCAACAGGGAGAACTACAGCAACATAATGTAAAAATAATGCTTTAACTTTTTTAGTTACATCAACTCAATATCAAATTATTTTAAAGATAATTAAATTTATCTAATTATTTTTCCAGAGGATTATTCTGTTTGTATTATTTTAAAGTAGCTTAGATGTATGTGTGTGTGGGTATAACTTCTAATATCACGTATTGGTTCTAGAGAAATTTTTTATATTAATGTACTATAAGCAATCTGTTATTATAAACTAATAAAAATTCAAGTCAACTTTTAATTTTAAAGCAAACTTCATAGAATAAAAAGCAGTGTAATAAACTATCTCAGCAATGTTTTTCCAAACTTCCCCTAGACCCGACTCCAAATAGGTAAACAGGCATCTGACCTACAGTCCCCTGACTTTCAGTCTCTTTTCTCTTCCAACAGAAGACTAACAGAAAAGTAGATCAACAGTATTGTGCCCAAGGTAATAGCATATTGCCTGAAGTTATATTGTAACTGAGTCGTTTTAGTCTGTTTCTACTACACTTTTCTATTACCAATAAAAAAACAATGAGAGCTAGCATATACTGAGACTTTAGTGTGTGAAAGGCACTATTGTACAAGCTGTATATATATTAAGTATTACCTCACTTGGTCCTCACTCTCCTGATTATGCACCAGATAAATTCTTGATTTAACTTAGCATTCAATGTCTACCACCGTCTTACCCTTGACTGCTTTTCAAATCAATGCCTAATGAACTGGGGGCTCATCCTAGAAATATTAAACTAATTATTGTTTCGTAAATTCTTCTTTAACATCATGGTGTCTTTCCACTTCTTAACTACAACAACAACAACAAAATTTTAAAGAAGATTTTCCTGTTATAACATAGGAGGATCTGTGAAAAGCGAAAGTGTTAGTTGCTCAGTCATGTCAGACTCTTTGTGACTCCATGGACTGTAGCCCGCCAGGCTCCTCTGTCCATGAAATTCTCTAGGCAAAAATACTGGGATGAGTAGCCACAAGTCGCTTCTCCAGGTGGTCTTCCCAACCCAGGGATCCAACCCAATCTTGTGCATTGTAGGCACATTCTTTACCATCTAAGCCACCAGGGAAGCCCATTGTTTAAATAAACCTATTAATCATTAAATAGTTTTTCTTTCTTAATATTAAAAAAAGCTAAAATGCATTAAAATATGTTATTCTTACCTAAAGAAAGAGAATACTGTCAACAGAGTAGTTATAGTAGTAATTTGGGATGAAAATGTAGATGATCCTTGGATGAGGAATGTTGATAACAGTTAAACTTGGGCTATGGATATACATGGAGGTTCATTTTACTGTTTTAATCTTTTGTATATATTTTTGAAATTTTTCATAATATATGCTAAAGATATGCCTGATAAAGTGCTTTCCCCAAGGGTTTAGGACACTGTCATCAAAACTTCTATAAGATTGAAATAAGGCATCATAATAACCACAAAGATGAACACTTAGATTATTGTAGGAAATCTAAGAAGGAAATTAAATCAAAGATAAGACTAGCTTTAGAAAGTATTTTAGGAGAGGTGGCAGTGATGGTAGAGAAAAGTTGTTTTTCTTGATTGTAAATCTCCAATAAGCAGTGATTTTTTTTTAACCTTTTCTGAACTGAACCTACTTCTGAAATGAGAAACAGGCAATGTTTCTAGCTTTACTCTAAACTATTTGACTTTTACTTCAACGGCAATTTCGTATGCGTGTGAGATACATAGATAAAATACCTTTTTTGTTATGATCCCATCAAATCATGGTCACAATAAAGTTATTTCCATGCTAGGGACATGGCCTTAATAAAAACTGTGATATGAAAGCATAATATGGGTTGTGTAAATAGTATGCAAATATTGATTTCAGTATTAAACTATTGTACTTCTTGATAATGCTGGAGAAAATGTAATTTGAAATGTATTCTTAAAAGGGCTAAAATAATATATGAGGTCATTTTTTATTGTGCATTTGAGGTTCATATCAGTTTAAGCTGTAAAAGCTGTATTTTTCTCCATTAGAAAGGCTTATCTCATTTTAACATTTCATTTCAGATTTATTTCAGTGTGCTAATCATAGAAACAGAAATTCTATTTTATTTTAACACATTTTAGAAAGCTAAATGGACTCATTATTGGGTTATTATCAAGTTCTAATTCTGAATTCCACTGGATTTTCATGGCATGAGTTTCCAGCACATTTGGAAATGTGGGAGAAGAGGACATATTCAAAAACAAGTAGTTGGCTGATGTAGTTATAACCATTTTTTTTTTTTTTGGCCATTTGTTATATCATCCTGAAAAACCACATAGTTATTCATTTACAACCCAACTTTAGATTGTACTTGGTCCTAATCAGAAGTTAGCAAACTTTCACCACACAGGGTCAGAGAATCCATAAAGTCTCTCACACATCTACACAAGTCTGTCATTGTATTAACAACAAAAACCTTCATGGATGATATGTAAATGAAAGGATGTGGCTGTGTCTCAATAAAGCTTTATTTACAAAATCCCTGTAGCCTGCTCTAGAATAGGGCTTCTCAGACTTCATGTGCATAAGAATCTCCTACATCAATAGAATCTTGATGATATAGGTGATAAAAGGGTCTATTTTAAATATTCTTGTTTCACAGTTTTCAAAAGCATTTTAAAATACATCAGTTCCCTATTGTTGCTGTAATGAATCACCACACACTTAGTAGCTTAAAGAGCACAAGTTTGTTATCTTAGTTCTGAAGGTCAAAGTTCTGAAAAGTGTCTTACGGGATTAAAACCATGTACCTCATAGGACCTGCTCCTACTGAGGCTCTGGGAGAGAATCACCTTTCTTTTCCCAGTACTACAGGCTACCTCATTCCTTGAATAAGGACCCTGCCTCATATCACCTTTTATCCTTCAACCCTCATCCCCCTTTCTCTTATAAAGGGAAAGTGAAAGTATTAATCATTCAGTCTTGTCCAACTCTTTGCAACCCGATGGACTGTAGCCCACCAGGCTCCTCTGTGCATGTGATTTCCCAGGCAGCAATACTGAAGTGGGTTGCCACTCCCTTCTCCAGGGAATCTTCCCATCCCAGGTCTCTCTGCATTGCAGGTGGATTCTTTAATATCTGAGCTACCAGGAACGCCCTTCTAAGGACCCTTGTAATTCCACTGGGCCCAATATTATCTCCTCATCTCAAGATCTTGGACTTGATTGCATCTGTTATTTTTTCTCTATAAAGTAACATATTTATAGGTTCTGGGGACTAGGACAAGTTCATCTTTGAGATCCAGTATTTAGCCTAGCACACAAAGGCAATAATGCAGTAACAAAAGGTGAATTGTGTTTCTGGAAGAAAGAGATGGATGGACAGGGAACAAGATCCCAAAGGCTTCCTGGCCAAGGTCAGCACCTTTTCAGGATCCTCGAACAGACTGGTTCTTTTCTTGCCCATACCTGACCAAATAGTGCCCAATAGGTAGGGATGAGCCTAGCTGAGCTAGAGCCTCCTCTGCCTCAGCTGTAGGTAGGTCTAAGATGGATATTACATCATGGACCATTGGGCATTTTAGCACCTTTTCACAAGAGCTGACATTTTACTCCAGCCCTCTGATTATGATGGTTGATAGCTTTAGACAAAGAAGATCAAGGGGTAGTGGGAATAATTCCCACTGGAATATTATTACAGGGGGAATAATAATCTCTCTCACCCTTCAGTATTTTGACCCTCAGTTCAATCCTAATGTTTCTGGAGATAAAAGATTTCCCATGTGGAAATGTCCCAGACCTGTCTTCCTGTGTCAGCTCTTGGGAATAAAAAAAGAATCATAAGAGGCTTCAAAGAGATGAAGTGAAAACTGGAATAAAATGCTCATTTGGTGCAAAAATATCCTTTACCTCGACCCATCTGTCTGAATGGATCCTCCTCTTTACAGAATGGAGCAACAAAATCCAGTCAATACAAAGTATACATATTTTTTATCTGAGCAAATAATTCTGTTATTTGAAAAGATTTAATTTAGTACTTTTTTGTTTTTGTTTTCATTGAAGTATAGTTGACATAATATTATGTTAATTCTAGGAGTACAACATAGTGATTCAACATTTAAATATATTATAATATGATCACCATAATGTATCTAGCTACCATCTGTCCTCATACAAATTTACTGCAGCTTTATTGACAATATTCCTTATGCTGTACATTACAATCCTATCCCTTATTTATTTTATAACTGGAAGTTTGTATCTTTTAATTTTCTTTACCTATTTTGCCCAACCCTCCTGTTCATCTACCATATTTTGCCCAACCCTCCTGTTCTTCTACCATCTGTAAACCACAAGTTTGACCTCTGTATTTTTGATGCTGTTTCTCTTTGCTTGTATGTTTTGTGTTTTGTAAACTGATAACTGTAAGTAAAATCATGTGGTATGTGTCCATAACTGTCTGATTTTATTCACTTAGCTGAATACCTTCTAGATCCAACCATGTGGTTGCAAATGGAATGATTATATTCTTTTTATGGCTGATTAATTTCTGCTTTATTGACTATGCCAAAGCCTTTGACTGTGTGGATCACAATAAACTATGGAAAATTCTGAAAGAGATGGGAATACCAGACCACCTGACCTGCCTCTTGAGAAATTTGTATGCAGGTCAGGAAGCAACAGTTAGAACTGGACATGGAAAAACAAACTGGTTCCAAACAGGAAAAGGAGCATGTCAAGGCTGTATATTGTCACCCTGATTATTTAACTTATATGCAGAGTACATCATGAGAAATGCTGGGCTGGAAGAAACACAAGCTGGAATCAAGATTGCTGGGAGAAATACCAATAACCTCAGATATGCAGATGCTGCTGCTGCTGCTGCTAAGTCGCTTCAGTCGTGTCTGACTCTGTGCGACCCCATAGACGGTAGCCCACCAGGCTCCGCTGTTCCTTGGGATTCTCCAGGCAAGAACACTGGAGTGGGTTGCCATTTCCTTCTCCAATGCATGAAAGTGAAAAGTAAAAGTGAAGTCATTCAGTTGTGTCCAACTCTTAGTGACCCAGTGGACTGCAGCCTACCAGGCTCCTCGGTCCATGGGATTTGCCAGGCAAGAGCACTGGAGTGGGCTCCCATTGCCTTCTCCAGATATGCAGATGACACCACCCTTATGGCAGAAAGTGAAGAGGAACTAAAAAGGCTCTTGATGGAAGTGAAGGTGGAGAGTGAAAAAGTTGGCTTAAAGCTCAACATTCAGAAAACGAAGATCATGGCATCCAGTCCCATCACTTCATGGGAAATAAAGATGGGGAAACAGTGGAAACAGTATCAGACTTTATTTTTGTGGGCTCCAAAATCACTGCAGATGGTGACTGCAGCCATGAAATTAAAAGACGCTTACTCCTTGGAAGGAAAGTTTTGACCAACCTAGAGAGCGTATTCAAAAGCAGAGACATTACTTTGCCAACAAAGGTCTGTCTAGTCAAGGCTATGGTTTTTCCTGTGGTTATGTATGGATGTGAGAGTTGGACTGTGAAGAAGGCTGAGTGCCAAAGATTTGATGCTTTTGAACTATGGTGTTGGAGAAGACTCTTGAGAGTCCCTTGGACTGCAAGGAAATCCAACCCGTCCATTCTGAAGGAGATCAGCCCTGGGATTTCTTTGGAAGGAATGATGCTAAAGCTGAAACTCCAGTACTTTGGCTACCTCATGCAAAGAGTTGACTCATTGGAAAAAACTCTGATGCTGGGAGGGATTGGGGGTCAGGAGGAGAAGGGGAGGACAGAGGATGAGATGGCTGGATGGCATCACTGTCTTGATGGACGTGAGTCTGAGTGAGCTTCGGGAGTTGGTGATGGACAGGAAGGCCTGGCATGCTCTGATTCATGGGGTCGCAAAGAGTTGGACACGACTGAGCGACTGAACTGAACTGAATATTTCATTATATATATCCCACATCTTTTTTATCCCTTTGTCTACTGATAGACACTTAGGTTGCTCCTATATGTTGCCTATTGCAAATAATGCTGCAGTAAGCACAGGAGTGTGCATCTCTTTTGGAATTACTGTTTTTATTTTCTTTGGGTTAATTTGAGAAGTGGAATCACTGAACCAGTTCGGATTTTTAATTTTTGAGGAATCTTCATACTATTTTCCATAGAGTCTGCATCAAATTACAATCATCCCCCAAAACATGAGTGTTCTATTCACATTTTTGCTAACATTTGTGATTTCTTGTCATTTGGATAGTGGCCATTCTGACAGACGTGAGGTGATATCTTGTTATGGTTTTGACTTGCATTTCCCTGATAATTAGTGATGCTGAGCATCTTTCCACCTGTCTGTTCCCCATCCTGTGTCTTCTTTTGAAAGTGCCTATTCAGATCATCTGCCCATTTTTAAATCAGGTTATTCATCTTTTGTCATGTTAAGTTGTATGAATTCTTTGTATATTTTGGTTATTAGCCCCTTAGAAGACATATCATTTGCAAACATTTTCCCCCATTTAGTAGGTTGCCTGTTTGTTTTATTCATGGTTTCTTTAGAGCTGCCCTGCTGGCTCAGATCATAAAGGATCTGCCTGCAATGCAGGAGACGCAGGAGATGTTGGTTCGATCCCTGGGTCGAGATCAAATTAGGAGTAGGAATTAGAGTAGGAAATGCCATCCCACTCCAGTATTCATGCCTGAAAATCCCATGGACAAAGGAGTCTGGTGGGCTACAATCCATGGGGTCCCAAGAGTCAGACACGACTGAGCAACTAACACTTTTTCACTTTTCACTTTCCTTATCTGTGCAAATCTTTTAAGCTGGGTGCAGTCCTATTGGTTTATCTTAGCTTTCATTTCCTTTGCCTGGGGAGACAGATCCAATAAATGGCATCAAGAGCTTACTGCCTTTTTTTCCCCCCTTGGAATTTTATGGTTTAATGGTTTACATTTAACTTTTTAACCCATCTTGAACTTATTTTTGTGTTGGTGTAAAAAAAAAAAAATTGATCCCATTTCATTCCTTTGCATGTAGCTATTCATTTTCTCAACACCATTTATTAAAGAGGCTCTTTTTTCTCATTTTATACTCTGGCCTAATTTATCATAGACTAATTGATCACATAAGCATGTGTTCTTTTCTGAGCTCTCTATTTTATTCCATTGATATCTCTGCCTGTTTTTGTGACTGGACCATACTATATTGATTACTGTAGCTTTGTAGGATAGTTTGAAATCAGGGCAAATGATGCCTCCAGCTTTGTGGTTCTTTCTCAAGATTGCTTTGACTATTCAGTGTCTTTTGTGGTTCCATACAAATTCTGGGATTATTACTCTAATTCTGTGAAAAATACTGTTTTGTTTTATTTTGGGGGGGTAGGGATTGTGTTGAATCTGTAGATTGCCTTGGATAGTATTGACATTTTAGCAATATAATAATTCTTCAAATCCATGAGCACATATATTTCACCTATACTTTTATTTAATTTAAATACATTTAATTTATTCCAAGGTATTTTATTTTTATGTAATTTTAAATGAGATTGTATTCTTAATTCTCTTTCATATAGATTTTTTTTCAGTATATAAGAATGCAACAAATTTATGTATAGCAATTTTTTAACTTTACTGAATTCACTTATGAGTTTTAGTAGGTTTATGGTGACATCTTTAGGGTTTCTGAATGTAATATCATGTAATCTGCAAACAGTGACAACTTTACTTCTCTCTAATTTGGATTTTTTCCTTTTTGTCTAATTGCTGAGAATAGAACTTCTAATACTATGTTGGATAAAAGTGATAAGAGTGGATGTCCTTGTCTTGTTTGTGGTTGAAGAGGAAATGCTGTCAACTTTTAACCATTTAGAATAGTGTTAGCTATGGGTTTGCAACATATGACTTTTATTACATTGAGATATGCTACCACTATACCCATTGTGTTGAGAGTTTCTGTCATGAGTTGATGTTGAATTTTGTCAAAAAGAACTGGATTTTTCTACTAAAATAATTATATGGTTTTATCTTTGTTTTTTTAATGTGGTTGTACATTGATTGATTTGTAGATATTGAATCATCCTTGCATCCCTGAGATAAGCCAATTTCATAATGGCCTGCGATCCTTTTATGTAATGTTTTATTTGGTGTGCTTTTATTTTATCAAAGATTTTTACGTTTATTTGTATCATGGATGTAAAGTGCAAATGTTAGTCTTTCAGTCATGTCTGACTCTTTGGGACCTATGGACTGTAGCCCACTGGGTTCCACTGTCCATGGGATTCTCCAGGCAAGAATAATAGAGTAAGTAGCTATTCCCTTCTCTAGGGGTCTTCCTGACCCAGAAATTGAACCTGAGTCTCCCTCATTGTGTACAGGTTCTTTACCATTTGAGCCACTAGGGAAGCCCAATTTATTGTGGATATTGGCCTGTAATTCCCCCCCCCCCACAACTAACAGTGTCTCTGTCTAGTTTTGGTATAAAGGTTGGCTTTATAGAATGAATTTGGAAATGTTCCTTGCCATTTCAATTTGTTGGAATTGTTGAAAATTGTAAGTTTTAACTCTTTTCTGAATGTTTGGTAGAATTCACCTGTGAAACTGTTTAGTTCTTAGACTACTGTTTGTTGGGACTTTTTGTTTACTGATTCAATTTCATTACTAATAATGGGCCATTTCTTGTTTTATATTTCTTCCTGATTCAGTTTTGGGAAATTGTACATTTCAAAGCGTTTTAGCCATTTCTTCAATGTTGTCCATTTTATGAGTGAATAATTGTTTCTAGTAATCTCTTAGATGGCCTCCCTGATGGCTCAGATGGTAAAGAATCCTCCTGCCAATGCTGGAGACAAGGGTTTAATTCCTAGGTTGGTAAGATCCCCTGGAGAATGGAATGCCAACCCACTCCCTTATTCTTGCCTGGAGAATCCCAGGTTATTTAAGAACATATTGATTTCCAGATTTCTGGATTTTTTAATTTTTTTTTTCTTTTGGTTGATACCTAGTCTATACAGTTGTGGTCAGAAAAGACACAATTCAATCTTCTTTAACTTATTAAGAGTTTCTTTCTTTTTTTTGTGACCTAGCATGTAACTTACCATGAAGAATATTCCTGTGCACTTGAAAACACTGGGTATTCTGCAGTTTTGAGATGGAGTATTTTGTATAAATCTGTTAAGTCGATCTGTTTTAATAAATCTTTTAAGACCAATGTTTCCATATTAATTTTCTATCTGGATCATGTCAATTGATGTAGTGGGTTGTTAAATTCTTCTACTATTATTGAGTTACTGTCGGTTTCCTCCTTTATGTCTGTTAACATTTGCTTTATGTATTTAGGCGCATGTGTGTTGGATACGTATATATTTACACTTTAGGAAATTTTTTAGCTCTTATTTCTTCAAATAAATTCTCTGCCTCTTTCTGTCTCTTCTTCTTAAGGAACTCCTTGATGTTGTTCCAGAAGTTCCTAAACTATCCTTATTTTTCTTTTCAATTCTCTTTCTGTTCAGCTGGTTCATTCTTTTGTGTTGTCCAATCTGCTGATGCCCAGTTCTCTCTAGTGCATTTTTCATTTCAGTTATCATATTCTTCAGCTCTGATTTATCATAATGTATTTTTTTAAACTTTCTTGAAGTTCTCACTAGGCTCATCCATTATTCTCTGTGTTTGATTAGCATGTTTATGACCATTAACTTGAACTCTCTATCAGGTAGATTGCTTATCTTCATTTTGTTTTGTTCTTTTTCTAAAGTTTTCTCTTGTTTCTTTGCTCAGAACATACTTATCTGTCCTACATCCTCATTTCGTCCAGTTGTAGACTTATAAACAAAATAAAATCATACATCATCATTAGATCTGGTAAGTAAAAAAATAATGTTATCAGAAATGAAAAATCAACAGATGTAAACAGCCTTTAAATTTTTGCTTAGGAGAGAATTCATGAAAGGAAGATAAGTCTGAGGATGATACTTAGATTGAAGTTGAGCCAAGTTAAAATATGGAAAATATGAAAGCAAAATTAAAGAATAAACATTGTATCAGCCAACAGACATTTAATACATTCTCATCAGGAAAGAATAGTGGGAATTGTAAAGAACCTATCTTCAAAATGATAATAGCTGATGATAAATGACATTGCTGCTTGAGTTCAGAAGGCACGACAGTTAATGCTAATATCCACATTTACTACACTGGGTAGAAAGGGGGGAAAAAAGTAAAATACATCAACTAAAAACAGTGCCAGATAGTGACATATCATATTATTTCAACTATGACTTATAAATTTGGAATTGTTGATAGTTTTAACACCAGTCCACAGCCCAGGTGTTGAGGACCACTGGTCTAGTATGTTAAAAACTAGTTTGTCCCTATATCTTTTCATAATTGATGTTTTAGCAAATATTTTAGAAAAGGAAAATGACTAAAATATGATGAAACTGATTTTAATCATTTCTCAATCATTTACCTTATATTGTCTCTATATAAAAAACCATGCATAAGTCTATGCATGTATATAAAAATAAACAAAATAAACTTTTAAATAGATGAGAGTATTACTCTAAAACCTGATAGAAAGATTCCAGAAACATCACATTTTGGAACAAACACATTTTAAATAGCTTTCTGACTTTCAGACCACTTTCCAGGTCAGAAGAAAAACAAATATTCAGATACAAATATGTGGAATTGGAGAAAGCAATGGCACCCCACTCCAGCACTCTTGCCTGGAAAATCCCATGGACGGAGGAGCCTGATGGGCCGAAGTCCATGGGGTCGCTAAGAGTGGGAAATGACTGAGTGACTTCACTTTCACTTTTCACTTTCATGCATTGGAGAAGGAAGTGGCAACCCACTCCAGTATTCTTGCCTGGAGAATCCCAGGGACGGGGGAGCCTGGTGGGCTTCCATCTATGGGGTCGCACAGAGTCGGACACGACTGAAGCGACTTAGCAGCAGCAGCAGCATGTGGAATTGGAGATCACTGAGATTATTGTCTTTTGTTTTTTGGCAGCACCACTGGGAATCGTAATTCCTTTACCAGAGGCCAATTATTTCATACCTAATTATTTCATAATTTAGGCCAAGAATATTTCTTAGTTTTCCAGTAAATTTTTAGGAAGGTAACTAAGAACATTTCTCTTTTTGATAATGGTATCATCGATATGATTTATAACTGAAAATAATTGTAATTGGTAAATATATAAAAATAAATTACACGTAGAAGCAAGATCTATGATGCATTGGTTTCTAATTGTAAAACATTCCCTCTCTACTGTGAACTTTTTGAATAATAAAAAGTAATTTAGAAAATATTTTAAAAGTCAATATACAGAAGTAAGAAACTTTTTTGAGCCTATGAATTTCAAATATATTTGTAAATATGCTATATATTCTTAGAAAATGGAGGTTTTTAAAATAAACTTAATCACACACCATTATTAACATCAAAGACATGGCAATTTTAAAAAGAGAAATAGAAAATATGAAATAAATGTAGTTAGTTCTGTTTGTCTAAAACAGATCCTTCCCAAAGAGAAAGATAATATAAATTTAGAAAACTATTTAAAGCATTGGCTCCATAAAGAGATGTTTTATTATATGTTTGGCATAAATGTAGCATAAATTAATATTCTGACACTATCTTTGTATATCCATATATTATCTTATTGATTCCCTTCCATGGGTTAGCTTTATTTAATATTTTAAGTTGGAACTATGTTTTCTTGAGATGATTCAATTTTTTTTTATTTTATCAAATGGTATATTACATTATAGGAAAAAAAATAGTCTTTGAAATTTTTGTCAAAGAAGATTTAATTTTTGAAAAAAAATGTCACTAAGGACTGTGGTATCATTTCAAAACCAACAGGAATCTTCCTTATGTGAAAGATTGTGCCTGGTATAGTCAATTATTTAACTGCTTAGCCAGAAATATGAGTACTATACATAAAGTAAAAGAACTAGTATTTACTTATGATTCATTGTATTTAAAATAGCTC
Organism: Bison bison bison; assembly: GCF_000754665.1. Classification (NCBI taxonomy): domain Eukaryota; kingdom Metazoa; phylum Chordata; class Mammalia; order Artiodactyla; family Bovidae; genus Bison; species Bison bison. The sequence goes on from NW_011494715.1 coordinate 381,310, forward strand.
CTTCTACTACTCCATTGTGCCTTTCCTAACATAGTTCCATATCACAGCAGAATATTTTTTTGAGAACATTACAGTATATGTCTAGTATATTATTCTGTTTTGCAAAGCAAGGTGAGGTAAATATTTACTCAAATTTGAGATACACTGATACAAAATACATTTTACAGAGACTTGATATAACATGAAGTGTGTGTGTGGGTGTGTGTGTGGGTGTGTGTGTGTGTGTGGGTGTGTGTGGGGTGTGTGTGTGTGGGTGTGTGTGTGGGTGTGTGTGGGTGTGTGTGTGGGGGGCCTGCCAAATGGCACTAGTGGTAAAGAACCTGCCTGCCAATGCAGGAGATACAAGGGACCTGAGTTTGATCCGTGTGTCAGGAAGATCCCCTGGTGGAGTTCATGGCAACCCACTCCAATATTCTTACCTGGAGAATCCCATGGACAGAGGAGCCTGGCAGGCTGTAGTCCATGGCATTGCAAAGAGTCAGACATGACTGAAACTGAAGTGACTTAGCATGTAGGCATATATATACATTTGGAGAAGTCAATGGCACCCCACTCCACTACTCTTGCCTGGAAAATCCCATGGATGGAGGAGCCTGGTGGGCTGCAGTCCATGGGGTTGCAAAGAGTCAGACATGACTGAAACTGAAGTGACTTAGCATGCAGGCATATGTATACATTAACTACCTAATGCTTCCTGTGTCTCTGGGATAGTACAACCACATTAAAAGTCTCTTCACACCTGACTGTCAGTTCAGTTCATTTCAGTCGCTCAGTCGTGTCTGACTCCTTGTGACCACATGAACTGCAGCATGCCTGGCCTCCCTGAACATCACCAACTCCCGGAGCTTACCCAAACTCATGTCCATTGAGTCCGTGATGTCATCCAACCATCTCATCCTCTGTCATCCCCTTATCCTCCTGCCCTCAATCTTTCCTAGCATCAGGGTCTTTTTAAATGAGTCAGCTCTTCCTATCAGGTGGCCAAAGTATTGGAGTTTCAGCTTCAACATCAGTCCTTCCAGTGAACATCTAGGACTGATCACCTTTAGGATGGACTGGTTGGATCTCCTTACAGTCCAAGGGACTTTCAAGAGTATTCTCCTATACCACAGTTCAAAAGCATCAATTCTTCAATGCTCAGCTTTCTTTATAGTCCAACTCTCACATCCATACATGACTACTGGAAAAACCATAGCCTTCACTAGACAGAGCTTTATTGTCAAAGTAATGTCTCTGCTTTTCAATATGCTGCCTAAGTTGGTCATAACTTTCCTTCTAAGGAGTAAGCATCTTTTAATGTCATGGCTGCAATCACCATCTGAAGTGATTTTGGAGCCCCCAAAAATAAAGTTAGCCACTGTTTCCACTGTTTCCCCATATATTTGCCATTGACTACTTCTCATCAAACCTCAGAACAACAGCCCAAGGTATCGTTAGGGCTCATGACATCAGTTGCAGAACCAACACTGCCACTTCAGGTATGTGTGTTTCCTCCACAGCTTTCAAATTTTCTAGCTTTTGCCTTGAATGCAAATAGTTGTTGTTATTGTTCAGTGGCTAAGCCATGTCTGACTCTTTGTGACCCCATGGACTGCAGCAAACCAGGCTCCTCTGTCCTTCACCATCTCCCGGAGTTTGCTCATACTCACGTATGTGCATGTTCAGTCATGTCTGGTTTTTTTGTAACTCCCAGACTGTAGCCCACCAGGCTCCTCTATCCATGGGATTTCCCAGGCAAGAATACTGGAATAAGTTGCCATTTTCTCCTCCAGGGGATCCTATTTGACAAATTGTAGGAACTCAATCAGAGAAAGCAATGGCACCCTACTCCAGTACTCTTGCCTGGAAAATCCCATGAATGGGGGAGCTTGGAAGGCTGAAGTCCATGGGGTCGCTAGAGTCAGACACAACTAAGTGACTTCACTTTCACTTTTCACTTTCATGCATTGGAGAAGGACATAGCAACCCACTCTAGTGTTCTTGCCTGGAGAATCCCAGGGACAGGGAAGCCTGGTGGGCTGCCGTCTATGGGGTCGCACAGAGTCAGACACGACTGAAGCGACTTAGCAGCAGCAGCAGCAGGCACTTAATAAATGCCAGTATTTTATTAATACAAAATTCCTTCAGTTATCAATAAGTCTTACTTCCTAATCTCTTTATTACTTAAATCAATCTTTTATCAGAACTTTATACTTTCATTCACCCCTTTCCGTTGGCACAGATGATTCATCGGTCTTATAAGTTCCTACTTATAAGAATACACAAAAGTATTCCTACCCAGCACTTACCAAAGCCTAAAATAGGACAAGAATTCTTCCTTCGAGGGGATTATCCCTTTTTTAGGCATTGGAGAGTCTCGTCCATGTGGTAAAAGGAAGGAGAAAAGTAACACAAACGGCATGGTAGCTCACGTCTCACATCCCTGTTCAGAACTGGGTCACAAGGCCACGCTCCACCACAAAGGATCTCGGAAAGTGTAGTCCAGGTTGTGGCCAGGCCTCCACTGCAGAGTGAAGTCATCCTTGACATGCCCTCCACAGACTCCAGTTTACAACCCCTGCTTCTCCAGTATCCCCTAAGTACTAGGCATTCTGAGGAGAAAATACAGATATAGATGAGCATTTAGAACAGTTAAAATAGCAAATATTTTTAAGTGTACTTATTGTTTTAATAATCAATAATAAAATAATCAAAAGAAATCAATCCTAAAGGAAATCAACCCTGAATATTCTTTGGAAGGACTGCTGCTAAAGCTGAAGCTCCAATACTGTGGCCACCTGATGCAAAGAGCCAACTCATTGGAAAATACCCTAAAAACTGGGAAAGACTCAGGACAGGAAGAAAAGGGGGTGACAGAAGATGAGATGGTTGAATGGCATCACTGACTCAATGGACATGAGTTTGAGCAAAGTCCAGGAGACAGTGAGGAAAAGGGAAGCCTGGTGTGCTGCAGTCCATGGGGTTGCAAAGAGCTGGCCATGACTTAGTGACTAAACAAAACAATTGTTTTAATATATTAGTAGTTCTTTTCAGCAACTTAGTTTTCTGATTAACAGAATTCCAGGCAATTCTGTATTCTTGAAAATCAAATAAATAAATTGTACAGAACACTAAGGATCTTTAAAATTCAGAGTCTCCAGCCCTGGGTGCTGGATTAGATTCACTCTCAAGACACTGATAGCACATCCAGAAGCTATAAAAGATAGCCTGCATTTAAAAAAAAAAAAAAAAAAGAGCTACCATATATCAAATCAATAAATTCTCCTCTACTAATTGAAGTCAGCAAATTCTTACCAATTTATAGCTGGAATTCTTCAGTGTTTTCATTGGCTTTTGCAATCATTTCTCAGTCATAGGTATGTAAATTTTTTCTGGCATAGATTCTGCAATCATCAAGGTTTTCTGTGACTATGGGGTCACATACAGGAGGTCATTCTAATGATATTAGTAATTTAAAAAGCAATTTAAAATGTAATTTCTTTCTTCAAAGAGCAAATCATTTGCATAGAGAGATAACATATAACAAAGTAGTAAAAACACAGTAAGTCAGTATGAGAGAAAATTTAAGTCAGTGATATCGGTCAGTGGTCTGCAAGCTTTTTGATCAAGTACACAGTATACTACTAATACACTGAACCATGCCTTTCAATATATCAGTTTGGATTTACATAGCATATCCATAGAGTCTTGGACTAATGATATTTGTTTTTTTTTTTTTCTAATTTTATTTATTTTTAAACTTTACATAATTGTATTAGTTTTGCCAAATATCACAATGAATCCAACAAATTTAAAATGATGAAAGAGACTTTTAAATGTCTTATTCTCTTTTCTGATGAATCATCTTTTTTATTCCCTGAGAAGTACAAAGCCCAGAGCTTGAGGATCACAGTTTCACAAAGGTTCAGGAAAAGGGGATTGAACCTCCATTGGCAAAATCTTTGTGAGAGATTGATACCATCAATGAATAAGATATGGTATGTTATGAACAGTATAGGAAATGTATGAGAAGAAGATAAAAACATTATCTTTTCAGGAGATGGACTCTACTGCCCTTCTCAATTAGGTAATTTCATTAAAAAAAGAAAAACTTCTAGAGTCAGACAACCTGGTTTCTAATCGTCTCTGTTATTTTGTGACCTCGTAAGATGGATCTAACTTTTAGACGTTGTTGTTTAGTCATTTAGTTGTGTCCAACTCTTTGTGGCCCGTGGACTGTAGCACACCAGGTTTCCCTGTCCATCACCAACTCCCGGAGCCCGCTCAAACTTATGTCCATTGAGTCAGTGATGCCATCCCACCATCTCATCCTCTATCACCCCTTTCTAGGTTTCAGTGTCCTTATATCTGAAATAGAGTTATTAACAGTATCTCCTGTATTGGATCTTTGAAAAATTATGGGAAAGGGCTCATGTACATATAATAATTATGCAAAAACAAGATTTTATTGTTGTTGTTAAGACTAGAAAGATAAATTGGGGTGTGACTTGAACAGCCTGAAAGTCAATCTACAGGGCTTTGTAGATTGTACCCCAAACTTTTGGGTTAGCATCAAATATATTGAGATTTTGTGTATAAAGAGGGGTAATAAATAATTGTTGTAGGTATGAAAGCCAGTGGTTTGACTAGTAAGAGTTTGTCTGCATTTGCAGTAATGGGACCACATAAAAGTCAGCACAAGTGAAGAGATAATTAAATAATTAGATATCTAGAAAATTGTCAAATGAAAAATGATCATGACAGTTTACTTTTTTGTATTGTTGGATGAACAGTCTGTGTTTTGATTGTTTAGTTGCTATGTCATGTCTGACTCTTTGTGACACCATGGACTGTAGCCCGTCAGGCTCCTCTGTCCATGGGATTTCCCAGATAAGTATGCTACAGTGGGTTGCCTTTCCTTCTCCAGGGAATCTTCTCAACCCAGGGATTGAATCCAGGTCTCCTGCATTGGCTGGCTCTCTACCACTGAGCCACCAGGAAAGCCCACAAATATTCTATAGAATTAACAAATGCATATATACATACATATTTTTAAATAAACTTTTATGTTTAAAAGGAAATATTGAAAATTGTCTTTCATGAAATCTGTGAGTTAAAAAGAAATACTTCCTGTTGTATTCTTTGTCTCACATCTAAAACACAATTGCTCTGAGTATGAGAAGAATGCTAGTTTGAATCTGGGCATGTTTATGCATGTGCCTGAGAGAGAGAGAGAGAATTGTTGAAAACTCTAATTAGTATATGCTTAAGTCATTACTTTTGTTTTTTTCCAAAAGTTGTGTTAGTGGGTTAGTAACTCAGTCGTTTCTGACTCTTTGCCATCCTGTGGACTGTCGCCCAACAGGCTCCTCTGCCCATGGAATTTTCCAGGCAAGAATACTGGAATGGGTATCCATTCCCTTCTCAAGGGGATCTTCCTGACCCAGGGATTGAACCTGGGTCTCTTGTATTGCAAGCAGATTCTTTACTGTCTGAGCCACCAGGGTTTGGGTTGAGGATCTCCCAAGTGTTATCCTGCTTCAATTAAGAAAGAATTTAAGTTCCTAAAAGAAAGCTGAGTGCCAAAGATTTGAAGCTTTCAAACTGTGGTGCTGGAGAAGATTCTTAAGAGCCCCTTGGACAGCAAGGAGATTAAACAGTCAATCCTAAAGGAAATCAGTCCTGAATATTCATTGGAAAGACTGATGCTGAAGCTGAAGTTCCAATACTTTGGCCACTTGATGCAAAGAACTGACTCATTAGAATACAATTATGTAAAGTTTAAAAATAAAATAAAATTTAAAAAAATAAATAAATAAAAACATCAAAAAAAGAAAAGACCCTGATACTGGGAAAGATTGAAGGCAAGAGGAGAAGGGGACAGCAGAGGATGAGATGGTTGGATGGCATCATCGCCTCAATGGGCGTGAGTTTGAGCAAGCTCCAGGAGTTGGTGATGGACAGGGAAGCCTGGCATGCTGCAGTCCATGGGGCTGCAAAGAGTTGGATATTACTGAGCAACTGAACTTAAGTTCCTAATGCATTTATCTAGAGCCCTGAAGAAGTTTCAAGAAAGGATATTTCATTAAACACTGCAAGTGGAGATAAATTTCATAGTTTCATCCTTTTGTAATTAAAACAAATCTCATCTATCATTGAAGTCTGTGGATTCAATATTGCTTTTAATTGGATAATCTGAAAATACTTGATAAGTCAGAGTAGATATGGGGCTTTGTATAATTGGTTCAAGTCTAGCTTACACTGAAAAATCCTTTCCATTTAGAAAAAGACAAAAAATGTAGATGATTTCTCCTTTTTCTTCCTTTAGTTTTATATATAAGCCATGTGTTGAATATGTTTCTCTGTTCAATTTTTTAAAAAACTTTCCTGGGCACTAGACTGGTCAGATATGCAAAAATACAAACTTTTCTTTATAGACTCCTCCTGCAGTCCCATGGTTAGGACTGCTTTTCAATACAGAGGATATGCGTTCACTCCCTGGTAAAGGAATTATGATTCCCAATGGTGTTGCTGAAAACAAAAGACAATAATCTCAGTGATCTCCAATTCCACATACTTGTATCTGAATATTTGTTTTTCTTCTGACCTGGAAAGTGGTCTGAAAGTCAGAAAGCTATTTAAAATGTGTTTGTTCCAAAATGTGATGTTTCTAGAATCTTTCTATCAGATTTTAGAGTAATACTCCCATCTATTTAGTTAATTTTGTTTGTTTTTATATACATGCATATACTTATGCATGTTTTTTATATAGAGACAATATAAGGTAAATAATTGAGAAATGATTGAAATCATTTTCATCATATTTTAGTCATTTTCACTCAATAAAATATCTGCTAAAACATCAATTATGAAAACATATAGGGATAAACTACAGTTTTTAATATACTAGACCAGTGGTCCTCAACACCTGGGCTGCGGACTCATACTAGTCCATATCCCGTTAGGAACAGGTTCACACAGCAGGAGGCGAGTGGCCAGCAAACAAGTTAAGCTTCGTCTGCATTTACAGCCACCCCCATTGCTGGTATTTCTGCTTGTACATCCCTCCTCTCCCCCACATCCATGGGAAAGGTGTCTTCTGTGAAACTGGTGCCTGGTGGCAAAAAGGTTAGGGATCACTGTAGTAGAAAACAAAACCCCAAAGCAATTAAATGTAAATAATCAGGTCTTGAAAAAAATAGCCTACTTTATTCTAACTCTCCTCATTAGTCAAGGAATTGCCTTTATTTTCTGTCTAGAATTTTCTAACTTCCCCTTTACTTAGTGCACGTGGAATTCAATGGATGTGTTAGCAAAAGGTGAAAAATCATAGGGCTTCCCAGGTGGCTCAGTGGTAAAGAACCTGCATGCCAGTTCAGGAGACCTGGGTTCAGTTCCTTGGTCTGGAAGATCCCCTGGAGGAGGAAATGGCAACCAATTTCAGTATTCTTGCCTGGAGAATCCAGACAGAGGAGTCTGGTGGGCTACAGTCCATGGGGTTGCAAAAGAGTAAGTCACAATTTAGCAACTAAACAGCAAACAATTAGCTCATATACATTATTAATGAATGTTAATATATTTTATTATTGATACATATCAGGAATAATTACCTCTTACACAACCTAGAGAGTTGGTGACAAGTATATTTTCTTCTTTGTAACTATGTAAAAAGAAGATTCTGACTCTGGGAAAAGAAAAGCATTTTAGTATTTTTAAATTCTATTTTGAACCTATATAGTATGCTTTAGAATCTAAATAAATTTAGGGGAAATTTTATTTAAGGATGCTATCAGTAATATTCCCTATCAATTTAGTCTCACAAAGGTATGTATAGTTGAAATTACTTCTTCTCCTCTCCTTGGACAACACGAAGAGTTACTGAAGTTTAATTTACAGAGGTTTTTGCCTGAGCAAATATGGATTGTAGCCCACTAGGCTCCTCTGTCCATGGGATTCTCCAGGCAAGAATATTAGAGTGGGTTGCCATTTCCTCCTCTAGGGGATCTTCCAGACCCTGGGATTGAACTTCCTCTCCTCGGTCACACAAAGAGTGACTGAAGGTTCATTTACAGAGGTTTTTGCCTGAGCTGTACCAAAACCTATATTTAGGGAAGAAATCAGAAGAATTTAATGGATCTAAATGGAGAGGGTATACAGATTGCAAGAAATATTATTTCCATGGTGGGGAGAAATTTGCAGAGTTGGAAAAACAAACACAAAAAATTCCACTACAGGTAAACAGATGAAGGATAGGTCACAAAGCACAAAGGGTTTATTGTGGTTTTAGTATTTGAGCTCTTTCTCTGATTTTCAAACCTACCCCACACCCCAGCTGAATGGGAATCTACTCCTTATTTGGGATGGTTATAACTTTGCCCCATCGCAACAGCAAAGAGGCAGAAGCAAGTTAGAAAAGAATCTGGGCTCTGAAATGGTGATGCCTTAAAATAGGAAACCAGTGACTGTGTGAAGGCTGAGCTGTTTTCCAAGCAGTAAACCAGCTGCATTTTGCATGGAGGAGTGACGGCTGAAAGCGCTGACAACTGGGAGAAAGCCAGCTTACAGTGATTCGGGCTGTTGCCGTGAGCACGCAAGCTGCTGCAGAGTCCTGATAAAGATGATTACATAGTTCCCAATATTATGCTGATGAAATAGGCTCCAAAAGCATTGGGAAATATCTGCTGTAGCAGCACAAACCATTCTGCAATCTCCCAAATGCCCTGAATTATGATTGGCTGACAAAGTTACGACTTTTCCAGTTCAGCTCTCTTCATATTTGATTTGTAAAATGAAGCATAATGGTTTGCTATACAGATTATTGTGAATTACGTATACCCACAGGAATACTCAAGTGAGTCTGATTGCCTTTATTATACTTGATATTTTCAGTGTTGTGTTTCAATATTACTCCCTTTTGCATCCATTTGGTTTGTGTTTCATTTTACTGAAGCTCATTAGTCTAGGGTTTCCTTAAATTCCTTTTTTTTTTTTTGACCAGTGTATCAGAGTCACATTTGTTGTTCAACTATTAATTAACTTAGGTTGAAATTCTATATTTTAAAGTATCTGCTATCTTTTTTTCTTATTTAATTTCCACTTTGTCTCCAATTATTTATCATGAGGAAACTTTAGAGATTAGTTCTTTCTCTACTAAATGAATGATAAATACTATCAACAAAAATTATAAGGAGAACATAATAGAGAGAACAGAAAATTTAAGTGTCACTTACTGAGAACTAATTGGATTTGTTCTGTGCTAAGCCACTTCAGTCGTGTCTGACTCTTTGTGACCCTTGAACTGTAGCCCACCAGGCTCCTCTGTCCATGGGATTTCCCAGGCAAGAATACTGGAATGGTTGCTACTTCCTCCTCCAGGGGATCTTCCAGACCCAGGGATCGAACCTGTATCTGTGTCTCTTGCATTGCAGGCAGATTCTTTACCCACTGAGCCATCCAGAAAGACTGATATGATCTAGGAATTGAAAAAGGTCAGTGTGATTGTAACTTCTTGGGCAGTGAGGAAGGGCATGTCATGAGTTTTGAAAGTCACATTGGGGCTTTCTAGGATCACATAGGCTGTGGTATTTGAATTTTACACTTGTTTACTGCTTATGTCCTACAACAATTTTAAGTGTTTACCTTTTAAAAGAAAGAAGTACTTGAAATACTTAACCTTTTATTGATTAGGTGGAAAAGCAGAATTGCAAACAAATGCATTTAACTTTAGATTGCAAATCTCTTAAAATAATTTGGTAAATACCTGGGTGTGTATAGAATCACAGAATTTCAAAAGACTTTAAAAAAAAAAAAAAGGCAGAGCTTAAATCAGTCAGGGCAGAGATAGAATGATACCTCATGGTGAAGAAGAAAAAATACTGCCACCTAACCCAGAATCGTTATATGTAGTTAATATAATTACAACCCCAGGATTAAACCCTCTCTTTTGTAGACTTGTTCACATGTGAGATTGTCAAGGGTATAAACTTGGAATTGAGCAATCTGACACACTTCTTTCTTCTCATGGACCCAGGAGGGGTGTATTATACCTTCCAGGAAAATCTGAGAATTTTGATAACTCTATCCCTTCGTAAGATCTAGCTCTGATCTTTTAAAATTAAGATTGTTGCCTCCCCATCATGAGAACCAACTTCATTGTTCTTTCTGAAAGTGAGTTTTCACCCATTTTGTAAAAAACCATTCCAGTTTGTAAAGCCATTTTGTTTTTATTTTGATTCCTGAGAAACATTGCATTTCTTTATTATGACATGGTGGTCTTTTACATTGAATTTTCTGAAAATGTACTTAGTGTATTAAAATAAATTACATGTTCAGCAAGTCTTATCAGTATTGCTTCAGTATTGGGTTGGTCCGAAAAGTTCATTTGGGTAAGACGTTATGCTGCTGCTGCTAAGTTGCTTCAGTCGTGTCCGACTCTGTGCGACCCCATAGACGGCAGCCCATCAGGCTCCTCCATCCCTGGGATTCTCCAGGCAAGAACACTGGAGTGGGTTGCCATTTCCTTCTCTCCAATGCATGAAAGTGAAAAGTGAAGTCACTCAGTCGTCTCTGACTCTTAGGGACCCCATGGACTGCAGCCTACCAGGCTCGCTCTGTCCATGGGGTTCTCCAGGCAAGAGTACTGGAGACCAACCCATGAGTATTTTATTATTGTTACTATTATTGATATTTGTACTTTCTATCCAACTTGGAGAATACCTATACTCACCTATAAACTCAGAAAATAGGGTGTTAGTGCCATTGTGTGTTTTCTAAAAGTGTATAGCACGGATTTCTACTCTCACAATCCCAGCAAGCCTGTAATAATTAAAGTCACAATAGAAGTAATCCTAGAGAAGTCATTCAGTGTCTTCATCCCTTAATATCTCCACACTTAAGTAGATCTAGTCTTTCAACAGCTGCTCGTTGCATGAAAAGAGGTCCTGAACAAGGTCAAGTTCTACCTTCAGGCTACATTCAGCCAAAATGAATTTACAAAACATAGTACTCTAGGGAACAGATGTGTGGTAGTTTTTAAGGCACCCAGAAATGTGATATGTGTCAGTCTACTATTAAACTAATCTTTAGGTAATACCAGGAAGACTATCAGTCTACAGAAAGTCTTATTTAACTGACAAACGTGTATATGGCATTTCCTGTCATTATTCTAAGGACTTCATAAATATCAACTCACTTAACCTTCATGCAATCCTGTAACATAGGTGTCACTGTTTTCTTCTTGCACAGATAAGAAAGTGAACCTAAGAAAAGTTAAATAGTTTTCTCAAGATTACAATAAGTGGGAGGTATAGATTGAAGTCCAAGATTCATGCTCTCAACTGCTGTGCTAGTTTCACTCAATCTTATGCTGTGTCCAGAGCCTGCCCTCAAATTTTGCATTCATTCAGTAGACTGAAAGTTTAATGTATAAAAGCAGGAGATTGAATTAAGAGCAAAGACCATCGGGGTAAAAATCTGAACGGACAGATGTTGATTTGATAGGAGATGTAGAGTAGATATTTTGTTTTCTATCAAGGATCATGGACAACCAATATTAAGAAGCAAAGGGCTAACAGTGAAAAGTGACTTTTAAATATTCTGTGTCTTCATGAACTGTGTAAAATGGATGTAGCCACCTCCTTTTAAAGTTATGAAAGGATAAAGGGCTTCTGGCTTCTGTGTCAATTATGTACCATTTAGTATGAATGTATCTGTAGCTTTAATTTGATTAATCTTTGCACTTTATGTAAATTAAATTAGCTTTAGGGAATCAGAGAAAAATGATCTCAGAGAGTGTTACTTTGACAACATCCTGCTGAGACAGGATCTTGGTAGAAATACCAGTGAGAGAAGGAAAGCATTTCTCGTGTTTCAGGGTGGTGAGTGCTTATGTGTCAGTGAAAACACACTTTCTGCCTCTTGGACTTTTCCATCAATTTGAAGCAAGCACTAATTAGCTGCTGGAAAACAGAAATAAATTATGCACAACCTATTTCTTTCAAGTATCTCTCAATCTGGTAGGAAAGACAGACAAAATTCAAAAATAACACTTATTGTACAATGTGATATAGGTCCTGTGGGCCAGCCCCTCACTTGCCTGATGGTATTAGTGCAAATTCACTGAGAAACATACCCTTGATTCATAGTCTAATAAAGTTGATTTTTAAATATATAACACATAATCAAAAAATAAATAAATAAATAAATATATAACACACAATCAGTTTGGAAAAAGCAAATATGCACACAAATATACACACATACATACACACACAAATACTTTCACACACACATATACATATAAACATGTACATATACACATATTGTGTGTACATATACATGTGTGTATATACACAAAATACATACATATACACATAGGTACATGTGTGCCTATACATACAAAATACACATACATGTATGCACATGAGTGCACACAAACGTGTACATATACACACATGAGCACCCAGACCCACCTACACACATGCACACAAATACACACATATACATACATATACATGTACACACATATACACGCATACATATACGCACACAAATTAGGACACATACATACCTGATATAAGGAGAGGAAACAAAGTAAAGTTGTTAAAAATACAACTCCGTCAATTTGCCAAAAGTCAGAGTAACTGAAGATAAATATTTTATTTGTGATTTCCGATGACATACTTCCTCAATTTATTCCTCAGAAAAAACCAGAATGAAGTATGTTTTCTGTAGTCCCCAGTATATTGTTGTTTTTACTTTTCATATGCTAAGTTATACAAAAATCAGTGTGGTAAGGAATAATTTTTTTATGTGTCCTACAAAGAGCAAGGTCATTTCGATTAAACACAGAGGTGCAAAATCTGAAATCTCTTCTATGACCCAGAACAATGTTAGCTTGTGATCTCATTGAATACAGTTCATGCTGCATAATTTGAAGTTCTGTGCAAATTCTAAGCGTTCAGACTTTCCCATCTTGCAGAAGTCTACATGCATGTCGTTGTATAGGATAAAGAATTTAATAAACATGAAAGTCACCGCTTCTTCCACAGTATTGCACTTGATTGCAATCAGCATGTTACAACCAGAGTCTAATTATAAAACGTCAAATGTTTCATCCGCTTTTCTAGCTCAGTTCTGTGGTCACTGGCCCATTGAACATAAATTTTAATTCCTTTTATGTTCAATTTGAATCTGAATCACACAGTTGATTCTAAACTATCCCTGAATTAAAACTCCCTTGAAGATAGCTTGTCTGGAGAATGATTTTCAGGGACATGATTTCCCAAACTTTTCTTTCATCACTCATGCAAATGAGCAATACTTTTGCAAAACTTGTTTGGCTTACATTGCTAGAATTTTAATTCTAAAGATTTAAAGAAACACAGTAAAGGAGGTAACCGGGAATTCACATTCCTGACTACCCTTGAGAACAGTCATTTGAATAGACCAAAAAATGGGATATATAAGATAAAGGATATTTATATTTATTAATATGAAAGTCATTAAATATTATGGAGAGTTTTCTTTTTCATCTGTTGTCTGTTTCTGCTAACTTCTCAGACACAATTATTTTTCTGAATTAGGTATATGGGCATCCAATACAATGTGTCATTGATTTAATCAACAAATATTTATTGACTGTATACTTAATGTTGAATACAAGAGAAATAGCAGGAAAAAAAAAACCAAATCTTTGTTTAGGATGCTTTTAGTTAGTGCCCTATATCTACTGAAATAGTTGGTTACTGGGTGTTAGTATTTTCCTGGCAAATTATTTTTCTTTCCTTTTCTTTCACTTTTTTTGGAGCACTTTTAAATTGATTATAGCTCCTCTAAACAGGTTTTATGTTTAGATAAGAAATCTATTTGTTAATCAGTCTATTTCTTTTAAAACAAAATTCTACTTTTAAATGTTTCTCCTAATTAAATATATGTACTTTAAAATAATATTTGAATTTTTAATTTTTTTTTTGTCTTTTGAATTCATCAGTTTCCCCATTAGACTTCACCCCATCTATGCCTGTTCTGGTTTTGTATTTTCTTTGTACCATTTTGCACATCCGAATTTAGAAGTTGAATACTCTATTTTGATGACATTTACTATTATAATGTTACACTGTATAGTGGTAGTATTTTAGTCACTAAGTCGTGTCCAACTCGTGTGCCCATAAACTGTAGGCTCCTCTGTCCATGGGAATCTCCAGGCAAGAATACTGGAGTGGGTTGCCATTTCCTTCTCCTAAGTCTAAAATTATCAACATTTCTGCCTGTCTCCAAACAGTGCAAAACCTTAGGCTTTTTGACTATCACCATTTCCTTGTGACCTCATTCATGATGCCTGATATATTAGTTTAGTCCCCCTTTGTTTATCTCACCGTGAACTCATTTTATTTTTGTTTTTAACATCTATGTAGACTTAACAACATGTTTTCTTCACAGTGATTCATTTCCTTAATTGGTGTATCATTTAAATTATCTTCCATATAAGTAGTTTTCCTTGAGTCTACCATTTGCCTCAGGTTGGGAATTTATACCTATGGTATTATATTTTTTTAAATATATTTTTTGATGTGGACCATTTTTAAAGTTTTTATCAGATTTTTTACAATATTGATTCTGTTTTATGTTTAGTTTTTTGGCCACAGGGCGTGTGGAATTGTAGCTCCCTGACCAGGAGCTAATCCAACCCACACCCCTTGCATTAGAAGGTGGTCTTAACCACTGGATCACCAGGGAAGTCCCTAATATACCTGCTGTTGTTCAGTTGTTGTGGTTCAGTTACTAAGTCACGTCTGACTCTTTGTGACCCCTTGGACACACCAGGCTTCCCTGTCCTTCACTATCTCCTGGAGTTTGCTCAGACTCATGTCCATTGAGTCAGTGATGCCATCCAACCACTTCATTCTCTATTACCCCCTTCTCCTCTTGCCCTCATTCTTTCCTAGCATCAGGGTCTTTTCTAGTGAGTTGGCTCTTTTCATCAGGTGGCCAAAGTAGTAATTTCTACTTTGCCATTTAGAGGACTTATGATTTTATCGGTTATGACTATTTGTTTTTTCATTAATTTTATCTAGTTCCCTGGCTTGTGGCACTAAACAGCACTCTGGCTGACCCCCAGCTTTTCACCATTAGCTTGTTTTTAATCTGGATACATGTGGTTCTTCAGGACACTGGGGTGGCTAGGCTTTCTCCCAGGTCTGTAGGAGAACACAGGCCAGTAGATGAAGGGTTTCTCCTTCGAATAACAGGAGCTCCACTCTTCACAGTCATTCAGAGAATCTTGTTGTTGTTCATCATTGCTTGTATTATGAGATTTCTAAAGCAAGTTTCTTGCTAGAAGGCTTCTGTCAATTTAAAATTTACTGAAATGTTTAAATGGCGTAAATTAAATGATAATGCATCTGGTTTAATGACCCCTGAGGTGGTATTCTGTCAGATTTGCACACTGATAATGTGCTAACTGTGGGGCTTCCCCGGATGGCTTCCCAGGTGGCTCAGTGGCAAAGAATGTACCTGCCAATGCAGGAGACTTGGTTTTAATCCCTGGGTCAGGAAGATCCTGTGGAGAAGGAATGGCAACCCACTCCAGGATTCTTGCCTGGAGAATCCCATGGACAGAGGAGCCCAGCGGGCTACAGTCCATGGGGTCACAAAGAATCAGACACAGATTTATAGATGGAACAACAACAACAAATGTACTAACTCTATCTTCGAATTTAATCTCAGCTATTATGTAACTGAATACTTGGCTGTGTGACTCAATGCTCTGAGCACAGATTCATAATGTAAGAGTCCAGACTATGTTGTCTCTATTTTAATCTAAAAGCTTTAAAATCATAAGAAATTAAACTTGTTTCTAAAAATTTAGGAAAGCATAAAATGCTTTCCCAGTCTGATATATTTATCTGACAAAATAATCACATGAAAGGGAACCAGCGGTTACCTTGCTCTAGCATCTTCTTGCAGATAAGGCAATGGCACCCCACTCCAGTACTCTTGCCTGGAAAATCCCACGGGCGGAGGAGCCTGTTGGGCTGCAGTCCATGGGGTCGCCAAGAGTCGGACACGACTGAGCAACTTCCCTTTCACTTTTCATTTTCATGCATTGGAGAAGGCAATGGTACCCCACTCCAGTACTCTTTCCCCAGGGACAGGGGAGCCTGGTGGGCTGCCGTCTATGGGGTCACACAGAGTCAGACATGACTGAAGTGACTTAGCAGCAGCAGCAGCAGCAGCAGCAGCAGCATCTTCTTGAGTAGATGGATATGGTGAAGTTCTGTGAAGATAAATAATCTGCTCAATGGCTCTAGTGAAAAAGTCAGGACTAGAATTTTATCTTTTTAAAATTCTTAACATAACGTTCTTTCCTTTGTACTATTGTTCCCCACCTTAGACAAGCCCTGAACGGTTTTTATAGTATATATTCATGTATAATTGCTTTACAATGTTATGTTAGTTTCTGATCTTCAACAGAGTCAATCAGTGATGTGTATACCCATAACCCTACCCTCTTGAACCTCCCTCCCACCCCTGATCCCACCCATCTAGGTCATCACAGAGCCCTAGGCAGAGCTCCCTGTGTAATAAAGCAGGTTCCCACTAGTGATCTGTTTTATACCCTGTAGTGTATATGTGTCAACCCCAATCTCCCAATTCATCCCACCCTCATTCTTCCAACCCCTGTGTCCACACATCCGTTCTCTGTATTGGTCTTTATTCCTGCCCTGCAAGTACGTTCATCTCTACTATTTTTCTAGATTCCACATACATGTATTAATATTTGCTTTTCATCTTTTTGACTTTACTCTGTATGATAAACTCTAGGTTCATTCACATTTCTACAAGCGACCCAACTTCCTAAGTTGTTTAATAAATGCCTATATGTTTATAGTTACCTACTCTGTAGATTATACAGAGTGAAATTCCTTCTCACCCTAAAAACTAGGTGTGTAATTTCCAATCTGTATTAAATGGAACTCTAATATTCTATGAGGCATTTCTTTACCCACCTTAGGTCTTAGGAAACATTTAGGTTTTAATATGTGTGGCATACAGTCCCATCACTTCATGACAGATAGATGGGGAAACAATGGAAAGAGTGACAGACGTTATTTTCTTTGGCTTCAAAATCACTGCAGATGGTGAATGCAGCCATGAAATTAAAAGGCACTTGCTCCTTAGAAGAAAAGCTATGAACAACCTAGACAGCATATTAAAAAGCAGAGACATATCTTTTAAGTTTTAGAATATCTGCCAATGTGCTGAACAAATGTTTATGAGTTTGATTGTGAAACTCATTCAAGATAATTTGTTCAATTGATGTGTTTATTTATGAGCCCATACCTGGTGTACATGACTGTATATGATTTCTGAAGTCATGTATGTTGCCTATTTCAGAAACCTAATTAATCCTACAAGCAACTTCTATTTATATCCTCCCTAAAATACATGCTGATTCTATCATTCAGTGCATTTACTTAAACATTTTGTAGTTCCTAAAAAGATGTGCTTTACAAACATCCAGCAATAATTTATGAAGAAAAGGAAAATTCCCAGCTTGTTTGAAAATAGAACAGACAGTTTAAAAAAATGTGCCTATAAAGATAGCACATAAGGATTGTGCAGGGTAGACCTCTAAGAAACAATACCAATCCCCTGGGTGATGCCAGAGAGTAACTAGAGGAGCTGTTTTTGCAGAATGGTCAGAAAATAACCGTGAAAACAACCCCCAGATATCTGAATCAGCAGCAGCCTTACTCTATGCTTCTGGAACTTACAAAAGTGACTTTTAATAGCACTATAAACCTACTCCAAGATCAACTCCTCCATCTACTGGCTGAAGGCTGAATTTTGATCTTGCTTAGTTATACAGATAATGAGCTAATTTTGTTTGTGTGTATATGATTATGTTTTCCATGATGAACACAGCATTACTTCAAGGTATAACTTCCTTTCTTTAAACTATAATATATTATAACTCCTGGTGGCACAGACAGTAAAGCATCTGCTTCCAGTGTAGGAGACCTGAGTTCGATCCCTGGATCAGGAAGATCCCCTGGAGAAGGAAATGGCAACCCACTCCAGTATTCTTGCCTGGAGAATCCCATGGACAGAGGAGCCTGGTGGGCTGCAGTCCATGGGGTTGCAAAGAGTTAGATGTAAATGATGTGACTTAGCACACATGCATGCATTAATACACACACACATGTATGTATATATAATGAAGTATAATTGATAATGTATATATAATTATAATTTATAATGTACACAGTTTCTGGTGTACAGCAGAGTAATTCAGTTATATATGCATGTGTATGTGTATATATGGGGTTCTCAAGGCAAGAATGGACTGGATGAAGCATAAGCT
>NW_011494715.1:399755-408235 GCF_000754665.1 Bison bison bison
AATGTAGGAGACCTGAGTTCGATCCCTGGATCAGGAAGATCCCCTGGAGAAGGAAATGGCAACCCACTCCAGTATTCTTGCCTGGAGAGTTCCATGGACAGAGGAGCCTAGTGGGCTACAGCTTATGGGGTCACAAGGACTCAGACATGACTGAAAGACTAACACACACATCAGATCAGATCAGTCGCTCAGTCATGTCCGACTCTTTTCGACCCCATGAATCGCAGCATGCCAGGCCTTCCTGTCCATCACCAACTCCCGGAGTTCACTGAGACTCATGTCCATCGAGTCAGTGATGCCATCCAGCCATCTCATCCTCTGTCGTCCCCTTCTCCTCCTGCCCCCAATCCCTCCCAGCATCAGAGTCTTTTCCAATGAGTCAACTCTTCGCATGAGGTGGCCAAAGTACTGGCGTTTCAGCTTTAGCATCATTCCTTCCAAAGAAATCCCAGGGCTGATCTCCTTCAGAATGGACTGATTGGGTCTCCTTGCAGTCCAAGGGACTCTCAAGAGTCTTCTCCAACACCACAGTTCAAAAGCATCAAGTCTTCGGCTCTCAGCCTTCTTCATAGTCCAACTCTCACATCCATACATGACCACAGGAAAAACCATAGCCTTGACTAGACGAACACACACATACATAACTCAAATAATCCCAGACCACATTTTGAAAATAATATTATTACAGTGTAAAACAAGCTGACATCATTTTCTTTGTTTACTCATTTACATTTTTGGCTGCACTGGTTCTTCACTGCTGCATGAGTTTTCTCTAGTTGGCGGTGAGTGGTGACTACTCTTCATCATTGTGCCAGGCTTCTCATTGCAGTGTCTTCTCTTGTTCTGGAGAATAGGCTCTTTGCAGCCATGCAGGCTTCAGCAGTTGTGCTTCAGCATGGGATCCACAGTGGCAGTGTGCAGGCGCTTGTGTGCACAGGCTCAGTAGTTGTGGCATGCAGGCGTGGTTGCTCTATGGCACATGGGATTTTCCCGGACCTGAGAGGGAACCCTTGCCCCTGCACTGGCAGAATTCTCATCCACTGTACCAGCAGGGAAGTCTACACTGACATCATTTTTGAAACTAATTTTATTATTATTATGATTAAATTCATATGTCATTCCCAGAGCGTAATATACTCAATTTGGCTATTGAGGAGTTTCTTAATTTCCTGGCATGTAGGCAAATAATCTCTGCTTGTTCCTTTTCACAGGCACTTGTGGTTTGATATTCCAAGATCCATTATTATGTTTTCTGTTGTTGTTCCATCTGTTTTCAAAACAGAATTCAAATTGATGGATGATATTACTCAGAGTATCTTACCATATGACTTAGAAATCTAATGAAGCAGAAACTAACATTATAAAGCAACTATACCCCCAATTAAACATTTTTTTTAAAGTCTGGTGAAGCAATTAATGGAAACCAAAACCTTATTGTTAACCACCATTTAACAACTTCAGTTTAGTCAGACAAGTTGTCTGGCAATCTGAGAAAGGTGTTGAATACAAGAGAGCATAAGTCAGACGTTCCTTAGAGCAATATCTTGGTTCCTAAGAGTTTTACAAGCCTTATTATCTAGTCTGACAACTACTAACACTCTTTTAGTGGCTGTAGGCAAACTTCCTGTACATGTTCTATCTCACCTGTCTTAAACGATCTATCCTTGTCCTTCTCACTAATTCTAAGTGTCTAAAACTATAGACTGTCACAACCTAAATGCCTTTTGTGCCAACACAGAGCAGTCTTGCATTTCACAGAACTATTCTCACACAGAAATGAGGCCCTGCTGACTACTTTGGTTTCTGTGATTGGTCTGTCCCATCGAGGGACTGTGCTGACACTTTCTCATGGTCTCTTATAACCACTGTATACCACCTGCCCATGAGGGCATAATGCACACCTGCTAGACGGTATAGAATGTTTCTGTGTACACTCCTGGGAATGTCGCCATCCATGATGGCTCATGGCCCAGTGCTTTCTCTACAGTCAAGCCTCACCCGCTGGATGTCAGCTCCCCACCCACAGTATACATTGTTCTTCCATACAGCTCCTGCACCTGCTATGGTGCTGGTTGGTAAGTGAAAAGCACCAGCCATGCGGTTCTACGTTTTTAACTGCCTGGACTCCAAAGATAGATCTTTGTTATTGTGAGATCTGTGTGTGTGTCTGCGTACACATGGACACACACACACACATGTATATACATACACATGGGGCTTTCCAGGTGACGCTGGAAAGAACCTGCCTGCGAAGGCAGGAGACATAAGTTAACATGGGTTCAATCCCTGGGTCAAGAAGATCACATGGAGAAGGGCACAGAAACCCACTCCAGTATTCTTGCCTGGAGAATCCCATGGACAGAGGAGCCTGGTGGGCTGCAGTCCATGGGGTTGCAAAGAGTTAGACGTAAATGAGGTGACTTAGCACACATGCATGCATTAATACACACACACATGTATGTATATATAATGAAGTATAATTGATAATGTATATATAATTATAATTTATAATGTACACAGTTAGTTTCTGGTGTACAGCAGAGTAATTCAGTTATATATGCATGTGTATGTGTATATATGGGGTTCTCAAGGCAAGAATGGACTGGATGAAGCATAAGCTGGAATCAAGATTACTGGGAGAAATATTAATAACCTCAGATATGCAGATGACACCATCCTTAAGGCAGAAAGCGAAGAAGAGCTAAAGAGCCTCTTGATGAAACTAAAGAGGAGAGTGAAAAAGTTGGCTTAAAACTAAACATTCAGAAAACTAAGATCATGGCATCTGGTCCCATCACTTCATGGCAAATAGATGGGGAAACAATGGAAACAGTGAGAGACTTTATTTTCTTAGGCTCCCAAATCACTGCAGATGGTGATTGCAGCCATGAAATTAAAAGATACTTGTTCCTTGGAAGAAAAGCTATGATCAACCTAGACAGCACATTAAAAATCAGAGCAATATCTTGGTTCCTAAATCAGAGACATTACTTTGCCAGCAAACGTCTGTCTAGTCAAAGCTATAGTTTTTCCAGTAGTCATGTATGGATGTGAAAGCTGGACTGTAAAGAAAGCTGAGCACCGAAGAATTGATGCTTTTGAACTGTGGTGTTGGAGAAGACTCTTGAGAGTCCCCTGGATTGCAAGGAGATCCAACCAGTCCATCCTAAAGGAAATCAGTCTTGAATATTCATTGGAAAGACTGATGCTGAAACTGAAACTCCAATACTTTGGCCAACTGATACAAAGAACTTACTCATTTGAAAAGACCCTGATGCTGGGAAAGATTGAAGGTGGGAGGAGAAGGAGATGACAAAGGACAAGATGGTTGGATGGCATCGTTGACTCAATGGACATGAGTTTGAGTAAAGTCCAGGAGTTGGTGATGGACAGGGAGGCCTGGCGTGCTACAGTCTGTGGGGTCACAAAGAGTCAGACATGACTGAGCGAGTTAACTGAACTATACTGAATGTGTATGTATACATATATATGCACACACATGTATACTATACATATATATATGCTCTATATATATAGTGTGTATGTATATATATTCTTTCTCAGATTCTTTCCCCTTGTATGCTAGTATAAAACACTGAGCAGAGTATCCTGTGAAACAGTAGGTCCCTGCTGGTTATCTATTCTACATATAGCAGTGTGTATATATTTATGCCAACCTGCTAATTTGTCCCCCACCTTTACTCTTTGGTAACCCTGTTTGTTTTCTATGTCTGGATCTGTTTCTGGTTTGCTTTTATTTTGGCTGTGCTGGGCCTTAGTCACCTAATGCACGCTTTCTCTAGTTGTGGTGAGCAGGAATGCTCTAGTTGAAGTTCAGATGCTTCTCACTGCAGTGGCTTCTTTTGTTGCAGAGCGCAGGTTCTAGGTGTGTGGGCTTCAGTGGTTGCATCATGTGGGTTCAGTAACTGTGGTACATGAGCTTAGTTGCTCTATGGCCTGTGAGGTCTTCCTGGACCAGGGATTGAACCCATGTCCTCTGCATTGGCTGATAGATTCTTATCTACTACACCACCAGGAAAGTCCCTATTTCTGTTTCGTATATAAGTTCATTTGTATCTTTATTTTTGTTAAGATTCCACGTACAAGTGACATCATACGATGTCTATCTTTGTCTGACTCACTTCACTTCATATGATAATTTTAGTTTCATGCATATTGCTGCAAATGGCATTATTTCATTATTTTTATGGCTG
This sequence comes from Bison bison bison, assembly GCF_000754665.1. Lineage (NCBI taxonomy): Eukaryota > Metazoa > Chordata > Mammalia > Artiodactyla > Bovidae > Bison > Bison bison. The sequence goes on from NW_011494715.1 coordinate 403,970, forward strand.
AGTAGTATTCCATTGTATATAAGTACTCCATCTTCTTTACCTATTTCTCTGTAGATAGACGTTTAGGGTGCTTCCATGTCTTGGCTATTGTAAATAGTGCTGCTATGAACATAGGCATGCATGCATCTATTTGAATTAACTGAAGTATAGTTAAAGAAATTACTAACAAAACACATAAACACACATGAAAGTATATATCTGTTTATCTTTTCTCCTTAAATATTCTAAGTGTATCGATGGAACCCTCGCATCACCTGCACCTACAATCTGTGGGTGGTTAGAAATGAATGCAGTGAAAGTGGTTCCCCAAGGATGGACTACTGTCCATATTTTAATGTATTGCAGCTAGGATGGGTGAGGCGCAGCTTCTCCCTCTCTGGAGGTCTTTCTTTCCTCCCCCTCCCTGCAGCTCCCTCAGGGGCAAGTCCTTGCGCTCACAGACCATCCAGCATGCTTTTTGGACACCTTCCCTTTTGTGTTGCTGTCCTTTATCTCTGCACTTCTGTGTTGTGTAATTTTAAAGCTACTTTTACAGCCAAGTCCTAGCTTTGACCCAAGTCACCTAGACATGCTTCAGACCACCACTTCCAATCTTAGATGCTCCCTGGAAGGTGTTTCCTCAATCTTTGTGTGAATAAGTAGACACAGATCTTGAAGACAAGTGGTGTCAACCTACATGTACAACAATTGCTACAGATGTAATGGTTTTTATGAAGTTCTGACTTTGGAACAAATGTGCCATTGATATGATATTTTCTTAGGGATAGTTTTTTTAAACAGAGATGGGTTACCCAGAGATTGACTTACAAAGCTATCACCATGGTGTCATGGTGTCAGCAGAAACCCTCAGCAGCAGTATGATAGAAAAACTTGGGATCTGAAAGGAATGCAGGGGGAGGGACCCATTAGGTTTGGGGCTGGGGCAGAGAAAGCCCCTTTGAGAAAGTGTATTTTTTAAGCCAAGTCCACTTTATTCATTAGAGAGTGAAACAAACACATCCCAGGCAAAGGAAATAACAGTGAACACAATGAACCCTTTGGTTCATTTTAAGAATTAGGCTAAGAGATAAATAACACTGCTTTGGGAAAGCAAATGTTCTCCTTCCTTGCTGCAAGTAATAAATATTTATGCCTCCAGAAAAAAAGAAATAATAGATAGATGGCTTAAACAAATTAGTAAAAGGGCAGAGTGGAACACAATGAGCTTGGTCAATGGACACCAGAGATGGGAGTGCCATGAAGGTGTACAACATACCAAGATACAAGATACATCATGCTGGGAAGACAGTGGAAGTATTTTTAACCCTGCTTGCCAAATAATTTTTTATTAAGACGTGTTTTTTTTTTTTTTTAACTTTTTAATTAGATAATCACTTTACAGTGTTGTGCTGGTTTCTGTCATACATCAACATGAATTAGCCATAGGTATACATAAGTCCCCTCCCTCTGAAGCCTCCCTCCCATCTCCCATGCTATCCCATGCTTCTAGGTTATCACAAAGCACCAACTTTGGGTTCCCTGCATCTATAGCAAACTCCCACTCACTGTCTACATATAGTAGTGTATGTTTCAATGCTACTCTCTGAAATCATACCACCCTCTTCCTCTCCCATCATGACCAAAATCTGTTATTTATGTCTGTGTCTCCTTTGCTGCCCTGTAAGAATTTTACATTTTTAAAGTAATTTCGAGTTCACAGCAAAATTGAGGAGAAGATACAAGGATTCCCCACATGCTCCCCACCCCCACATTCATAGCCTCCCCCATTATCAACATCCCCACCAGAAGGCACATGTTTACCATTGATGATGCTGTGTTGACACATCGTTGTCACCCAGAGTACACAGTTTACATTACAGTTCACTCTGGATGTTGTGTGTTCTGTGACATGTATGCATCATTATAACACCATACAGAGTATTTTCATTCCTCTAAAAGTCCTCTTCGCTCTGCCTGTTCACATCCTTGCCTTCCCTCAACTCTGAGCAATCACTGATTTTTTCTGAAGCTATCGCCATAGTTTTGTTTTTTCTAGAATGCCTGAAGTTCCTAGGTTGCACTAGTGATAAAGAATCTACCTGCCAATACAGGATACACAAGAGATTCAGGTTCAATGCCTGGATTGGGAAGATCTCTTAGAGAAGCAAATGGCAACTGATTCCAGTATTCTTGCCTGGGAAGCCTCATGGACAAAGGAGCCTGGTGGGCTACAGTCCATGGAGTTGCAAAGAGTCAGATACTACTGAGCAACTGAGCACAGAATGTCATACAGTTGAAATCATGTCACCTCTTCAGACTAACCTCCTTCACTTAATAATATGCACTTAGCTTCCTTCATGCCTTTTTATAATGTAATATCCCATTTCACTTAATTGCTGAGTCATATTCTATTATCTGGATGCAACACCATTTATTTATCTGCTTACCTACTGAAGGACATCTTGGTTGCTTAAAATTTACAAATAAAGGTGTTAGAGATCATAGGTAAGTTTTTATATGGACTTAAGTTTTTAACTGGTTTTTATAAATACAAAGGAGCTGGATCGTACAATGAGTATATTTAGTTTTATAAGAATCCACCAAACTGTCTTCCAAAGTGGCTGTAATATTTTTGCATCTCCCACTAGCAACAAATGAGAGTGCCTGTTGCCCTACATACTCACAAAGAATTATTTGTGTATTTTGGATAATAGTCCTTCACCAGATGTCTTTTGTAAAGATTTTCTCTCCCACTGTGACCTGTCTTCTCATTCTCATGACACTCAACATTCTCCTTCTCAAAGCAGAAGACTTTGAAATTTTAACAAATTCTAGCTTATAAATGATTTGTTTAAATGACTGGTATCTTTGGTGTTATAGCTAACACCAAATCATTGCCTTATTCAATGTCGTATACGAGGCTTATTCAATGTCATACATGAGGCTTCAACAGTATGTGAACTGAGAAGTTCCAGATGGTGAAGCTGGATTTAGAAAAGACAGAGGAAGCAAAGATCAAATTGCCAGCATCTGTTGTATCATAGAAAAAGCAAGAGAATTCCAGAAAAATATCTATTTTTGCTTTATTGACTACACCAAAGCCTTTGACTGAATCACAACAAAATGTGGAAAATTCTTTAAGAGATGGGAGTACCAGACCACTTGACCTGCCTCCTGAGAAATCTGTATCAAGGACAAGAAGCAACAGTTAGAACCAGAGATGGAACAACAAACTGGTTCCAAATTGGGAAAGGAGTACTTCAAGGCTGTATATTGTCACCCTGCTTATTTAATGTCTATGCATAGTACATCATGCAAAATGCCAGGCTAGATTAAGCACAAGCTGGAATCAAGATTTCCAGGAGAAATATCAACGTAGATGAGACCACCCTTATGGCAGAAAGTGAAGAAGAACTAAAGAGCCTCTTGATGAAAGTGCAAGAGGAGAATGAAAAAAACTGGCTTAAAACTCAACATTCAGAAAACTAGGATCAAGGCATCTGGTCCCTTCACCTCATGGCAAGTAGATGGGGGAACAATGGAAACAGTGAGAGACTGTTTATTCTCTTGGGCTCCAAAATCACTTCAGACAGTGACTACAGCCATGAAATTAAAAGACGCTTGTTCCTTGGAAGAAAAGCTATGACCATCCTAGACAGCATATTAAAAAGCAGAGACATTACTCTGCCAACAAAGGTCCATCTAGTCAAAGTTATAGTTTTTCTAGTAGTCATGTCTGGATGTGAGTTTGGCCATAAAGAAAGCTGATCACTGAAGAATTGATGCTTTTGAACTGTGGTGTTGGAGAAGACTCTTGAGAGTCCCTTGGATTTCAAGAAGATCCAACCAGTCCATCCTAAAGGAAATCAGTCCTGAATATTCATTAGAAGGACTGATATTGAAGCTGAAGCTCCAATACTTTGGTCCCCTCATGCTAAGAACTGACTCATTTGAAAAAGACCCTGATGCTGGGAAAGATCGAAGATGGGAGGAGAAGGGGACAACAGAGGATGAGAGGGTTGGATGGCATCACCATCTCAATGAACATGAATTTGACCAAGCTCTGGGAGTTGGTGATGGACAGCGAAGCCTGGCAAGCATGCTGCAGTGCCAGGGTCCAGCCCCGGTGGACCAGGGAATTCGAAGCAGGGACAGCGTTGGCGAGGATCAGGAAACAATTGCTTAATTAAACGTTAATTAAGGATATAAAGAGTGGTTAAATAAGGATAGCTCAGTGAGGAAATTCAGTGGAGAAAAGAGGCTGAATAACTTGGTTTACATGGAAAG
>NW_011494715.1:408337-409043 GCF_000754665.1 Bison bison bison
AAGAAAAGAATTAACTCAAGGGTCCAAGGTTACAAATATTAAAGCTACTACTTACACCAATTATATTAATCAATACACTGCCAGAGACACAGTAGGTAAGGGATATGGAAACTTAGCAGCAAACATTGGCCCAACAAGTGAAAAACCCTTCACCAATACAATTTCTAATCAATCTTTTAACTGCTCAAAGGAATCTGTATTTAGACAGTTTAGAACATCTCGTCTCTCATGGTTGGGAGGCTGTGAACAATCACATGTGGCCGGAATAACCTTCAGAGGTGTTTGTAGGTTAAAACACTCTTATCACACCCAGGAACTTTATTAACTGGAGCTGTAAGTTAACTCTTTTTCAGAGAGAGGTGGGGGGGTGGGGGACAGCCCCCCGTAAAGTCAGAGGTGTAGGTGAGAGCACAAAGCAGTAAAGTAGGCAGACTCTGGTTTTGGGGGTATATGCTCGAGAATTTCCAGGGGGACTCCTGAGGCTTGATCCCGCCTTTGCGTATCCAAGCCTCCTTCCTCATGACCTTTGCCACGGGCGGAGTTCCTCACACTGGCTCCCAGCATCGCAGTCCATGGGGTCATAAATAATTGGACAGGGCTGAGTGAATGAATGGAGAAGGCAATGGCACCCCACTCCAGTATTCTTGCCTGGAAAATCCCATAGGCAGAGGAGCCTGGTAGGCTTCAGTCCATGGGGTCGCAAAGA
>NW_011494715.1:409143-409908 GCF_000754665.1 Bison bison bison
GGATATAAAGAGTGGTTAAATAAGGATAGCTCAGTGAGGAAATTCAGTGGAGAAAAGAGGCTGAATAACTTGGTTTACATGGAAAGCTAATAAAATTCCAAAATAAGGAATTTACGTCACCTACGTAGGCCACAAGCGTCCTCCTGTTCTCCCGAAGGAGCGGAGACACTAAGGCCTCCCCGGTCAGATCTTAGAAGCCCAGGCAAAATTAGTAGGCTTGACGAGCCTCCACGCCCCAGTTCAGCCAGAAGATGAGAGAAAGAACGACATGGGGAGACCAAGTTTCGGTGAACAAGGCCCACACTTTATTTTCCAAAGTAGTTTTTATACCTTAAGTTGTGCATAGAGGATAATGGGGGAAGGGGTAGAGTCATGCAAGGACAGCAGTCCTTGATCCTAATCGAAGGCAGGCTTTTTTCCTGCAAACTTATCATATGCAAAAGTTTAGGTGATTTACATCATCTTCTGGCCAGGAGGCCTGTTAACATTTTAAGATCCTTTCTTCAGAAAACTTATTTTTCAACCTCCAAAAGCATTAGATGAAGTTGCATTCCTATAGGGCAAAGGTGTGGTGGGCAATAACAAGAAAAAGAATTAACTCAAGGGTCCAAGGTTACAAATATTAAAGCTACTACTTACACCAATTATATTAATCAATACACTGCCAGAGACACAGTAGGTAAGGGATATGGAAACTTAGCAGCAAACATTGGCCCAACAAGTGAAAAACCCTTCACCAATACAATGTCTAATCAATCTTTTAAC
>NW_011494715.1:410008-414041 GCF_000754665.1 Bison bison bison
GAGCCAGGTAGGCTTCAGTCCATGGGGTCGCAAAGAGTCGGACACGACTGAGCGACTTCACTTTCGCTTTTCACTTTCATGCATTGGAGAAGGAAATGGCAACCCACTCCAGTGTTCTTGCCTGGAGAATCCCAGGGACGGGGGAGCCTGGTGGGCTGCCGTCTATGGGGTCGCACAGAGTCGGACACGACTGAAGTGACTTAGCAGCAGCAGCAGAGTGAATGAAATGAATGTCATATTGGTTTACCATAGTCTCTCTCCTATTTTATCTTCTAGGAGTTTTATAATTTTTCATTTTATTCTTAGATCTGTGATCTATTTTTATTTGATTTTTGGAAAGAAAGACATTTTTTTTTGTTTTTTTGCATATAGATGTCCAATTGCAGCACCATTTGTATTTGTTATAAAGACTATCTATGCTCCATTATATTGTTCTTTCTCCTTTACTAAAGATCAGTTATTTGTATTTGTGTGGGTCTCTTTCCAAGTTTTCTATTCTGTTCCACTGATCTGTTTGTTTCTCCTTCATCAGTAACACACAATTTGTATGATATTAGCTTTATAGTCGTTACTGAAGTTGGGTAGTATTGATCTTCCAGGTTTGTTCTTCTGCATCAATATTATAATTACTATTCTGAATATTTTGCTTATTTACCCAATAATTTTAAAATAACTTCCTAGAGTCCAATGTAGAACCAGGTTGTATAATAAGAAAAAAAAAAATATGTTCATAGAAGAACTTACAGTTTTTGCGTGTATTCAGCAGTAGTATAAGATTAATTAAAAAAAAAAAAAAAGATTAATTCAGATTCCATATTTGTACTTAAGTTTTTCTCAGTCAATTACTGGTTTTGTGATTGAACCTGATATTTAACTTTGCAAACCACCTAAAGAGTACAGTAATTGTTATCAGAGAGAAGTCTCTCAAATGAGCATGAATTTTTGGTGACAGTGACAGACAAGATTTTGGCATCCAGTTAGCATCCTGAATATATGGATAATACTGACTGAAAACACATACAAAGAAAAAAATATATATAGTTGGGAATGGCTAAGAAAAATAAAGAGGCAAATCCCAAAGGGAGAGTGTTAGTTGCTAATGTTTGCCTTAAAAAGCTTAAACTCACTAGTAAAGAACAACAACTTTAAATTGTAATACACAGTTTTTTCCCTAAAGTTTTAAAAATATCATCCTCTGTGCTATATGGACAATGGGAAATCTCATATCTTAATGAATTATTATTTTTTAAACAGTTTTTAGGCACTAGGTTTGCAATGCATGTCGTAAACCATGAGAAATATTTTCTAACAGTTTGTCCAAGATGAAAACAAAATGTGTGCATAGATTTATACATAAGAGTTTTCATCATTGTATGTCCTGTATGATTAGCTATCAGCATCATAGGGAACGTTTTAGGAGTTTGTGAACAGTTTCAGAAGTAAGGAAAAGTGAAACAAATCTTGATCTGAAGAAATTAAACAGTTTGAAAAAATATTTTCCTAAATTTATAAGCTCTGGCTTATATTTCTAGGGCAATGTTGTCAAAGTCTAAAGTCCCTACAAATAACATTTTAGATCTTGTTAGAGGTGAGTTTTTTTTTTTTTTTTTTTTAATTTTCGGGGGGCTGGGGAGGTGTGCTTAAATCTTATTTGTGTGTGTGTGTGAAGAGATGTGCAGCATGGTGACTCTATTTTGTAGATTATACTCCATTATAAATTATTACAAGGTAATGATTATAATTTCCCATTTGTATTATTTTTTAGATACCAAACTTGCAGTTACTAAAGGGAAGAGGGAAGAGATGAGGAACAAAATTAAGGGTATGGGATTAACAGATACAAAGTGCTCTGTGTAGAATAGATAAGCAGTCAGAATATATTGTATAGAAGCAGAATTAGTTTCAATGGGCCTGGGCAGACCCTGCAATTCTGTGCCTCTAAGAAGCTCCCAGTGGGGTTGCCCTGTGGGCTGGTCTCACTGCATTTGGGAGCAACGTCCAGAGAACATGTCACTGTGGAGGGCTTGAGGCTGCCTCTTTGGCTTACAAGACATTTCCTAACTTTTAAATTGAAGTATAATTAATGCATGTATTTGTTGAACAGGAAATACAAGTCAAAGACTTTTATTTAGTGTTAACATAATAAAATCACAGACATCTGGTTCCTGTGCATTTACAGAACAGTTTTTGTGTGTCCTCTGTAGTGAATTTATGGCTGCTGTGCTCACACACATGAATGACAACCTGGAAGATATCCACGTTGATGAACAAGATAATATTTGTCATATTTGCATTAAAGATTTTAAATCTACCTTTGTTTACACAGGAATGGATAGCTAAGGAAAAATAGTTCAATAGAAAAGTTGTAGAAAGTATTTTATATAATAAAGTATATTGGAGAAATGATGCAGGAGACACAGAAGATGCAGGTTTAATCCCTGGATCAGGAAAATCCCCTGAAGAAGGAAATAGCAACCCATTTTAGTATTCTTGCCTGGGAAATCCCATGGACAGAGGAGCCTGACTGGCTACAGTCCATAGGGTTGCAAAGAATCAGACCCAACTGAGTAGTAAGCACAGGATGCAGAAGCAGTAAAATAATAATAACTAGGATGTGTAAATGAATGGAAACATTGTAATGAACAAAGTATTTTGAAACAGAACCATCTAACCACAAAGGATATAAAGTTGTATGTGAAAAGTAATGTCATTAGTTTATAACTGTAGCTCACATCCTTCTTACCAATCCCAGCCCTCAAACACCGTGCTGAAAATTGATGTCACTGTTGGAAGCTTTATTTTAATACTTTGAAAAACTTTGATATTTTTAGAGGTTTGGGAAAGAAGAAGGTAAACTAATCGTAAAATACCTCACTATTTTACCATATCACTTATAAGACCTCTTATAAATATTTGCACCAATTGTGGTATTGTATCACTGTATTCAAAGAAAATAATTGAAAGTGAATCAAAATTGCACTCACAAATAAAAAGTCAGTTCTATTGTTCAACCAATGGCCTGCTGCTGCTGCTGCTGCTAAGTCACTTCAGTCGTGTCCGACTCTGTGCGACCCCATAGATGGCAGCCCACCAGGCTGCCCCGTCCCTGGGATTCTCCAGGCAAGAATACTACAGTGGGTTACCATTTCTGGTCTATGTGTTAGTAATTTTTATTTAAATTTACATTGCAGATATCTATTTATGCTTTTCTGATATCTTTCAGTCAATATTTAGAGCTTCTTGAGTTTTTTTTTTTTTAATTCAGTTACCAAAAAATAAGGTAGTTTTCTTCCACTGAAGGGCAGCCATTATTAAAATACAAATTTTAAAATTATTGGCATAAAAACTTTTCTTTAATGCATAGTGAGATGTTTACTCTGAATTTCACATTAATTGCTATGCTGGTTCCTCACTGTTTTGTTAGACATTGTTCTCAAAGACAGTAGAGATTGATATATTTGTGAATTTAATATTCCTAAAGACTCTAAAGCATGTGGTCCCACTTTCACAGTACCTGGATTCAGATGTAGCAAATGCTGACAAGAAAGCTCCTGACAATACTACATGACCTAGGAATTATATGTAATCATCTAACAATGCCTGCAGACTCAGCAATCAATCCTCCACCAACAGGCCTCCTGACCCTTCAAGGAAGCAATACAAACTAAATTTAAATGGACTTTCTGAAGGAGACTTAACCTAGCCTGAGATTATTTATTATCTGTGCTCAGTCATGTCTTACTCTTCACAGTGAAGCCTGACAGGTTACTGTCCATGGGATTTTCCAGGCAAGAATATTGGAATGGGTTGCCATTACCTTCTCCAGAGGTTCTTCCAGACCCAGGGATCAAAGCTGCATCTCTTGCATCTCCTCGTATTGGCAGACGGATTCTTTATCACTAGCACCATCTGTGAAGCCCACTTTATTATCAGGCACTAAGCAATTAGGGTTGTTGGTTTGTTTCCCCCCCCCTCCCCCCGCCTCATTTTCATTTTCATAGTACTTTCTTACCATTAAGAAGTGACTATTTGA
>NW_011494715.1:414141-427273 GCF_000754665.1 Bison bison bison
TTTGGGTAGTATACTCATTTTCACTATATTGATTCTTCTGATCCATGAACACGGTATATTTCTCCATCTATTTGTGTCCTCTTTGATTTCTTTCATCAGTGTTTTGTAGTTTTCTATATATAGGTCTTTTGTTTCTTCAGGTAGATTTATTCCTAAGTATTTTATTCTTTTTGTTACAATGGTGAATGGAATTGTTTCCTTAATTTCTTTTTCTGTTTTCTCATTGTTAGTGTATAGGAATGCAAGGGATTTCTATGTGTTAATTTTATATCCTGAAACTTTACTGTATTTATTGATTAGCTCTAGTAATTTTCTGGTAGTGTCTTTAGGGTTTTCTATGTAGAGGATCAGTTCAGTTCCGTTCATTTCAGTTGCTCAGTCATGTCCGACTCTTTGCAACCCCATGAATCACAGCATGCCAGGCCTTCCTGTCCATCACCAACTCCAGGAGTTCACTCAGACTCATGTCCATCGAGTCAGTGATGCCATTCAGCCATCTCATCCTCTGTCAGACCCTTTTCCTCCTGCCCCCAATCCCTCCCAGCATGAATCAACTCTTTGCATGAGATGGCCAAAGTACTGGAGTTTCAGCTTTAGCATCATTCCTTCCAAAGAAATCCCAGGGCTGATCTCCTTCAGAATGCACAATGAGAGCTTTACTTCTTTTCCAATCTAGATTCCTTTCATTTCTTTTTCTTCTCTGATTGCTGTGGCTAAAACTTCCAAAACTATGTTGAATAGTAGTGGTGAGATTGGGCACTCTTGTCTTGTTCCTGACTTTAGAGGAAATGCTTTCAATTTTTCGCCATTGAGGATAATGTTTGCTGTGGGTTTATCATATATAGCTTTTATAATGTTGAGGTATTTTCCTTTTATGGTTAATTTCTGGAGGATTTTTAATTATAAGTGGATATTGAATTTTGACATAGGCTTTCACTGCATCTATTGAGATAATCATATGGTTTTTAATCTTTCAATTTGTTAATGTGGTGTATCACATTGATTGATTTGTGAATATTAAAGAATCCTTGCATCCTTGTGATACAACCCACTTGGTCATGATGTATGATCTTTTTAATATGTTGTTGGATTCTGTTTGCTAAAATTTTGTTGAGTATTTTTGCATCTATATTCATCAGTGATATTAGCCTGTAGTTTTCTTTTTTTGTGGCATCTTTGTCTGGTTTTGGTATTAGGGTGATGGTAGCCTCATAGAAGGCAATGGCACCCCACTCCAGTACTCTTGCCTTGAAAATCCTGTGGATGGAGGAGCCTGATGGGCTACAGTTCATGGGGTCGCTAAGAGTCAGACACAACTGAGCAACTTCACTTTCACTTTTCACTTTCATGCATTGGAGATGGAAATGGCAGCCCACTCCAGTGTTCTTGCCTGGAGAATCCCAGGGACGAGCGAGCCTGGTGGGCTGCTGTCTATGGGGTTGCACAGAGTCAGACATGACTAAAGTGACTTAGCAGTAGCAGTAGCCTCATAGAATGAGTTTGGAAGTTTACCTTCCTCTGCAATTTTCTGGAAGAGTTTGAGTAGGATAGGTATTAGCTCTTCTCTAAATTTTTTGTAGAATTCAGCTGTGGAGCCATCTGGTCCTGGGCTTTTGTTTGTTGGAAGATTTCTGATTACAGTTTCAATTTCTGTACTTGTGATGAGTCTGTTAAGATTTTCTATTTCTTCCCGGTTCACTTTTAGAAAGTTATACTTTTTTAAGAATTCATCCATTTCTTCCAAGTTTTCTATTTTATTGGCATATAGTTGCTGATAGTAGTCTCTTATGATCCTTTGTAATTCTGTGTTGTCTGTTGTGATTTCTTCTCCAGTTAAAATAAATAAATTAATTTTTTAAAAAAAGAAGTGACTATTATCTGCTTCATGTGTATGTTAAAATAAAAATCATACTTTACATGAAAAGTCACTGAGATCAAGATATTTATTTTCCATTGCCACAAGGAAATGCTATAAAAGGGATTAACTCTGGCTGAGTTTTATTACTGTCTTTTGCATGATAACTTGCTTTTTTAAAAATTTATTTTTTAATTGAAGGATACTTGCTTTACATAATTTTGTTGTTTTCTGTCAAAACTCAACGTGAATCAGCCATATATGCCTTCCCTTTTGAACCTCCCTCCCAGTCCCACCCCTCTAGCTTGATACAGAGCCCCTGTTTGAATTTCCTGAGACATACAGCAAATTCCCATTGGCTATCTATTTTACATATGGTACTGTAAGTTTCCATGTTATACTCTCTCCATACATCTCACCCTCTCCTCCCTTCTCCCCATGACCATAAGTCTATTCTCTATGTCTGTTTCTCCATTGCTGCCCTGCAAATAAATTTTTCAGTCCCATTTTTCTAGATTCCATATGTATGTGTTAGAATACAATATTTATCTTTCTCTTTCTGACTTACTTCACTCAGTATAATAGGCTCTAGGTTCATCCACCTCATTAGAACTGACTCAAATACATTCCTTTTTATGGCTAATAGTCCATTGTGTATATGTACCACAACTTCTTTATCCATTCATCTATTGATGGACATCTACATTGATTCCATGTTCTAGCTATTGTAAATAGTGCTTCAGTGAACAATGAGATACATGTTTGTTTTTCAACTTTGGTTTCCTCAGGGTATATGACTAGGAATGGGATTGCTGGGTCATACAGTGGTTTTATTCCTACTCTTATAAGTAATCTCCATATCATCTTCCACAGTGACTGAATCAATTTACATTCCCACCAACAGCTCAAGAGAGTTCCCTTTTATCCACACTCTCTCCAGCAATTTTTGTTTCTATACTTTTTGATGATGGCCATTCTGACTGGTGTAAGGTGATATTTCATTGTAGTTTTGATTTGCATTTCTTTAATAATGAGCATGATGAGCATCTTTTCATCCCTTTGTTAGCCATCTATATGTCTTCTTTTGAGAAATGTCTGTTTAGGTCTTTTTTCCCACTTTTTGATTGGGTTGTTTGTTTTTCTGGTATTGAATTCTATGAGCTGCTTGTATATTTTGGAAATTAATCCTTTGTCAGTTGTTTCATTTGCTATTACTTCCTCCCATTTTGAGGGTTGTTTTTTCAACTTGCTTATAGTTTCCTTTGTTATGCAAAAGCTTTTAAGTTTAATCAGGTCCCACTTGTTTATTTTTGTTTTTATTTCCATTATTCTAGGAGGTGGGTCATAGAGGATCTTGCTTTGATTTATGTCAAATGTTCTGCCTAGGTTTTCCTCTGAGAGTTTTATAGTTTCTGGTCTTACATTTAGGTCTTTAATATATTTTGAGTTTATCTTTGTCTATAGTTTTAGGAAGTGTGCTAATTTCATTCTTTTACATGTAGCTGTCCAGTTTTCCCAGCACTGTTTATTGAAGAGGCTGTCTTTGCCCCATTGTATATTCTTGCCTCTTTTGTCAGATTAAGGTACCCATAGATGTGTGGGTTTATTTGTGGGCTTTCTATCTTGTTCCATTAGTCTATATTTCTGCTTTTGTGCCAGTACCATACTGTCTTGATGACTGTAGCTTTGTAGTATAATCTGAAGTCAGGAAGGTTGATTCCTCCAGTTCCATTCTTTCTCAAGATTGCTTTGGCTATTTGGGTCTTTTGCATTTCCATATGAATTGTCAAATTTTTTATACTAGTTCTGTGAAAAATTCCATTGGTAATTTGATAGGGATTGCATTGAATCTGTAAATTGTGTTTGGTAGTATAGTAATTTTCACAATATTGATTCTTCCTACCCAGGAACATGAAATCTCTCTCCATCTGTTTATGTCTTTGATTTCTTTCATCAGTGTCTTATAATTTTCTGTATACAGTTCTCTTGTCTCCTTAGTAAGTTTATTCTTTTTGTTGCAATGGTGAATGGGATTGATTCCTTAATTTCTCTTTCTGATTTTTCACTGTTAATATATAGAAATGAAAGTGATTTCTGTGTATTCATTATGTATCCTGCAACTTTGCTGAATTCACTGTTTAACTTTAGTAGCTCTAGTGATTTTCTGATACTATCTTTAAGGTTTTCTATGTACAGTATTATGTTATCTGCAAACAATAAGAGCTTTACTTCTTTTCCAATCTGGATTTCATTTATTTTTCTTCTCTGATTGCTGTAGCTAGGACTTCCAGAAATACGTTGAATAATAGTGGTGAAAGTGCACGCCTTTGTCCTGTTCCTCATCTTAGGGAGAATGCTTTCAGATTTTCAATATTAATAATAATGTTTGCTCTAGGCTTATCATACATGGCCTTTACTATGTTGAGGTAGGTTCCTTCTGTGCCCATTTTTTTCAAGAGTTTTAATCATAAATGGGTGCTAAATTTTGTCAAAGGCTTTTTCTGCATCTATTGAGATGATCATATGGTTTTTATCTTTCAATTTGTTAATATGGTGTATCACATTGATTGATTTCTGTATATTGAAGAATCCATGCATCCCTGGAATAAACCCAACTTGCTCATGGTGTAGGAGAAGGCAATGGAAACCCACTCCAGTACTCTTGCCTGGAAAATCCCATGGATGGAGGAACCTGGTAGGCTGCAGTCCATGGGGTCGCACAGAGTCGGACATGACTAAAGTGACTTAGCAGCAGCAGCTCATGGTGTAAAATCTTTTTGATGTGTTGCTGAATTCTGTTTGCTAAAATTTTGTTGAGTATTTTTACATCTATGTACATCAGTAATATTGGCTTGTAGTTTTCTTTTTTTGTGTTGTCTTTGTTTGGTCTTGGTATCAGGGTGATGGTGGGCTCATAGAATGAGTTTGAAAGTGTTGCTTTCTCTGAAATTTTTTGAAAGTATTTTAGAAGGATAGGCATTAACTCTTCTCTAAATGTTTGATAGAATTCTCCTATGAAGTCATCTGGTCCTGGGCTTTTGTTTTTGGGGAGATTTTTTATCACAACTTCAATTTCAGTGCTTGTAATTGGGCTATTCATAATTTATATTTCTTCCTGGTTCAGTCTTAGAAGATTGAACTTTTCTAAGAATCTGTCCGTTTCTTCCAGGTTTTTCAGTTTTGTTTATGTTCTCAAAGAACTAGCTTTTAGTTTTATTAATCTTTACTATTGTTTCTTTCTCTTTTTTTTCATTTATTTCTGCTCTGATCTTTATGATTTATTTTCTTCTACTAATTTTGGTGGGGTTTTTTTTGTTTGTTTTCTTTTTCCAGTTGCTTTAGATGTAAGGTTAGGTTTTCTATTCGATGTTTTTCTTGTTTCTTGAGGTAAGATTGTATTGCTATAAACTTCCCTCTTAGAACTGCTTTCGCTGCATCCCATAGGTTTTGAGTTGCCACATTTTCATTGTCATTTGTTTCTACAAATTTTTTAATTTCCCTTTTAATTTCTTCAATAACCTGTTGGTTATTTAGAAACGTATTGTTTAATCTCCATGTGTTTGTGTTTCTTTCAGTTTTTTTTTTTTTTTGGTAATTGATATCCAGTCTCATAATGTTGTAGTCAGAGAAGATGCTTGATACAATTTCAATTTTCTTAAATTTACTGAGGTTTGATTTGTGATCCAAGTTGTGGTCTAACCTGGAGAATGTTCCATGTGCACTTGAGAAGGTGTATTCTTCTGCATTTGGATGGAATGTCCTGAAGATATCAATGAGATCCATCTCATCTAAGTATCATTTAAGACTTGTGTTTAGTTATTAATTTTCTGTTTTGATGATCTGTCCATTCGTGTGAGTGGGGTGTTAAAAGTAGGGGTGTAAAAAGTCTCCTACTATTATTGTGTTACTGTCAGATTCTCCTTTTATGTCTGTTAGTGTTTGTCTTATGTATTGAGGTGCTCCTATGTTGGGTTCATAGATATTTACAATTGTTATGTCTTCCTCTTGGATTGATCCCTTGATCATTATGTAGTTCTTCCTTACCTCTTGCAGTCTTCTTTATTTTAAGCTCCATTTTGTCTGGTTTGAGGACTGCTACTCCAGCTTTCTTTTGCTCCCATTTGCATGGAATATATTTTTCCATCCTCTCACTTTCAATCTATATGTGTCTTTAGGTCTGAAGTGGGTTTATTGTAAACAGCATATATAGAGGGGTCTTGTTTTTGTATCCTTTAAACCAGTCTGACTTTTGGTTAGAGCATTTAATCCATTTACATTTAAAGTAATTATTAATATATATGTTCCTATTGCCATTTTCTAATTGTTTGTGGTTGATTTTGTAGATCTTTTTCTTCTCTTGTATTTCTTGACAATATAAGTCCCTTTAACGTTTGTTGTAAAGCTGGTTTGGTGGCACTGAATTCTCTTAAATTTTGCTTGTTTGAAAAGCTTTTTATTTCTCCATCAATTTTGAATGATATTCTTTCCAGGTACAGTAATCTTGGTTGTAGATTTTTCCCTTTAATTACTTTAAATATATCCTGCCATTCCCTTCTGGCCTTCAGAGTTTCTGCTGAAAGATCAGGTGTTAAATGTATGGGATTTCCCTTGTATGTTACTTGTTGCTTTTCCCTTGCTGCTTTTATTATTCTTTCTTTATGTTTAGTCTTTGTTAGGTTAATTAGTATGTGTCTTGGTGTGTTTCTCCTTGGGTTTATCCTGGATGGTACTCTTTGAGCCTCTTGGACTTGATTGACTATTTTCTTTTCCATGTTGGGGAAATTTTCAACTATAATCTCTTCAAAAGTCTTATTATACCCTTTATTTATTTCTTCTTCTGGGACCCCTATAATCTGAATGTTGATGCATTTGATATTGTCCCAGGTGTCTCTGAGATGATCCTCAGTTCTTTTCATTCTTTTTAAAAATTTTATTCTGCTATTCAAAAATTATTTCCACCATTTTATCTTCCAGCTTATTGATTTGTTCTACTTTAGATATTCTGCTATTGATTCCTTCTAGAGTATTTTTAATTTCAGTAATTGTGCTGTTTGTCTCTGTATGTTTATTCTTTAATTCTTCAAGACCTTTGTTAATTGATTCTTGCATTTTCTCCATTCTGTTTTCAAGGTTTTTGATTGTTTTTACTATCATTATTCTGAATTCTTTTTCAGGTAGTTTGCCTATTTCCTCTTCATTTATTTGGACTTCTGTGTTTCTAGTTTGTTCCTTAATTTGTGTAGTATTTCTCTGCCTTTCATATTTTTTAAAAACTTATTGTGTTTGTTTCCCAGGCTCCAAGACTTGAATTCTTTCTTCCTTTTGGTTTCTGCCCTCCTAAGGTTGGTCCAGTGGTTTGTATAAGCTTCATATAGGGTGAGATTTGTGCTGAGTTTTTTTGTTTGTTTGTTTTTCCTCTGATGGGCAAGGCTGAGTGAGGTAGTAATCTGTCTGCTGATGGTTGGGTTTGTATTTTTGTTTGTTGTTTAGATGAGGTGTCCTGCACAGGGTGCTACTGGTGGTTGGGTGATGCTGGTCTTGTATTCAAATGGTTCCCTTTGTGTGAGTTCTCACTATTTGATAATCCCTAGGGTTAGTTCTCTGGTAGTCTAGGGTCTTGAGTCAGTGCTCCCACTCCAAAAGCTCAGGGTTTGATCTCTAGTTAGGAATGAAGGTTCCACAAGTGGTTATTTATGGCTTTAAGTGAGATTAAAACAAATACCCAAAAATGAGAAATCAAATATGAACCTCAGACAAATGGTAGTTACAAAATCAGGCAAATAGTAATTAAAATAGTGGAATATCAGTTCAGTTCAGTCACTCAGTCGTGTCTGACTCTTTGTTACCCCATGGACTGCAGCACACCAGGCCTACCTGTCCATCACCAACTCCCGGAGTTTACCCAAACTCATGTCCATTGAGTCAGTGATACACATATACATATACACCTATAAGCAAAATCAAAGTAGTCCAACAAAATGAAAGTACAATAGATTGACCCAGTGAACAAATTAAGCCAAAAATTATATCTCCCATTTAAGAACAAAACTAACTAAAACACAAACTGGAAAACAACACTAAAGCAAGGTGCCAAGTGGGGAATAAGGCAATTAAAACAAAACTAATAAATATGTTGAGGGGAAAGGAAAGACAGAAAAGAAAGAAAGAGTAGACATGCAAAGTTAAATAGAGGTAGATAAAGAAGATTTATATACATTAAAGATTAACAGTCAAGGGGAAATAACAGTGGGAAAAGCAAATAAAGGAATAAATGTAGAAAAATAATAATAGGCTTAAAACAATTAAAGTTCAAATTAAATAAAAGAGGGGGGAAAAAAAGAAAGAAAACTCCACAGAACTGCAAAAGCCTAATGTAGATGCAGAGGTTTATAACAACAATAAAAATTGTGACTGAGAAAAAAAAAGAAAGAAAGAAAAACTCAAAAGCTTTATTAGATTTCAGAGTGCCAATAAAATCGACAACTGCAATGGGGGCGGGGTGAAGGAAAAGAAAAATCCAAAAGAATCTACAGAACAAGTCAAAACATAAGAATAATAAATGTTTTACTTGAGTCACTGCTGTCAGCATCCTTTCCCTCACTGGGAGGTACAGTCCACCTCACCTCCCTAGGATGCCCTCTAACACTTTACTGGTCTCTGGACCTGCTGTGGGGGCAGCTCTGATTCTAATCTAGTCCTGCTCCTGTGTATTCTTGACTCCAGTGTCCACAGCTATCAGAATTAGTCTGTTTTCTTCTGTGCAAACTCTCAGTGTCCTTTTATGTATTTGATAGACACAGAGTCTGCCTAGTTGATCACATGGATTTAATCTGCACTTGTACAGTTGATAGGAAGGATTTGGGTCTTCTTACTTAGCTATGCTGCCCCTGGATTTTAATTGTGGTTTTATTTCCACCTCTGTACTTGGGTCGTCCACTGGGGTATGCTCCTGAGGCTGCCCTGGAGGACGTGGGTCTGTCCTAGTCCAGGTGTGAAGGTGGTGCCACTGTTTGGGTTGCAGGAGATCTGATAGCACCAGGTACGCAGGGGAGTTGGTGGCTAGGGCAGCAGGAAATATAGTGCTCTAGAAGGGTATGGCCACTCCAATACTCTTGCCTGGAAAATCCCATGGGTGAAGGAGCCTGGTGGGCTGTAGTCCATGGGATCGCGAAGAGTCAGACACGACTGAGCAACTTCACTTTTACTTTTCACTTTCATTCATTGGAGAAGAAAATGGCAACCCACTCCAGTGTTCTTGCCTGGAGAATCCCAAGAACGGGGAAGCCTGGTGGGCTGCCATCTATGGGGTCACACAGAGTTGGACACGACTGAAGTGACTTAGCAGCAGCAGAAGGGTATGGAAACCAATATTGGCCAATATACTCCAGTATTCTTGTCTGTAGTACGCCCCCTGATAGAGAAGCCTGGCAGCCCACAGTTCACAGCATCACAAAGAGTGGGACACAACCGAAGTGACCCTCCGTGCATAGACGCAAGACATTTTTTTGCCCATGGCAACTCTGCCCCAGTGAGGGTTGAGCATGAACATGGCACAACTGCTTGGGTTATGGAGACCTTGGTGGCACAAAATGTGCAGGGACATGGACTGCCTCTGCCGCAGGAATTATGGCCTTATCAGAGTCTTTTTTCAAGACTCTGTAGCTGGGGATCAAAAGGTCTCTTGGCCAGTCTTTCTCCACAGTTCTGCCCATTCAGGCATTTAGAGGGCTCCCTTGCCTGGGGTCCTTCTCTGTTGTTTGGTGCATCAGGCTCATAGAGGGGGCTCCCTGGCTGGGGTCCTACTCTGTAGATCTGCACATTAGGCACTTAGCGAGGCACCCTGAGTGGGATCCTACTCTGTGGTTCAGTGCATCAGGCATTTGATTGGCCAGCCTCTCTATTGTTCAGCTGCCAAGGCTGGTGTGTGGAGATAGAGAGGCTATGGTGATGGCTCCACCCCCTATGCAGGACTCAGCAGTATCACCTTGCTTCCATGGCTGCCTGGCTTTCCTCCACAGGCATTTCCACCCAGAATCTCCTCCCTCACAACCCTTCAATCTGTCTCTCCACAGTCAACAGCAGCCCTTGCCCTGGGATTGCTCCACAATTCCTAAACTCCAGCTCCCAGTCACTATGCCTTCCAGGGGACCTGTGACCCTGTCTAGGGTATGTATGGCTGCAGCAAGGACTGTCTGATTCTCATTCCATTTAGGCTGCCACAGACCAGCTGTTTCACTCTCAGCCTTAAATGTTTCTCCTCTGACAGACAATTGCCCTGATGTGGGGATCGGACTCCTGCTTCAGCTCCCCGCCCACCAAGGGCAGGTCCTGTCCTACTAACACTGCTGTTTTCCCCCCTAGTTCCTTCATCCTACCAAGTTTTGTGTGGTTCTATATATTCTTTTCCACTGGTCAGGTACTCCTGTCCACTCGCAGCTGGTGTTCTGCATGCACTTCTGTGTCTGAAGGTGTATTCCTGATGCATCCGTGGAGATAGATGTACTCCATGTCCACCTACTCCCCTGCCATCTTGTTCTCTCCACTAGCTTGTTTTTATGTGGGGTGTTTTGTTTCTCTAAAGGGAACTTTTACTTCACTGTGTCTTGAAGCAACAGAACATGAAAGGAGTATGCTCTCTCTCATGTACTCTGTGCTGAAAATGGACAAGCATCTTCCACCTGTAAAACAAACCCAGAGGACAGGGTTATGCTGGTACTGTTCATCAGGCATTCATCATGAAATGAAATAGTGTATATCTTGAAAGGTCTAGGGCAAAGATCCAGTGCTGGAACATTTTGAGGAAGAGGAAATTTTTACTGTTTATTTCTATCCATCAATCGGTAAATATTTGATATGATTTTGAATATATAATCACCTAAGTCTGTAATGTATTTCCATTAGATTTTAATGACCACTGCTAAAAAAATACAAGCTATTTGCATAAATATTGACCAGTGTTAGTACTATTTGGAGAACTGACTTTTTAGTTTATTGTCATCTTTAGAATATTAAATAATTATCTTTATTTGTTACTTAATTCTGCTAGACCAAGATAATGGCCAGTTAAATCAGATAGTTTAGATTATTGAGACATTTTATTATTCACTTATTTCTGTCAAATTTTCTACTATAAAATGTAAATAAAATTATGACTACAACTCTGTTTTTAATCTCCCTCTCTGTCCATTTTCCCTTTGCTCCTATCTAATAAGTTTTCAAAACAAGCCCAAGTAGACAAGTAAGCATGTAGTTTTCGAAAGTTAATGTTTTGTGATTTCAAAAAAATATCTTTAAAAATTATTATTTTAAATGTTTAAGTATTTAAGCATTTTTTATTTGATTCTGATTTAACTCTGTATTGTGTTTTCACTAGAAAACTGTGGAACCCTTATATAAAATACATATCCTTTCACACATGGAGATTCTTAAGTTGACTTTAAATATCTGTGCATATATATATGTATATATATATATATACACACATACATACATATAGGTGTGTGTATGTATATGATAATAATTATTATTCTTGTCATCTCTATATAACCCCATGTGAAAATGAGATGTATGCAATCATTTGCTGCTTTTAGGAAAATATAATCAAGTGGGAGAGGTAAGAAACCTTAATGTTATGATTGAAATGAAGTACAAAAGAAAAGACAGGTAAGGTGGGGAAAGAGAAAGAGAAAAGGAAAGGGAAGTAAGAGGAAACCATCACTCCTCCCTGAGTCGCTGAGTGTGATCTGGGTTGGAATGGCCATACTTAGAAAAGACGGCATGGAAGCTCTTCCAGTGGACTTCAAGATGTAGGTCAATATCTGGGACTGGACAAGTTCTAGTGTTTCCTATAATACTTAGCTATGGTATTTCCATTAGTCATGTATGAATGTGAAAGTTGGACCATAAAGAAGGCTGAGCACCAAAGAATTGATACTTTGAAACTGTAGTGCTAGAGAAGACTGATGAGAATCCCTTGGACTGCAAGGAGATCACACCAGTCAACCCTAAAGGAAATCAACCCTGAATATTCATTGGAAGGACTGATGCTGAAGCTGAAGCTCAAATACTTTGGCCACCTGATGTGAAGAGTCGACTCATTGGAAAAGACCCTGATGCTGGGAAAGACTCAAGGCAGGAGGAGAAGGGGGTGGTAGAGGATGAGATGGTTAGATAGCATCACTGACTCAATGGACATAAATTTTATCAAACTATAGAAGATAGTGGAGCACAGATGAGCCTGTCATGCTACAGCCCGTGAGGTTGCAAAAAGTCAGATATGACTTAGCAACTGAACAGCAACAACAATAATACTAAGTCCCAACTTAGGTATTCTATGTTTCTTCACAACCCAACATACCTCATCTATATGAACAGAAGTTTTCTTTTTCAGTAAATCAACAAGCAAACCTTTCCTGAAACCTTATTTTATGTACACTATTAGAAGAGGCATTCTAGGAAAAGACAAACATTAAATGTCATTCATTCCTTTAAGGAATTAAGAACCTAGTTGTCAGCTAAAGTGCCAACATACTAAAGCAACTGGAAGCCAAATTCTAATGCCAGTGGCTTGATAGATTCTGATTCCAGAAGTCCTAAGAGCTAAGTCAGCAGTACCTTTTAAATGTGTTCACAACTAAATTTCAGTTTGAAAGTGTAGAAAGAGATTATAAAGCATTATCTTTGCTGCTTCTCTGTAGGTGATGTGATGCATCAAGTCTAAGAATAAGATGTAACATAGATGACCTAAGATTCAGCAGTAACTATAAACTGAAGAGCTTCTATTAATGACATTGCATTAATAGAACAAAATTTGGATCTATGATCCCTACTTCCTTCCTGCTTTTCTATATGTGTGTTTTCTTTTCTGCACCTTTCTTTCATTTAAGATTTCCTAAATCTCCTTCCTCAATTTGGGAAGCAGTTTATATTAATAGTTAAGTATTTGTTAGCACATGTCACGGTATGAACATTATAGTGACTTTCACTGTAAACTATTTGTGAATATGAGGTTAGAGAAGTGAGTTTACCCCAAGACACTTGTTTTCCTTGTGTAACTTGGAGTCAGTTGAAGACACTGTCTATTCCTGTAGTTGGTAAGTGCCATTATAAAAATAATTGTTTTTTCAAAGTACATCTGGTACTATGAGCAATGTTTATAAAGTAGGATAGATTATTTTTGTGTGTGTTGATGAGCCTAAATTTTATCATTTGAAAGAACTGACCTCTGTGATTTTCTAAATTGAAATCATCCTTTTTTTAAAATGTTTTTTCATTTGT
>NW_011494715.1:427373-437536 GCF_000754665.1 Bison bison bison
ATTAGTTTTGCCAAATATCAAAATGAATCTGCCACAGGTATACATGTGTTCCCCATCCTGAACCCTCCTCATCCTTATAACATTTTCAGCCTCTGCCAAAGGCATGTCCTATGATTTATAGTGTTTTGTATGATTGGATTTTTTATCAACATGCTGCCAGATCAAAAGCCGTGTTTGCTAGCACCCCTCCTCAGGTACAGAAAGTTAATCAGGCATGCTGTAACCTTTGCAGTGTGGCCTTTTGCTTGTAAATGATTCCTGTTGCATTTCAATCACAGGGAACAGCAAACTTTCACCAGGAACAGATGGCGGAGTGACTTCAGCCATTTGTGGCCACCTTATGTTCATCCAGGGGAAATTGAAGTCCATTGAAAATTGATCTGTGATGCTGTTGTCCATATCTGACTCACCTTAGGTGGGTAATTCTGCTGTTAGAGGCAGTAGCACCAGCAGATGGACTTCTCTGGGTTCGTTTCTCTAGGCAATTACAAATCTGTTGCTAAAACATACAGCTATCTAGCATTTTGATATCTCTATGTGGCAACACTTCTGTTGACTAAAACAGATGCACAGCATGAGAGTTTCAAGTTAAGTTTTATTTGGGATGAAATGAGGACTGCAGCCTAGGAGACAGCACCTCAGATAGCTCTGAGAGACTGCTCTGAACAGGTAATGGGGCAAGGTCGATATATAAGATTTTGGTGAAGGGGGAATTCAATGCAATCAAGTGCTTACTTTATAAGAGGTTTTCTGCTAGTATGAGTAATTGATGTCATCATGAAGGGATTTAGTGCTTTTCTAGATACAAGGAGATGCAAGGATTGGAATCATGAAATCAGTTCCTGAAAATATCTACCAGATTACCTGGAACACAGAGTGCCTCCCTCTCCACCCTGAACTCCCTCAGGGGTGTTGAAGGCCAACAGCTGCAGCAGCACAGGGATCAATCGCCACAGAGGCAGACGGTAAATGCCCTTGTTCTTCGGCCACTGGCATGCTTTGGGCAAGTGTCAATTTGTAGTTGACACTTCCTATCAGTTTATGATCATAAAAATAGAGGTCTGGTCCCCTCACTCACACCACCCCAGACTACCCTAATGGGCATGCTTTTGTATTACAAAACAGTTTCTGTTTTTCCTTTTAAGAATATTCTTAAAGAAGAAAACACAAAAACCAGGCAGAAACTGTAAAAGCAAAAGCCACAAGGTTTCAATGGGAAAAGAGATTCCTTGGTTTCCTTAAAGCCTTGACATGTGTTTTCATAGTTGGTTGGTTGCGGTGGAGCTTTGAAAGTGAAAGTGTTAGCTGCTCAGTCCTGTCTGACTCTTTGCTACCCCATGGACAGTAGCCCACCAGGCTTCTCTGTCCATGGAATTTATCAGGCAATTACAATGGAGTAGGTTGTCATTTCCTCCTCCCGAACCAAGGAT
Organism: Bison bison bison; assembly: GCF_000754665.1. Lineage (NCBI taxonomy): Eukaryota > Metazoa > Chordata > Mammalia > Artiodactyla > Bovidae > Bison > Bison bison. The sequence goes on from NW_011494715.1 coordinate 428,804, forward strand.
TAAACTTGCATCTCCTGCACTGCAGGCAAATTCTTAACATCTGAGCCACTTAGTTAGTATGAGCCAGTTGTTGAATCTCAGATCCCATTGTATATATATTTTAAAACAATGCCACAGACAGGTTATTAAATCTAGTAGCCATTTCTGTGTAGAAATCGCACAAGCGAGTATTGAAACCGTCATAAAAGGTGTTGTTTCCTATGAAAGTAGGATGTAGGTTTATTTTATAATAAATTATAATTTATTGAGTTCCTAAAAGAAAGCAAATTCTATTAATAAAATAGAAACTGCATTTTTTTAAGGTAATCAAGCATCATCCTCTCAGGGGAATACTTTCCTGTGATATATCTTTTCCCCCAACATACTCAGACATTATTCACATTTTTTAAAAAGCTAACAAACTTTCAGTGACTTTTTCACAAAACTAATGCCATAGTTCTATGCTATAGTGAGGATGTATTACTGTCTCTTTATTTAAATATGATAGCACTCCCAATTTGATGATTTTGAGTTGTATTTTTATTGTTTAGTCACTAAGTCATGTCCACTCTTTGTGACCCCATGGACTGTAGCCCACCAGGCTTCTCTGTCCATGGGATTTTCCAGGCAAGAATACTGGAGTGGGGAGCCATTCTCTTCTCCAGGGGATTCTCTTCCCAACCCAGGAATCAAACCTGTATCTCCTGCATTGGCAGGTGGGTTTTTTATCATTGAGCTACAAGGGAAGCCCGTTGTATTTTTAATTTATGATAACTGATACATTCACTTTCTCTTATTTTCATCATCATGAACAGAATTTTATGAGACAAATGCCCAGACCAAGGGACAAAGTTAAACAGAGTCTATTTACATAATAGAATTTATGAAATCCATTTTGTGCCAAGTTGGTAACTTGAGTAGATGGCATAATATGTCAAATGGGCAGTTAATTACTCTATGAACATTTTTTAATGGGAGTTGTTTCTCTGCAAATGCAATGAGACAGAATGTTCTGTAAGTCAGTAAGAGAATCTAGCTTTGAATATGGTTATTAACACTCCTTCAGTTAAGAAGAAAAACTTTCAGGCACATCAGTGAATTAGCATGAATGCAACTGAAATCCTTTGCTCATTCATATTCAGCTAATAATTGGAGCAATAAAAATCAAAAAGTTATCCTAATCTGATTCATGTTAGAAAGCATTTTTAAAAGTTGCCCTAAAAGCTAATTCTGTATTTCAGCCCCCAGTTATTGAGTACCTACAAGGGCCAGCCCTCATCTTTATGGTGTGCATGTTCGAATTAGTCACTCAGATGTGCCTGTTTGCAATAATATGGACTGTAACCCACCAGGTTCCTCTCCCCGTGGACCTGTGTGCAAAGCTAGCAGAAGACATACCTCCAGGATGTCCTTGTCCTGCCCCAGGAACAGTGGGAGCAAGCAGTGCACAGGCTAGAATTAACCATCACTCACCCCAGGCACTAGTGTCCGTGTGCTCTGAACAACCTATACACTGCTGTAAGGTCCTACCACCTACTTCACCTAGGAACTGGGTGTTCTAGGATGAAGAAAATATATCACCTAGGTCCTGAGAAGAAGTGCTGGTGTGAAAAGAAAAGACACTTAATAAATAATCACACAAATGAATATGCAATTTAAAAGGTGCATTAGATGCTTTGAAAAGAAATAACAATCTGAGAAGATGACTGGAGAAGCTTAATTTCTATTGAGACATCAAAGTAGTCTTCTCTGTGGAAGTGATGTTTAAGCTGAGATCTGAAGTATGAGTCATAGGTGAGCAGTGAAATGTGGGGAGGACAATGATCCAGGGAGAGGAAATATTCTGTTATGACGTTCAGGTGGGAACAAAAGCTTGCTTGTATTTCTGGAGCTGAAAAGGAGCTTCTGTTCCTGGAGCATAATGAACAAGGCAGGAGTTTTTTTAAGCAAAGATCATGCAGAATATTTGAGTGCTTGTTCAGAATTTTAGGCTATATTATAAATTTAGTGGCCAGACTCTGAAGGATGTTAAAAGAGGAAAGAATGTGATCGTATATGTGTTGAAATAAAATCACCCTGGATTTCATGCAGAAAGTGGCTTGGAGTAGGGAAATAAAGGGAAAGAATAAAGGGATTTTTGCAGTACTCTAACAGGTCTCGAGCATGGACATAATGCTGCTTAGTTTTAGAGGCTGGCCTGGGTGATGGATTGATTTTAGAAATGCCAACCGTTGACCTTGGAGAGATGAAAGTTCAAGCTCCAGCGTGAGTTATTAGCAGCCATGTGCTAAGTCACTTCAGTCATGTCCAACTCTTTGCAGGTCTGATAGCCTGTAGCCTGACAGGCTCCTCTCTCCATGGGATTTTCCAGGCAAGAATACTGGAGTGGGTTTCCAATTCCTTCCTCAGGGGATCTTCCCAACACAGAGATGGAACCATGTCTCCTGTGTTGGCAGCCGAATTCTTCACCACTGAGCCACTTAAGAAGCTCATACACATGTGCATGCTAAGTTGCTTCAGTCCTGTTCGAATCTGTAAAACCATATGGATCATAGCCTGCCAGGATCCTCTTTCCATGGGATTCTCCAAGCAAGAATACTGGAGTGAGTTGCCATGCTCTCCTCCAGGGGATTTTCCCAAACCAGGAATTGAACCCCTGTCTCTTATGTCTCCTGCACTGCCAAGTGAGTTCTTTACCACTATCACCACCCAGGAAGCCCATGAGCAGCCATATGAATTACCAGTTAAGGCTGGAGAGATCACTGGAAGAGAGATGGATTTGAATATCATGTCTTCTCATGGAGATGTTTGTAAAGTGTGCTCAAAGATCTTTCAGGTAGGCACTTATATACATGGGACTGGCCCTTAAGAGAAGTATTCTACTAGAGATATGCCAGTGAATTTTGCTAATACCTAGGTGAAATTTCAAGCCATGGACATTGATGAGCTGACCTCCAAAATGAATTTAAAGTAGAAGAGTCAAAAGATAGAGCCTGAAAAGTAATGGGCTAGCCAAAAAGCTTGTTCCGGTTTTTCTGTCAGATTATATGGAATAACCCCAGTGAACTTTTTAACCAAATCAATACTTCATCTAAGAGAACTGAGAAAATCCAGGAGAGCATAACACCACAGAGACAAAGGAGTGTAAATGAGCTTCAGCTCATCATCTATATTGAATATAGGTGTCACATAAATAAATGTCCATTGGATTTACTAAGTTTAGGTCATGGGTGACCTGAGCAAGAAATATTTTATTACATTGGGAAGAATGAACAGAGAAAGGGAGTTGAAAGCAACATTTGCTGTGAGAAATGTGGCTTTAAAGAGGACTGTTTAGTTGTTAAGTTGTGTCCGACTCTTTTGAGACCTCATGAACTGTAGACCACAAGCTCCTCTATCCCTGGGATTTTCCAGGCAAGAATATTGGAGAGGGTTGTCATTTCCTTCTCTAGGGAATCTTCTCTATCAAAAAATAAAACCCGAGTTTCATGCATTGTAGGCAGATTCTTTACCACTGAGGCATGAGGGGAGACCAAAGAGGATTAGAAAGACTAAAGAGAATGCGACACCCATATATACATATATGTATACACACACATATATGTATGTACGTATATAGATACAAGTCCTTTATCAGATATATTTTAAAGCATATTCTCCAACTTCATGACTTTAATTCCCTTATTAGTGTTATTGTTTCAGATACTGTTGTATGCAAATCAATTTTTAATATACAGAAAACTTAACAATTAGCCTTTAATAAATTATCTTTCCATTCAGTTCAGTTCAATCGCTCAGTCATATCCAACTCTTTGCGACCCCATGGGCTCCAGCACGCCAGGCCTCCTTGTCCATCACCAACACACGGGATTTACTCAAATTCACATCCATTGAGTCAGTGATGCCATCCAACCATCTAATGCTCTGTTGTCCCCTTCTCCTCCTGCCTTCAATCTTCCCCAGCATCAGAATCTTTTCCAATGAGTCAGTTCTTCGCATCAGGTGGCCAAAGTATTGGAGTTTCAACTGCAGCATCAGTCCTTCCAATGAATATTCAGGATTGATTTCCTTGAGAATGGACTGGTTGAATCTCCTTCAGTCCAAGGGACTCTCAAGAATCTTCTCCAACACCACAGTTCAAAAGCATCAATTCTTTCATGCTCAGCTTTCTTTATAGTCCAACTCTCACATCTATATATGACTACTGGAAAAACCATATATTTGACTAGATGGACATTTGTTGGCAAAGTAATGTCTCTGCTTTTTTAATATGCTGTCTATGTTGGTCATAACTTTTCTCTGAAGGAGCAAGCATCTTTTATTTTCATGGCTGCAGTCACAATCAGCAGTGATTTTGGAGCCCCCTCCCCCGCAAAAAATAAAGTCAGCCACTGTTTCCCCATCTATTTGCCATGAAGTGATGGGACCAAGATGCCATGATCTTAGTTTTCTGAATGTTGAGTTTTAAGTTACCTTTTTCACTCTTCTCTTTCAGATTCATCAAGAGGCTCTTTATTCTTCTTCACTTTCTGCCATAAGGATGGTGTCACATGCATATCAGAGGTTATTGATATTTCTCCCAGCAATCTTGATTCTAGCTTGGGCTTCATCCAGGCCGATATTTTGCATGATGCATTCTGCATATAAGTTAAATAAGCAGAGTGACAAAATACAGCCTTGACATACTCCTTTCCCAATTTGGAACCAGTCTGTTGCTCCATGTTCAGTTCTAACTGTTGCTTCGTGACCTGCATACAGATATCTCAGGAGGCAGGTCAGGTGGTCTGGTATTCCCATCTCTTTCAGAATTTACCAGTTTATTGTGATCCACACAGTCAAAGGCTTTGGCATAGTTAATAAAGCAGAAATAGATGTTCTTCTGGAACTTTCTTGCTTTTTTTTGATGATCCACCAGATGTTGGCAATTTGATCTCTGGTTCCTCTGCCTTTTCTAAATACAGCTTGAACATCTGGCAGCTCACAGATCATGTACTGTTGAAGCCTGGCTTTAAGAATTTTGAGCATCACTTTGCTAGCAGTATTAGATGAGTGCAATTGTGCAGTAGTTTGAGCATTCTTTGGCATTGCCTTTCTTTGAGATTGGAATGAAAACTGACTTTTTCCAGTCCTGTGGTCATTGCTGTTTTTTTCCAAATTTGCTGGCGTATTGAGGGCAGCACTTTCACAGCATCACCTTTTAGGATTTGAAATAGCTCAGCTGGAATTCCATCAACTCCACTAGCTTTGTTTGTAGTGATGCTTCCTAAGGCCCACTTGACTTCACATTTCAGGATGTCTGGCTCTAGATGAATGATCACACCATCATGATTGTCTGGGTCATGAAGATCTTTTTTGTACAGTTCTGTATATTCTTGCCACCTCTTCTTAGTATCTTCTGCTTCTGTTAGGTCCAGACCATTTCTGTCCTTTATTGAGCCCATCTTTGCATGAAATGTTCCCTTGGTATCTCTAATTTTCCTGAACAGATCTTTCTGGTATTACAGTTGTTATATGTACAAGGATATATATATATATCTCCCTCTCCATATACATATATATATATGGAAAGGGAGAGAGAAGAGAGCAAGAGAGAAGCAGAGATAGAGAGAGCCTAATGTATATTTGTATGTTGATGGAGAAGATCCATAAGAAGATAAGTTAAAATTCAGGGGAAAGACTGAGTTGTCAGTAGAGGGACATCCCTGAATCCTTTGGCAAGGGAAGATCCGGAAACTAAGTGGAAAATCAGACTTTTGTCATAAAGAGGATTTCAACAGAAGAGTGAAAGAGAAGGTGGTTATGTGCAGCATTTTGCAGTAAGGACTTATTAGTGCAACCATAAAAGAGGTCTTTGTTGATGGAAAAAAGCAAAGTCATCCAATGAGAATAAGAGTAGGGGGTTCAATCAGAGGTCCTCAAAAGTCGAAGAAAGTTTTCTACTAGGTGTTGAAAGGAAAAGGTGAGTGACACTGACAGGGGACATGGGTGCCCCCAGAAGCTGGAGATCTTCAATCAGAAGATTAGATGAGTGTGATCCCTTAACAAGTGACCTGGAAGGATATTCAATAATGACCATGTGTTATGTTTAAATTTGTGTGTTTCCTTGTTATGACAAGTGGGTGAAGAATGAGGCAAATGTGTCTCAAGAAAAGGAAATGGTTTGTGAATATCTGTCAATTCTATAAAACCCTTGACTCATCCAAGGAGTGAAAATTATAGGGAAGTGACTAAAGGAAAATGAGTCATAGAACCCACTGGAACTCAAAGTTGGTTTACCAGCACTAGAGAGAAGAATCTCAGGGGACATGTACAAGTAAATATATCATAGGAAGAAAATATGGACACATTTTTAACCCTAATTACCTTTGGATTTTAAAATGACTACCAGGGACTTCCCTGCCTCACCAGTGGTTAAGGCTTCACAGGGGGCACAAGTTCAAACTCTTGTCAGGGAACTAAAATCCCACATGCCTTGTGGCCAAAAAAAAAAAAAAAAGTAAAACATAAAGCAGAAGCAATATTTTAACAAAGTCAATAACATTTTTTAAAGGTCCACATAAAACATCTTAAACAAAGATAATTTGTACTGTCCTGATATCATATGATGAGAGGGCCGAGACGAGTCTCTCCCTGTGATTTAGCACTCTGGGTGTGTGTGGATAGGATGAAGGGGAAGATTATATGACAGAGGGAGAGGACAAAACTGAGGAACCAAGGGGTTAGACCACTTGCCCACAGGGACATCAGCATTTTCTGTAGAGTTAGCAATAACAGGGGTGGCAACAAAATGGCTTGTCTTTGCAAGATGCCAGAAACTTCCAGAGTATTGTAGGAAGGGTCAAAGTAACATAGCTTCAGGGTAAGTTTCTCAAAGAAATGTTAAAAAAAAAAAGAAGTTGTTTATTTATTTACTGACTTACTCATGAAATCATGAGGTGCCATTGGTAAAAGAGTGTCATTGAGAAACCTCCAAACATGGTCATTCACTGGATGGGAGAGAATAAAAGGAAAATAGCTACAGAAGAAAAAAAAAAATGTTCAAGTTTCTAAAAAGATCAGCAGAAAAGGGAATATATTTGGAAAGATCTCGTTGCTACAGGTACTATCACAGAGTATATTCTTATTTTGAGAAACTTTTTGGCTGTTTTTTTTTTCTTTTCATTGAATATATTAAAAAGCAATGGCTAACAAGTAACCCAGTTCACTGATTTCTTATGCTTCTGATATATCCTTCAAAAAGAACCAGTAATATTAAGGCATCAAAAAGAAACGTTAGATCAAGCTGAATAATTGTGACCACTTTTAATTCTGCTGGTTGTGGATAAAATTCTATATCGGAGAACATATTTTTAAACATTTTAATTGAAGTATCAGTTCAGTATTAAGTTCAGTTACTGTCATGTCGGACTCTTTGTGACCCCATGAACCGCAGCACGCCAGGCCTCCCTGTCCATCACCAACTCCCGGAGTTTACCTAAACTCATGTCCATCAAGTCGGTGATGCGATCGAGCCATCTCATCCTCTGTCATCCCCTTCTCCTCCTGACTGCAATCCCTCCCAGCATCAGGGTCTTTTCCAATGAGTCCACTCTTCACTGCTGCTGCTGCTAAGTCACTTCAGTCGTGTCTGACTGTGTGACCCCATAGATGGCAGATCACCAGGTTCCCCTATCCCTGGGATTCTCCAGGCAAGAACACTGGAGTTGGTTGCCATTTCATTCTCCAATGCATGAAAGTGAAAAGTGAAAGTGAGGTCGCTTAGTCCTGTCCGATCCTCAGCGACCTCGTGGACTGCAGCCTTCCAGGCTCCTCCGTCCATGGGATTTTCCAGGCAGGAGTACTGGAGTGGGGTGCCATTGCCTTCTCCCAACTCTTCACATGAGGTGGCCAAAGTACTGGCATTTCAGCTTCAACATCAGTCCTTCCAATGAACACTAGGACTGATCTCCTTTAGGATTGACTGGTTGGATCTCCTTGCAGTCCAAGGGACTCTCAAGAGTCTTCTCCAACACAACACTTCAAAAGCATCAATTCTTCGGTGCTCAGCTTTCTTCACAGTCCAATTTTCACACCCATACATGACCACTGGAAAAACCATAGCCTTGACTAGACGGACCTTTGTTGGCAAAGTAATCTCTCTGCTTTTGAATATGCTATCTCGGTTGGTCATAACTTTCCTTCCAAGGAATAAGCGTCTTTTAATTTCATGGCTGCAGTCACCATCTGCAGTGATTTTCGAGCCCCCCAAAAATAAAGTCTGACACTGTTTCCCCATCTATTTCCCATGAAGTGATGGGACCAGATGCCATGATCTTCGTTTTCCAAATGTTGAGCTTTAAGCCGACCTTTTCACTCTCCTCTTTCACCTTCATCAAGAGGCTTTTTAGTTCCTCTTCACTTTCTGCAGTAAGGGTGGTGTCGTCTGCATACCTGAGATTATTGATACTTCTCCTGGCAATCTTGATTCCAGCTTGTGCTTCTTCCAGCCCAGTGTTTCTCATGATGTACTCTGCATATAAGTTAAATAAGCAGGATGACAATATACAGCCTTGACGTACTTCTTTTCCTATTTGGAACCAGTCTGCTGTTCCATGTCCAGTTCTAAGTGTTGCTTCCTGACCTGCATATAGGTTTCTCAAGTGGCAGGTCAGGTTGTATGGTATTCCCATCTCTTTCAGAATTTTCCACAGTTGATTGTGATCCACACAGTCAAAGGCTTTGGCATAGTCAATAAAGCAGAAATAGATGTTTTTC
>NW_011494715.1:437823-439064 GCF_000754665.1 Bison bison bison
GATCATGAACTCCTTATTGCCAAATTCAGACTTAAATTGAAGAAAGTAGGGAAAACCACTAGACCATTCAGGTATGACCTAAATCAAATCCCTTATGATTATACAGTGGAAGTGAGAAATAGATTTAAGGGACTAGATCTGATAGACAGAGTGCCTGATGAATTATGGACAGAGGTTCCTGACATTGTACAGGAGACAGGGATCAAGACCATCCCCAAGAAAAAGAAATGCTAAAAAGCAAAATGGCTGTCTGAGGAGGCCTTACAAATAGCTGTGAAAAAAACAGAAGTGAAAAGCAAAGGAGAAAAGGAAAGATATATGCATCTGAATGCAGAGTTCCAAAGAATAGCAAGGAGAGATAAGAAAGCCTTCCTCAGTGATCAGTGCAAGGAAATAGAGGAAAACAACAGAGTGGGAAAGACTGGAGATCTCTTCAAGAAAATTAGAGATACCAAGGGAACATTTCATGCAAAGATGGGCTTGATATAGGACAGAAACGGTATGCACCTAACAGAAGCAGAAGATACTAAGAAGAGGTGGCAAGAATACACAGAAGAACTGCACAAAAAAGATATTCATGACCCAGATAATCATGATGGTGTGATCACTCACCTAGAGCCAGACTCCTGGAATGTGAAGTCAAGTGGGCCTCAGAAAGCATTACTATGAACAAAGCTAGTGCAGGTGATGGAATTCCAGTTGAGCTATTCCAAATCCTGAAAGATGATGCTGTGAAAGTGCTGCCCTCAATATGCCAGCAAATTTGGAAAACTCCACAATGGCCACAGGACTGGAAAAGGTCAGTTTTCATTCCAATCCCAAAGAAAGGCAATGCCAAAGAATAATCAAACTACCACACAATTGCACTCATCTCACACACTAGTAAAATATTGAAGTATAGTTGATCTGTAATTTTGTATTAGTCCCTGATGTAAGCAAAATCACTCAGTTATACACATATATGCATTTCTTCCTACTACCCTTATGATATATTATTTAAACATAGATGACTTGGTTAATCAAAGTTTGCCTTCATTTTACCATTATATACAACATAAATGTATATAAATGTAAACTATGTAACATGATGGAGAAGGCGATGGCACCCCACTCCAGTACTCTTGCCTGGAAAATCCCATGGATGGAGGAGCCTGGTGGGCTGCAGTCCATGGGGTCGCTAAGAGTCAGACACGACTGAGCAACTTCACTTTCACTTTCATGCATTGGAGAAGGAAATGGAA